>NW_024350923.1:2144071-2156445 GCF_902729225.1 Pteropus medius | reverse complement strand
GAACCGGCCTGGAGCTGCTGGAGCACAAGGGCGCGGAGGGTCCCCCCCTGAGGACACCGAGGGTCCCCCCCGAGGACGCCGCCAGGGCGGCTGCGGGGGGAAGGGGCGTGGCCAGCTCCTCCCTCCACCGGGACGCCTGCCGCTGGGGGCTCCGTTCCAGGACCGTGAGCTGCACTGGCTCAGTGACCACAGGCCCCCAGTCCCAGACGCTCTGAGTCGGCCAGGACCCCAGGCGTGTCCCGCCAGATGTGGCCACAGGTGAGAAGAGAGACCACCGACGGCCACACCTCCTTCCCACCCACGGGGTACAGCAGGGACTCTGGACTCCCAGGGCCGCAAGCCCAGGCTCTGCCCCCGTCTCCTCCTTCGCCTGTGACCCGGTGAGCGGCCTCCGCTCTCAGAGCTTCCGGCTCCCCCGAGGACAGTGGCCCCACAGAGGGCTGCTTCGTGCAACGCACGCAGACTGAGGGTCACGAGGCTTCTCATGCCCTTGGCACCTCACGGGCCCCCGGTAAGTGCTCACGTAACCGCAGCTGTAATCATGAGGCGCCCTTGTCGCTTCTACGGTGACCGGTCACGACAGCCTGGAATCAGGGGCCTCCCGGACGAGGGACTTTCAGCGGGGAAACCAGGGCTGCCCCAGGAGAACGGGGACAAGCTGGCCGCACCGCCCGTGTCTGGAGGCGGCCCCCCAGAGCCAACCGTGCCGCTCCCTCTGGGGCCCGAGAACACGGCTGCTGAGCTCCCGCTGACGGAAGTCTCTGGAGGCCCCGAGCGGGGACGCGCCCGCCTGGGAAACACCAGCACACGCGTCCGTGCGACGCTCGCGTCGGCACCGTCATCCGACACAGACGCGCAGACGGGCGTTCGGGTCCGTGTCCCCCACGAGTCACCGGGTGGGCCTCGGAGAGGCCGAGGTGGGGAGCGGTCTGCCCCGGGACGCTCTGAGGCCGGGTCCCCTCCCTGGGGCTCCCCTCACGAGGCCCGGACGCGAAGTCCCCGTCCTGCTCCGGCTGCTGTTTCTGGCGTGTCGCCGGGTCCCCCATGTGGTGTGTCACAGGCAGGAGCACACGTCGGCCTCCGACACGCCGCCTTCGACAGGGACGAAAGTGAAGACGTGGGTTTCCCTCCGGGGTCTGGCCCAGGCACCGGCTCGGCTCATGTCCACATCGTCCCCCAACGCTCCGTCCATGTAGAAGGCGGGGGCTCTCCGCCGCTGGCCTGAGGTCGCCCCCGGCCCCTTTCCCTGCTGCTCCTTCTGAACGGTCCCCTCCGCGTGAGGTCAGGCTCTCCTGTCGATGCCACGGTCAGAGCCGTGCACCTCGCTCTCTCATCCCATGCAGACACACTGGCGGACAGGGGAGTCACCGTGCCCCGAGGGGGGACTGCGTGCTGGGCGAGCACCACGTGGGGGTCCCCTACTAGCTTCCAGGGCCAGAGGAGCCCCCCAGGTGACAAGAAAGCTCTGCTCTTCGGCGCTTTCTCAGGCAGGGTGGGCTTGATAACTGTGAGGTGGGACGCGTCTGTGTGACAAGGGCACAGGGGGAGGGCTCGCCCGCCCAAGGAGGGGGGGCCCCACTTGCTGAGTCCCAGACAAACGCTCTCAGGCCCAGGGTGACCCCGCGGCCAGGGCCAGCGCTCCGAGTTGCCGTGGAGACTCCCAAAACAGCCTCCGCTCCACAACAGCCTCGCCTCGGGCCACCGAGATCAGCGTGCCCCACTGGCACGGGACTGTCACCCAGACGACTATGCCTCCATCCCCAGGGGACGCTAGGCAGTTTCTGGAGACGTTTTTGGTTGTCACAACTGGGAGTGGATTCTACTGGTATCTGGGGAGGGGGGACAGGGACGCTATATTATTATACGATGCAGGGGACAGCCTCCACCATAAAGAACTGTCCAGTCCCACAATGAACTACTAATCAGATGTAAAAAAGGAAATTCTGCCATTTGTGACAACACAGATGGACCCTGAGGGTGTCATGCTAAGTGGAGTGAGTCAGACATAGAAAGAGAAATACTGTACAATCTCACTTACACGTGAAATGTGAAAAACCAGACTCATAGATACAGAGAAGAGATTGGTAGCTGTCAGCGGGCGGTGGGGGTGGGGGAACGGTGGGGACGCATGTGGGGTCAAAGGCACAAACTTGCAGTTATAGAATGAATAAGCCTGGGGTGTGACGACAGCAGGCAACACAGTTGATGATGCTGTGTCATATCGCCTCAAAGTTGCTGAGAGAGTAGATCTTAAAAGTTCTCGTCAGTGAAAAGTGCTCTGTGAGATGAGATGGATGCCAATCCAGACTTATTGTATGACCACAGCACGACAGCATACACACACATACACACACACACACACACACACACACACACACACACACACACACACTCGTCAAATCGTTACATTGTACGCCCGAAACTAACACAGTGTTACAAGTCAACCGTGTCTCAATTTAATACCGAGAAAAAAGAGGAAAAAGTTAATGCTCATTGGGAACTGTTAAAAAATAATAGTAATAAAAAGAGCCGTCCCGCCCCAAATGTCAGCGCTGGCCAGGCCGAGGACCCCTGGCCATTTAACCCCACGCGCGGTTCTAGGGCTCTGGTTTCCAGCAGAGGCAGCGAGACCTTCGCGTGTGCGTGCGCCTCCCAAGGCACCGGCCCCACGCATGCTGTCAATCATCCGTGCCTGCGTTCACTCAGTCGACAGGCACCCACTGAGCACCTACTGCGTGCCAGGCCCGTGCTGGCTGCTGGGGCTACCGTGGGAGCCGACGCAGGCTCATCCAGAACTCAGGGAGGAGAGAGAAAGCCCTTTAAAACCCGGGGGGGCGGTGCGGTGCTGCACGCCACACAGTCGGGATGCGGACTGACCCGTCCCAGCAGAGCCCGCGCTCCGGGAAGCGCACGGCGTCCTCCGCCACTGACCCCTACCTCCCGTCTCCAGGTCGTGGAAATTCGGATCCAAGCCTCGTTCCAACATCTTCACGATTTTCTCCACCGAGCGATGCTGAATGTAATCCATGCATTTTTTCAGATTGGTCTAAAAAGGAAAAAAAAAACAACCTCCTTTACAAGACGTGTCTTCATGAGCCATGGGAAGGTCTGTTACATGGGGTTCAGGGGGGCTGTCCCTTGATGGGGCCACTGCCGACCCTGGGCTCCCCAAGCGGTGGCTTTCTGCTTCTGGAACCCCAGGATGAGCACAGAGCCCGGCGTGTGGCGCACGTGGCCAGCCCGTCCTGGGCTGACAAATCCTCATGGTTCACTGTCCTTGCCAAGAGCCAGGGACACTCCTTCCCACCTGGACCACCGCGAATAGCTACGGTGGCCAGGGTCCTCCCCAGACCTGACTCTGCCCCTGGCGAGTGAGGCCCACGAACCCACGTTTGTGTTTTCTGAGCTCTAAAGCTCAGGCCAGGCCACCTTGGTGAACCCCATGACCAGACAGGTAGAAACAGGGACACCTGGTCACCAAGTGATTCAAAGTGAAGAAAGACGTTCACTTCCCAGGAGATCAGAACGATCAACAGGTCATCCCTGACGGGAAGGGACATGTCCCCAGCCTCATCTGTAAGACAGTAATGATTTTCTGTCCAGGAAGCAGACAGCTGACCTAGTCGATCGCAAGCGCAGTAACCGATCCGCCTCCACCCTGCTCAACAATCCGTCCCCACCCACGCCTCTCCCAGAACAGCCTGGAGGGAAGTTTTGAGAACAGTGGCTTCCCCGGACCCTTTGGCCACTGACAGGGCGGGCTCTCCACCCCAACGCCTTCCACACGTCCTGGGACTAGAAGTTAACAGGCGTCCGGAAACACAGCTGCCTTTGGTTTCATTTAAGACCTTCCCTGCCGTTGACTGAGAGACACTTTTGAACATTCGCGAGCATCGTTTGTCGATACACCAGAGGATGATGAGAAGATCCAGGAGCACCGAGACCTCAGGGGCTGAGCGTCACGGTGCCAGGGACTCGGGGCCTGGCCAGGGAAGGAGCGCGAGGAAACCAAGCATCTCGTTCTCCCAGAAAGTCACCAGCGCTCGAGGACGGGGGGCCACTCCGGAAGGCAGAGAGCCAGGCAGGAGGGCCACCGGCCGCGCCGAACGATTCCAGCACAGAAATAAATTACGATAATGGCACGGTGTAAAAGAAACCCCTGTGTCCATCCCGACACAAACAAGGGGGCCGTGTTGCCTGAGAAAGCCCTCTGTGAGCCCACGGCACAGGTGAGCTCACCTGGACAGCAGCAGGGCCAGCCGAGGAAGCCGACCAGGCAGCCTCGTGACTCTGGCTCCACGGGGAAAGCTACAGCCTCTCGGGGGTTGGGCAGGGGTGGCATCTGTGGGCACCACACCCTGGTGTTCAGTGAGGTGCCCACCACATGCTGCAGCACCCCTGGACACATACGGCACCCCTGATGGACAGCAGGCATGCCCAAAGCACGCTGGCCAGGTGCAAGGGCACCCTGAGAACAGGTACACACAGCACGTCCAGCTAGGAGCTGGGTGCTCCACGGATGCAGCCCAGGGCTCGTTCCTTAGATGGACACCCCCTCCACCCGCCTGCCCCACACGCACGTCTCACTGGTGCGTTTACGTGAGCGGGACCCTAACCTCTGGGGACAGCAGCGGAAACCTACTTCGGGGTTGTCTTCTGTTTCAGCAGCGATGGCTCAGAGATGGGGGCCACCTCTCTCCCCAAAAACACCCGGGGAGACGTGCCCTAAGTAGGTTCCTCTCTAAGTGAGACTACGTCACCTACAGGTTGTCACCTAATGTGTCCGCATTACGCAGAAGGAGATGGAGGTATTTAAGGGCGGCCCTGGGGGACACCCTGTGGGCGCCAGGGGAGGGTACGGTCGTCAGGCAGGAAGAACCCCACCCCGCGAGCACCCCGATCTAGGCCGGCGGTGCGGGCGACAGCCGCACCTGCGTACCTTGCTGTGGAGCTTGGCCAGCTGCTTCTCGTCCAGATTGGGCTGTTTGTAGACCCGCTTCTTGTACCGGAACTGGCAGACAGCAAGAAGACACGTGAGGACGTCACACGGCCGCTCGGGAGAAGCCGGCCCTCTGCCCGCGTGGCCCACGGGGCCCCCCACCCCCATGCTGCGGGGCCCCAGACACTCCGGACACCCCGACACCCCGGACGCCCCGAGAGCGACTGTGCCGAGACCCTGCAGCCGCAAGGTGACCGGCCAGGACGAGAGATGGGAGCAACCCACAGGGCCGAAGTCCCGGGTCAAGGGCCCCGCGTCGCTGGCTGCCACGGCTCTGACGGGCCTGGCCTGAGTCAGCACGGTGACGAGGGCACAGGAGGACGGCGCTTCGCACACCGAGGCCCCTCCACGCCGTGACCCTCATGGAAGCGGTGGGACCGACGGCTGCCGAGGCCACCTCCTCCCATGGACGCTGGGCCACAAATCCCACCCTCAGCCGGCGCCTCCCCCAGCACTGGAAATGACACTGTAGGACCCCTGGGGCCGGAGGGACAGTGCCCGGGGACGGAGCCTCGGCGTCACGTGGCTCCCTGATCCCCAGCTCCCCTCAGTCACCTACGCCGCTCCCAGGAGCCCTGACCCCTCTGTCACCAAGTGCGCTGGGGACAGGTGGCTTGGGAAGACGCCGACAGCGGGGAGTCCCCGAGATTCTGAGCGGAGGCCTCCGCCGCCGCCCTGTCTGCAGGGAGCCTTCGGCTGGACGCTTGGCCCGCCCCAGACTCAGTTGCCTTGTCTGTCCCATGGAGAGGAGGACACGGAGCTCTCAGGGGGGCCCGAGGACTGAGCGTGAGCTGCCGGGCACGGGATGGGTGCTGGACGCACGCCGCTGTCTCCCTCCCCCGCTTCCCATGACCCGTCACACCCCGAGGAGCTTGAACGGGGGCGTGACAAAGTGACGTCGCCCACGCGTGGAGCGAAGCAGCCGGGCAGCCCGGGAGCTGACGCTGAAACCACAGGGCCGATCCCGCATCCAGTTCCCAGAGGGACACCCTCCTGTCCCGCCCCCTCCACGGCCGACAGACAGACAGACAACATCCCTTGTCGCACAGACCGAAACCCGGTATCGCTGCCAAAATAAAGCAGGCGTGAGGTCGGCCAGTTCCGGGGGGCAGGCTGTCCGGGGCCCCGGCACCCCCTGAACCAGCCTGGCGAGGGTGGGGGCCAGGCCCGCCGTGCGGTCACCGCCGCCCTCTGGTTCCAGAGTCAGGTGGGCCCGCGTGTCTGCGTGGCCCCGTGAAGGGGCTGCTGTGACACTCGACCCCTGCATATGCCCCCCTCCAACTCTGTCAAGAGGCGCCCGGCCTTTCTCTTCCAAGGCCCACCCAGTGCCACGTGTGTTCCACCCACGTGGAGACCCCAGTAGTCTCCGCTCCAAGGTCACCCTCAGACCCAGAGGCGTGCAGGTGGGTCACGGCCTCGGCTCTGAACGCACGCCCGTGACGTCACCGACCAGTCGTCTGCACTCACGGAGGACAGCGTAGGACCCGCCTGCGTGGCTCCCTGCCAGCCCGACCCCCACTTGCGGCCCCTGTGTTTATCATGCCGAAACACGCCATCGCCAAGCACCAGCGACGCGCTGCGTAGGGGCAGAAATGACCAGCAGCTGCGCGTGTGACTGTCCCGACCCATCACGTGGTAGCACACCCTGGCACCTCGGGGTGTGCAAGCCGGGGTCAGCAAGGCAGGGCCTGGGGTCACACTCTACGTGGACATGGGTAAGGCCACCTGACACATATGCCCCCCATCACCACGGTGGCCCAAGGACACGCGACGGGCTCTCGCTGCTCAGAGGTCATCCCGGTCATCCCAGGGGCGAGAGCCCGAATGGAGGCCAGGTCCCAAGGGCAGGAAGGCTGATCGGGAGGCGGAAGGGAGCCCCGACCCGCAGCCCCGGAATGGAACGCAGAGGTCCTGGGACACACGCCTCGGGGGGACCTGTGGTGAGCTCACGCTCGGACTTCTTCTCAATGAACCTGTCAAATATCCTGAGTCAGGAAACTAATGCTGACCACGGACTTGACAAACACGGCGTGGCAGTCGGCGCCTCACACCAAATGCAGCTGCAACCTCAGGACCCCAGCCCGAGGTTTCAATCTGGGGGGGATTTCTCAACCAATCGGAAGGCGGGGCTCGGCGCGGGCCCTCCCCTCCCCTCCGCACCGCGGGTACCTCCAGGGAGGGCACGCCCCCGCCGGCGGGCTGGGGGTACTCCCGCAGAAGCCGCTCCTCGTCCAGAAACTTCCCGTCACGCCCGCCGCACGCCGGCTGGAACAGCCCGTAATTCAGCACGTCCTTCAGGCTCTGGCTCAGTGAGCACAGAATCCGCTGCTTCGCGGCCCACACCGTGGCGTCCGGGTTGAATCGAATGCACTTCTGCGGGGAAGGACAAAGACACCCGATTAGGGACCCGGCTGCCACCTGAGCAGCCCACCCGGGCACGTGTCCGGAGATGGCAAAGCGTTTCCATCCAGGATCCCGTGGAGTTTCGGGGTGAAAACCCGGCCCGTCCTGCCGCCTGGAGAGGGGGAAGCCGAGATGGAGCCGCTGGTTCCTGCGGCCTTGACTCTCACTGTTGACGTGACTCTCTGGTCATCCACAGCCACCTGTTGCCCCGGGCAACCCCTGTCACCTGTCCGGAGCTTCTGAGACTCCGGCCGAGTGTCTGACTCGGCGGCCCAGGCGGGGGCCCAGGCGGGGGCCCGGGCCTGCATCGCTCACCCGTCTCAAGGTGGCGCTGTCGGCGCCCGTCCGCAGAACTCCCTTTGAGAACCACGGCTCGAGCAAATCATGGGGCGACTTAATTTTGCCGTTGCGTGCTCTTTGTCATTTCACGTGCAGGTGGCCGTCTCGTCTGGCCACCTACGCCGACTCCGAACGCGACGGCCGCAAACACACTGACGCCACGTCTCCCGAACCACAGAGGAAGACGATTCCGGAAACGCCGCCTCATTTGCCACGAGAGCCGATCTTAAAACGTTAAATGCTGTGAGCAGTGCCTACGAAACCATCACAAACGCTTTCCAAAAACAGAGCAGGGCCGCCAAGAACTGGACCGGCACCATTCGGTCGCGTTCCCAGGTGCCTTCCGTGAGACGCCCCAGTGAGCCAGGCCAAGCCCGCCGGGAACTGTGCCTTCTCATTCGGCGGAATTAACGTCCTGCTCTGCTGAGCAGCCATCGGCGGGGCCTCAAGGGTCTGCTTTATATATGCAGAAGGTTTCGAGATAAACACGTGGGACAGACGATGGGGCAGGAACCAATGTCCCGTGGGGTGGGGTCTGCGTGCCGGGGGCCCCTACAGCCTCCCAGCCTCCAGCAGCTTCCTCCCTGCAGGGTACGAGTCCTGCCCCTCTCACCATGCGGCCGGCTCGGCAGGCGCCCAGGGCCGGGAGCCCCACCGCCCGGGAACCTGACCCCCTGCGCCTCGTCGACCCCTCTGTTCCTCTCTCTTGTCGGAGGCCGACTCCAAGGTGACACAGTCAGACCTGAGTGGCGCCGCCTGTTCACTTCAATGGCACGTCCGTGACTTCCGGCCCGCACCCCGTCCACCCTTGGCCGTGACAGAAGGACCTGGAAACGCCAGCACGACAAACGAGCCCCACCAGATGTGACAGATAACTGTCGGCCTCTGATCCCAACGGCACAAGTCAAGTTCCCTGGGTACCAGGCCCGAGGACGGCCCACAGCTCCTGGCCAAGCCAGCAGGCGGGGAGCAGCCGCCCAGGACATCTGCAGGTGATCAGAGACAGGTGTCCACTGCCGCTTAGTGTTCGGGTGGGGGCCGCTGAGTGTGGACAGTGCACGGGCCAGCCCTGCACATGGAAGCAATGTCCTGCTCCAAGGAAATCACCAAGGGGGCTCCCTGGAGAAACTTCTAGAAGGAGCAGGAGCTCGGAGGTCAGCAGCACTTGGTTTCCAGCCCAGCTGCGTCCCTGACCTTGTGATCTGGGCAAACCTACCAACCCGGCAGGTCCCGGGTCTGCACGACGGACACGGGGCCGCTGCTGACCTCGCGAGGATGGACGAAGCACACACAGAGCGCGCTGCGGTGGGCCGAGCGCGTCCGCCCAGATGCGAGGGCCTCACGCCCTTCACCTGCACCTGTGCTGTGCCTGGAAGCGAGGCTCTGCAGGTGTCGCGCGTTACGGCGGGTCACGCTGCAGGAGGCTGGGCCCCGATCCGGTGTGACGGTGTCCTCATAACGGGAAGCCTGAACACAGACACGCACGCAGGGGGAACGCCAGGTGAAGATGGGAGGAGAAAGGGGGTGATGCCTCTACAAGCCAAGGAACCCCAAAGACTGCCAGCAAGCCGCCAGAAGCTAGGGAAGAGGTCTGGGGTCCATCCTCCCTGAGCTCAGAGGAACCAGACCAGCCGACACCTCGATCTCAGGCGCCCAGCCTCCAGGACACGACACAGCGATCGTCGCTGTCTAAGCCACACCTCTCCGGAGCCCGCCACAGCAGCCACAGGAACTAACACATGTGAGGTGCAGCATCGCCACCGCCATCTTCCCCAGGACGAGGGCGCAGAGGCTGGGCACCCCATCCCCCAGCCGCCCCCTTCCTTCCTAAGCGAGGGGTGCTGCCTGCAGGGCGCAGGGAAAGCCGGACGAACCCGCCTCGCTCCTGCGCTCACTGCCACCGACTCACTCCCCGGCTCGCCGAGCACCCCCAGCAGGCAAACCCCAGTCCCCAGAAGAGTCCCCGTGGTTTAGGAACCAATGAATGATGAACGAATGCTGGGCAAACAACAGAGGGCAAACCAGCCCTGGACCGCGTCCTGGCGGTGACAGGCTCCCTGTCGTTTGTCATGGAAAAGGTGAAAATAAAGCCCAAACATGCCCCTCGCTGCCGGGGTGAGGGGGGTCCCCGCGGGCAAGCACACCTTAGTCAACGAACAACCGGAGGAAAAGGAGTCGAGAGCGTGGGCTGGGAACTTCGCGGCCAGGGCTCAGCACGGGGCCCAGGACAGGGCCAGCACACGGAGCAAAAGGACAGTCTTAACCCCAGTGGCCCTCCTGGTCCCATTAGTGGTGTGAAGCCAGCACAGTCAAGTCCCGCCTGAGTACTGGCTTCGCAGTTCATCTCCCTGCAGCCCGCAGATGGCTGTCTGTCCTTCACGATTTGTTTGGACAGAACCGCCAACACCACGAGGTCGAATTACGCAGATACACTCAGTACCGCCGCCTCCGCTGCACCCGTCCATTCGCGGTCCTCAGGGGAGAAGTCCACCTCACTCTCGACTTTTACCCAGAAAAAGCGAGTAGAGTGACGGGGAGAGGTGCCAAACCCCGGGAGGGGTGCTGCAGGGTCCTCCTGAGTCACACGTTCAGGACCCAGAGCTGGAAACAGACCTCAGCTCTGCAGACACCATGGTCAGCATTCAGCAAGATCTCAGGAGATTCTGAAGGAAACCGCGTTTCAGAGCACGTCATTCATTGCAGAGAGGACCAGTCCACGTTTAAAACTTCCTCCGCGGTCACAGCTGACGTTGTCGGTTCCCTCACGATGAGTTTTAAAAGACCCCTAATAAACGGAACGTGCCAGGCCCCGCCTGCAGGTGCATTTCGGGGTGTTCGGGCATTTACCAGCCATCCGTGTGCAATCTGCATATCCGGCCCCTCTGAAAAACCACCAACGCCAAGGGCGGCCCAAGACGCAAACGGGCAATTTCCAAATTCAACTTCCCAAATGAAATAATTGTGGACAAAGACCCATCGGGCTGGTCCATGGGGCAGCAGCAGACCCTGAAACGCTGTCAATGACAACACGAGGTTTGTATAGAGCGGGAAAACGCCAGGTGGCCTTGACCGGAAGGACAGCCTGACAGAGAAGGCGGGGCTCTAGGAGCTGGGCTGGCGCTGACGCCGGGTAAAGCACCGTGGGTTCGCCTTCCCAATCGGAACGACAGTTTGCAAACGGCAAAAGCCCAAGAGCACCCGCCCGAGGCCGTGGGGACGAGGCAGACGGATCACGCGTCCTGAGACTTTTAAGGGGCTAACTAGTGGTCTTCCGCTCTTGTCACAGTGACGGTGACCTGGGAGCCACCAGCTCAGGCTCCATCAGTGACCCCTGCCCTCCTTATAGAGTGGTCCTCCTGTTTGATCCCACAACTTGGGGCAGCCCCACAGCAAAAGCAGAAGATCTGCTGCTGGCTGGAGGTGTCCGCTGAGAGCCGTACGCGGAACGGCAGGTGCGTCACTAAGCAGCGCTGACCGCAGACACGAGGCACTCGCTGCATCCGCTCGCCTGGCTAAGCAAGGGCGTTACACGCAACAGTAGCACCCGCGCAGAGAGGGGCACCCAGAGACCCCAGGACCGCGCCCCAGGTCGCACGGCCGCAAGGGGAGGAGCTGGGACCATGGGGCCCCCACGGCCAAGCTAATGAGCTTCCACTGGATCCCACCTGCACAGCACGGGGACCTGTGACCCCGGCAGGCGGCCGTGCAGTGGATGGGTGGGCGCCGTGACTACATTACACACGGGAGGATCAGAGCCCCATCCACCCAGGAGGAGAAGCCACGGAAACGCGACCGTGAGCGAAGGTGTAGAGGGGAGCCCTGGCCTCGGATTGGAGGCAGGAAATTAAATGTCGATGATTCAGGCCCTGGTGCTACCACCTTCTTGCTGATTCTCATCAGCCGGGGACGCGGGCAGGGAGGGGCCATCTGCTCTCACCGGCAGGGCCTCTGAGCCACAGTCTCACCCACGGGGTTTTACAGAGCTTTTCTACAGGATGTGCGGTAACTGCAGAACGAAGCCACTTCCCCCCCAGACGTCACTGTCTCAAAGACACAGTGGGGGTTAACTCTAAGCTTCGCAGAAGGGCACGCTGGGCCAGGCGTCTGCCAGGTGGCCGGGCCGGGCCAACCTCCCTCACACAGGGAACGAGAACCCGACACGCAGCAGAAGCGGGCAGCACGGGACCCTCACAACGCGCAAGACTAACGCGGGCTACAAGTCTTTGTTGCCATTTTTTAGTTGGATGTTAGAAAATAAAGTGTCTGTTGGGCGTTAGCGAGCTGCCCTGTGAGACAGATGACAACCCACACGGGGAGACCTGGCCACCCGGGGCCCCTGGCCTCTCGGTGGTTTAAACGGTTCACCACACACCAGTTTCCTCAAAGGAATCGAGACGTGTAAGCCACTCCACTGAAGGACAGTGAGGTTGATGACCCTCACCACGTCACAGAGGCAAGAGCGGGGTGGAGGTGGAGGGCAGGGGGCTCTCTTTGGCCTTAATGGAACCACAAAGAAACCAGATTCCACGCCTTCTAAATCTCTGAAAGGCGATCCAAAGACACACTACAAAGGACATAGCAGGATCGCTCAAAGTAGAGATCGAAGATACAACTCATATATCTGTGTGATGGA
>NW_024350923.1:2126684-2143328 GCF_902729225.1 Pteropus medius | reverse complement strand
GGATGGAGGGATGGATGGGTGGGTGGATGGACAGATCACTAATAGATGAAAATATCAATAAAGACAAATCTCAAGAACATAACGCCGAGTGGGAAAGTAAGTGGTGAGCGACAGGCCCGTGTGGTGCCAGGGAGACGTGTAATTTTTTTCACACAGCACGACACTGTGCAGTGATCACTCATCCATGTGAAGAGGGGGCGAGACGCTGAGTCCATGACAGTGTTGGCCCGAAGGAGCCGGGACAGGGCAGGAAGACACGGACGACTGACTTACCCAGTCACGTCTCAATCCTGTGATCAAAGTGGGACCGATGTTAACCACTGTCGGTTCTGCATAATAGATACACACCGGCACGTATGATATTCTTCTTTGCATTTTTCTGCATTTTCAATGTTCTCTACATTAAAGACAAACGACACATCACATCGAGACGCTGTTCCGCCTCTCAGGGCGGCCCCGCCTGGACTGGGGTCAGCACGGGCCACCTTCACAGATCCAGACGGAGTTCCCGGATGCAAAGCGTGATCGCCATTGTCTCCTTCTGCCCACCGAGTCCTCTTCAAGGACTTATTTTTTTTTTTTTAGGGCAAAACATGTGCTCAAGTCAGGGTCAGGTACGACTAATTTCCTTATTATCTAAAATCCCCCCCAAATTGCCTTTTGGCTAGTAAGCAAGCAGGCGGGAAAGAATATTTTCCAGGGCAGGAAGATTCGAAAACAGAATGGCAGCCTAAAAGATGAGCACATGTGATATGTGAGCTCTTTCATCTCAATGTTGCCTATGGATGACACGTGGAGACATTTAAGGTGCCAGCGGGACTTGGGGGGCAGACGCGAGGGCACAGGCTCGGCTCCAGAGGAGAAGCAGATGACAAAGGAACCGTGGCCTTGCCCCTCCCCTCCCCCAACACTCCACGTTTCACCTGATCCCAGCGAAATGGTCCGGGACAGGCAGACGCAGACACGGGACGCACATGAGCGGCGGCCGGGGGCTCGGGGACGGACCGACTGCCGATGAGTATGGGGTTTCCTTCTGGGGAGGCAAAATATTCTAAGATCGACTGTGGTGATGGGTACCCTCATCCGTGAATTTACTAAAATCCACTGAATCGTACGCTTTCAACGGGCGACCTGTATGGCACGCAAACGTTCACTTCTACAAGAAAAGGGAACACGTGTTTTTCTTTCCCGTCTGAGAAACTACAGAGACGCAGGTATCGCGTTTTAAAACATGGCCATGCCTGTCGCCGTCAAGGGCCCTTGGCCGGGCAGATCACGCTTCCTGCGAGGGCCACGCCTGCTCCGGCCTCCCTGACTTTGTCATCGGGGACCTGCCGTGGGTCTCGACCATCTATCTCCTGCCACCACCGGCTCCTCCCTGGAGCCTCGCAGGGCCTCCGACCTCACTCCGGCCGGTGGCCCGGGCCTCGCCAGCTGCTTCGACACGCCAAGTTCATTTCTGCCGTAGGTTCGCTGGTTCTGCAGACACTCTGCTCAGGAGGCTCCGTGTGGAGCTCCCCACCGAGCCGGCCTCTCACCATCCGGGTCCAGCTCAGATGTCGCCCCCTCGCCCAACGGGGCCAAGCATTCCATGCATTCATTCCCTCGCTCCCCAGACATTCGTTGTTCATTCAGTTGTGCCAGCTGCCAGGGTACAAAGACGCGCAAAACGGACACAGGACCCCCTGGTGGACTGATGCCAGTCCACGGCCGGGGGTTGGGGATCCCGTTGTAGAGACTACGGCAAAAGGTGTACCCGAACCACAGCTTCCTTTCTGGAAAGGTGCCACCTAGAAAATTAAGGACAATCCTCGGACTGCAATTAAGAGGCCGCACTCTAGCCACTGGTTTCCAGAAGTCTGGACCCAATTAACTCCTGAAAGACACACAGCTCTCACCCCCCGGGGGCCGAGGGTAATGAACTAGTTACGTGCCCAGCAACGTGGCTGAACGGAACAAGGGAACAAGCCGCTCCTGCACAGGCCTCCCGGGACCCTCGCTCCTGATGGAGGCCCCCGCCTGGCCTTTGCAGAATGACGGGCAAGGGATTGGGGCTTTTAATTCTCAACAACACATAAGCACGTGGGCTCAAAGGTTACTGAGGCTGGCGACAACCCCCGAAGGCTCAAAAACGCAGGCAACTTCAGATACAAAAAGCAAACACAATGACGTGTCTGCGACAAAGAGGTGAGGAAGAGACTCGTGACCTGAAGGTGACCCATCCTTCCTCCTGAGCTCTTATGATCCTCAGCGATACGCAGGGGGCCAAGGTCACTTGCAAACCAAGCACATCTGACAGTCCATTTGGAAGCCAGGGATGGATTAGCGAGCGTCTGGGTCGGCTGACGTGAGGGGCAGCACTGGGCGGCGGTAGAGGGGACGTGGCGGCTGCTTTGGGGAGAAACGTGAGTGGGGGGCTGGGAGGGATGGATGCGTGGCAATAAATTGTCTCTGAGGGGTCAGGGGAGCAGCCGAAATGCCTTTTCCCAAATGAAATCCCAAATTCGAGACACACTTATTTTAATAAACGGAAGCACTGATTACAGCAAAAATGTGGAGTCTACAGCCATGCTACCCTTCTGAACAAGCCCGGTCCCGTCTGGTCTCAGAAGCTAAGCAGAGTCAGGCCTGCTGAGTACTTGGATGGGAGACCACCTAGGAAGACCAGGTGCTGTAGGCATAAAAAATAAAAAATAAGGGATTGCAACCTTGCAATCTGTGAGGTCGACCAAGGGTTGCCCCACCTTAAAAAACAAAGCAAAAATGCGGAGGTGGGCAGGCCCCCGCATCTTCATTAATTCCTCGGGAGGGACGCGTGGCTGTGGCTGGCGGATCTGCTCGGTGTGACCTTGGCTGCAGGTGGGTGCAGGGTCCACGGTGGGCACACCCAAGGAGAACCCCAAAAGCACACAGCCGTCCCCTCGTATTTTATCTTGAGCTAATTGTGATGTGACGTTCAGTGTGGACTGGGGACAACCACTGTGCCCTGTGCCAGCTCTGTTCCCACTTCCTCACCCACTGTCCCCCAAAAATACAAATAGCAGAACTGGTTTCTATTGATTTTGGCCCATGCCACATGCTTAAAAGGCCAAGTTTACAGAAGGTGCCAGCACCTGACTGCATAGGAAGCCCTTTGTGTGTCTGCGATGACCCAGAGAGCGGAAGGAACACACGCCCGCCGGTCCCGGGGGCCACCTGCCCCGCCACTCCCTGCCACTCCCTGTGGGGCCCTGCAAGTCTGCCTGCCAGGACACCACCGCCCTGCGTCTGTCCCGCCGCAGGTGCGAGGCAGAAAAGAAGTCACTCGGCCAGGTGAGAGAGCACACCTGCGGTGAGGACCACACCTGAGATGAGGACCACACCTGGGGCAGAAGGGAGACAGCCACATGGGCTTCGGGGGGCACTGTCTCCCTGCGGGCAGGCGGGCAGGCGGCTCTGGGGCGAGGGGCTCGCTCAGCTGCTTCCTACTTCCTCTAGGCAGGATGCCAAGTCCAGCTACAGGACTCAACCTGGCAAGGGCCTTCGTGGGGACAATGGGCACTTTGTTGCTCACGCCCATGGGATTTCTGGTCTCGGCCTCCAGGGCCTTAGCTTGTCTTGAACAAAATGAAGAGAGGCGGTCTTCGGAAGGTTCCAGAGAGATTTATGTTCCTCGGACTAGAGACCACGGCCCAGGAGGACCTTCCTTTTGGGAAGCACTGTAACTCTGGGCCTAGAGAAATCACCAGAAACAGGACAGAACGGATCTAACTGAAAATGCAATCTAGAGAAGCTGAAGCAAACCGCAGGGAACAAACAGGAAATTGCCAGCTCATTAGAGCCATCAGACAACAGATAACAGACGTGGAAGAGGAAAGCCCGGTGTGACAGCGCGACCGTCCCTTAAGCAGAGAATCCAGCTGACCACACAGAAAAAGGAACCAAATATAAGGAAACACCCTTGAAACGAAAGACAAACAAAATCTACGGATGAGAAGGTCCCCCAGGAAAAATAGAACAGCCAGCGCCAAACGCTTCCTGGTGCAGTGACCCTGCCGATTCTTTAGGATCCAGTAAAAGATAAAACAATAAACCAGGTCACCGACAAGACGCCCCCGAAGCAACATCCCCGTGGATGGGGGGTGACGTGGGGGCAGGAACTGTGACTCGAAAACGCCACCCAGAGGGAAAGAACGAGCCAGGCAAAGGAACGAGTCCACACTTCTGAGCACACAGTCGATTCTTGTTATTCTTGGATTCCATATTTGGGAACTTGCTCGCTCGCCAAAACTTATTAATAATCCCAGATCGATCCTCGCGGCACTCGTGACCCAGAGCCGTGAAGACAGAGCAGCGGCGTCACCTACGGACACGGAGCCGCAGGACGGTCACGTCGCTGGCGTGCCCGGCTCAGGCCGGACGAGAGGACGTTCGGCCCTTCCTGTTTCAGCTCAGACTACGGACAAGTGTCTTTGCTGTAACCTAGTGAGTGTCCCTCCCGTCCCTTCCTGTGCTTTTTGTTGGTGACCGTGCTGCTTCGTGCGTCCTCTGCAGTCGGGTGCAGCCCCTGGGGGCGGCCGGGGACGCAGGGGCAGCGAGACGGTCCACAGTCCTCTCTTCTGCTCTTACCCTCTGGGCAGATAGGGAGGACCCCGTGGAGGGCGCCAGGGAATGACTCGGCTACTGGATGGAAGCAGCCTGGGTCCCTGAATGTCTACCTGGAGCAGAACCTCTGCTCGCCATCCCTGCCAATCCCCTGGGGACCCAGATGAGAGAGAGAGAGAGAGAGAGAGAGAGAGAGAGACAGAGAGAGAGAGAGAGAGGGAGGGAGAGAAGTAAAACATCTCTGTGTTAAGTGCCTGAGGTTTGGAGGTCTGTATATTACAGAAATTAGCTTAATTTACCCCAAATGACACAGGGAGAGATAAGTCCCTCACCACAGGAAGAAAGAAGAGGGGAAAGAATAATAAAAACAAAACAACGCAGAGTCCACCTCTCCAGTGCTTCGTCATGGTCTCTCGGGGGCGCTGAGCCAACTCACCAGACCCCCACGGCACTAGGAGATGAGGCCCCGGCTGCGCCCAAAGCGGGTGAGCCAAGTCCCATCGCCAGCGCCAAAAGGCCAGCAGGTGGCACAGCAGGACTCGCGGTCACAGCCCTGATCCGAGCCCCTTCCCATCCTGGCCTCGGCCAGGAGACTTTGCTGCTGTACAAGAGTGGGCTTGGGGTGCCGGGCCCACCATCCGGAGCACGATGGGGGCCGTCTATACCCCCACTCGCCCACCCATCCCGTCTACACCACCCATGTACACCACTTCACGGACCCGGCCCCACCTCTGCTCCCTTTCACCCGACTCTGAAGTGGGGAGGGTCCTCACCAGCGCCCAAGATGGTCAGAGACGTAAGAAACAGGGACCACCAGAAAGCACAGGAGGAGGTGGCCCCGAGTCTCCGCCCACAGGCGGGCGGGAGAAGGGGCTGCCCTTCCAGACCCCAGGTCACTCGGACCAGAGGCAAGAGAGTTCCCACCGCTAGGGGCCCCCGCTCGGCCTGGCCGTCAGCCTGCGACCTGCTAACCTTCAGAGAGCCTCTCCCAGGGTCACTGGACCCATCCCAGCCTCCGGGCGCGCTCCAGACTCTGCCACCCACTCAGGGAGAATGTGGGCGGTGAGGCTGCACTGGAGCTCAGACCTGGGTCTCACATGGGTGCCCCCCTGTCATCTCCCCACGCGGGCTTCAGCTCCCATTTGAATTGCCTCAGCGCTGCACTGCAGCACCGCTTCTACCCAGGCCACAGTGAGGCCTCTGGGAGTGAAACTTTTCGTGGCCCTCTCAAGGCTCAGTTGAGTGCTGAGTCCGCTGGGAGGGGAAGACCCCCAGCCACCCTTTCACCTCAGCCACCTGCCACGCATGCACTTCCGGCCCAGGACAGCCATCTCCCTCCCGTGTGCCGTGCTGGATGGCCGTCACCACGTCCTGGCAGCTGGTTTAGCACTTGGCATAAGAGAGAACCCAAACACCTCTCTGCCAAATCTGCACGATTTAATCGGGAAGAAGCAAATACCATCTGGAAAACACCGGAAGATGAAATAGACCACGTTCGTGTATAATGAAGACGCTGACCATGCCCTCCGACGGCATTCCCACGCAGTGGAGGAGTCAAGTTCCCGCCGGGGCCTGCAGAGGCCGCTGTCTCTCCAGTTCAGACCTCGCCTCCTAGCCACTCCCAAGCTCCCACGCTCCACCTGTACCCCGGGGGCCCTGGAGGACCGTGGGTGGCAGAGCTGAGTCATCTGACAGCCCCGCAGAGGTCACCCCCCAATGCCTCTGTCACCCGTCACCCCTGTCATTCAACCACACTCGATCCCCACCACTCACCCGTCCATCACCCAGCACCCATGACCCATCGCCCATCATGCATCCCCCATGACCTATGACCCCATCACTTACCATCCATCACCTGCCAGCTTGTCACCCATCACCCCTGGATTACTTTCGTCACCTTGACCACTGCATGTAACACTCCCCCTCTTCCCATTTGTGGCATCCCATCCAGTGCCTAGAATGGAACCGGGCTTCTCACGGACACGCACGTCACTGAGCACGAGAACGTGAAAAGGACCGCAGGACGAGATCGTGGCGACGCCCGAGAACCACCCACAACCCCGAACCAGAACAACCCCGAACCAGAACAACCCCGAACCGGCCGCCAACCAGGAGCCTCTGGGGAGGCCGTGTGGACTTCAGCCCCTTCCTGGGTACCCGGGGCGGGGGGTCCCACTTGCAAGCGCTCGCTTCTGCTCTGGGCCACTGCCCGTTTCATCAGAAAGCCCAGACGGGCGTGAAGAAGGACGAAGGTCGGGAACAGGGAAGGGACGCGCACGCGGACGCGGCCTCAGGGAGGAGCGTCGTGAGGTGCCCTGGGAAGGAGGGCGGGGTGGTGTGACCTGGGGACGCTCGCTCGCTTGTGTTCGGTGGCCTATCCAGGGCGCCCACTGCACAGCACCACACAGGCAGCAGAGCCGATGACCCCAGCCCTGCCGAGACAGGCGGACCCAGCGGCAAGGACCCACAGGCAACAGGCCCGTGTGTGGCAGGGGCGACACAGGACACGGAATTGACCCAGGCCTGGAGGGACACCCGGGGACGGCCAGGGGGCGGTGCAGGGAAGGGCACCCCGGACAGCTCGCACGCCTGGAGGTGGGCACAGCAGGGGACCGGGGGCTCCGCCTGCGACTGGGCACAGAGCAGGGCGGATGCAGGGCCCGCGGGCGCCGGAGCCCGGCTCACTACCGCACTCAAAGCGTTTCCCCTGAGGGCCTGGCCTCCGCCCGGGCACGCAGTAGGTGCTCACTGAACAGTGTGGCCGAGGCACCAGCAGCACGC
The DNA here is from genome assembly GCF_902729225.1 of Pteropus medius. Lineage (NCBI taxonomy): Eukaryota > Metazoa > Chordata > Mammalia > Chiroptera > Pteropodidae > Pteropus > Pteropus medius. The sequence goes on along the minus strand of NW_024350923.1, from coordinate 2,135,963 downwards.
AGTGAGGCTGCTGGCAGCCAGCAGGAGGGCGCGGGGCAGGGAGCCGGGGGGAGGGCAGGTCGGGGCCGAGGCGACCGAGGCGCCCTCCGGCTCACGCACGCACGCTCGCGGCCGAGCTGGGCGGGGGCTCACCGTCTGCTGCAGGTCCTGGATGATGATGCGGATGACCAGCATGTGGCCTTGGCTCTCCTCCGTCGGGGCGCTGCTGGGCTTCGCCGCCGTGGCCCGGATGGTGTCGTAGATGGTCTCCTCCCTGGAGCTGTCCGACTCCGAGCCCACGGAGTAGTCGGAGAAGCTCTGGGCCATCTCGTCCTCGCTGGACGTGGGGCTGCGCGGCATGGCTGCTCTGTGTCTACGGGACGGAAAGACACCCGTTGGGGAAGCAGGAAGAGCCTCCTGGCCATCGGGAGAACGGGACCCCAGCACGGAGGCTGCTGGCAGAGCCAACGGGGAGGCCACGCGGGTCTTAAAGGTGGCGGGAACGTGGCACCCCCACCTCGTCCCTGAGCCTGAGCCAGGTGCAGCCAGGACCCAGGCAGGCTCCGCCCAGTGCTGGAAACGGGCATTTAAAAGGCGTCACAGGGACGCACCGAGGGGCTGCTGGGGCGGTTTGCGACTCTCCCAGACAGGATAAAAGGCTGCCGCTTGTTTGTCTTTGAGGGTAGAGCAGTTGGGGGGCAGGGGGGTGCAGTCCCCAGGTCACGACGGCACCAAGTTCATGCTGCAATAACCCCTCTGCTTCCAACACAGAGCAGTGATAGCAAACGTGCACAAACGAGCCCGAGGCGGGGCTGTGCTCGGGAGTGACGTGATCTCCAGCCCAGGACCGAGCTGCAGCCGAAGTCATGTACAGGCTGAAGCTGGGGACTTGGGGTCCCCAAGAGCCCGTGGGAGCTGGGGGTGCAGCCTCCCATCCGTCAAAGTGGAACAAACATTTCCCAGCAAAGACCCAGTTTCGGGAGCCAACTCTGCCTCGGTCATGGCCGTAGCAAGCACGGGGGGACGCGACATCACTCTGGGAGCAGGCCACCCACTGTGCTGCCCCAGCTCTGTGGGCAGGGTCCGGAAAAGTGAGGATAAAGCTGATGTGAACCAGGGTACCGGGGAGCAGGCGGAGCATGACACACCAGTAATTCCAATAAGGGAGATCAAGGCCACCCCCCACACACCCAAGACTGCTCTCACGAAGACGGGACGAGCGAGGCCACCCTACCATCTAGGGTCTGGCTGATGAATGTGTGGCCTCTCTCGCCGTGGACACACGGCCGTGGGAAAGCAGGAACCCCAGCTACACGCAGAGGACCCCAAACAAAGCACCACTGAATGAAATGAGGCAAACGCCTGTGCCCACTAGGAAGGGGGAGCGCTGGTTGCCTACAGACTGTGGGTGGACGGACACGGGGTGAGGACACAGAAGCACCAGCAAGCTCTCGGGAAGGAGAATGTAACATCACCTGTAATGTCTGATTTCCTTAAAACAGTTCCAGCCGATACGGTGGAACGTCAACCTCGACAAAGCTGGGGGCACAGACGTGTTCTCCATCATCTCTATGCGTCTCTTCCCCTGTGCTGGGTGGGAGGAGGGGGAGGGCAGGGAGGAAGCCCCACCTGTCCCAGGCTCCGGTCCAGCAGGTGCTCATGGGGAAGTGGGAGGCTCAGCAATGTCCAGGCGGACACAGTCTCCCAATGCCAACTCGGAGTTCAGTGCGGGAAAGCCTGCGCCCCCCGTTTTTTTCCAGAGCCCACTTAGCAACGAACCCCCCGGGGGAGCGCTTCACCACTCAGCCTGCGGTGGGTCCTGGGCGCATGCCCATCCTCCACCCGACTGTCAAGGAGGCTGGCCAGACAGAGGCACATGCAACCCCAACGCCGGGCAACGGGGGACACAGAGGAGCCCCTCCAGAATGCACCCCTCCCAAGGGCACGGCCAGACCTGACCGGGGTCGGACCCCCTTACGGCCAGAGGGTGGGCCCAGACCGCGCGGGGTGGGGAAGGGGCCAATCGTGGCCCGGGGACACTGTTTTGTTTGGCCCGCACGGGGTTTCAGTGGTCTGTAACCCGGAGACTTCACACGAAAACAGATGCCTGGGCTGTCCTGGCCATCGGGAGAACGGCGAAGCCGAGGACTGCCACATGACGCCCGGGGCAGGGCGGTGGCCTCTGCGGGTCCTCCCGGAACCCCCAGACAGCACGGCGAGGTCTCCCGCCAGCCCGGCCCCCTCACACCAGCACCTCCCCGTCCCCCGTGCTGGAGGACAGCTCTGTCCGTCCGTCCTCCCACGCTGCTGCCTGCTCGGTCCTTCCCAACCTCTCCTCAGACCAGCCGGGGGTGGCGGCGGGGGCCCTGGACCGTCAAACAGGGCGGTTAAACGTCTCAAACAGCAGATCGCAGGAAGCTTTCCTTTTTTAAACAAAAGCTCCAAAGTCCACCCAGCGCAATTCCGAACCAACGTTTCAGAGCGAGCGGGTCCTCGGGCGTCCACTGGCCCGATGCCTCTGAAGTTTAATGATTTCACAGACTGGCGGGTGGGGTGCCAGGGGCACTGTGGCCGAGGACGGGATCCATTCCCCTGCCGCCCGAGTGAAGTCCCAGCCAGCCAGCCGCACTGGCCAGTGACACAGTCACGCGCTCATTCAGCAGCTACGCGTGGAGAAATGCACTCCCGGCGTAATTACACGGCGTCCAGCGCCTACAGACTATGTGATACACTTATAACTGTCATACGGCAATAATTGTATGTTATTATGTTATCATAATATAGCACATGCAATTATGTGAAAGTGGTTATAATGTATCATAACATGTAGCATAAATATAAATCATACGTGTGACGTCATTGCATACACAGATACACACAAATCATTCCCCCTCACGTCCCGGGTTCCACCGAGGCGCCTCCTTCAGAACCGGCCCTCCGTCCCCGCAGCTCAGGGAAGCGACTTGGGGAGCTTTAAAAAGACGCAGGGCCAGCGGTCCTGATGGAACGTCCGGCAGAGGCCCCTGCGTCGACGCCACCTCTCACGGCGCCCCAGGCAATGGCAGCAAGAGTCACAGCTCCGGGTTCACCAGGAGCCCAGTCTGCGCCTGCGAAGCCGAAGAACTCGGCAGCATACGGAGGGACAAAAAATGCAACCAGCCTTCCCCGGGGGGGCGAGGCCCGTGTCCCAAGGGTGAGGCTGTGTCCCGGGTATGAGGTCCGTGTCCCCGGGGTGGGGGTCATGTCCTGGTGCTCCGGACTGCGGGAGAGGTGCAGCATTCACCGCCTCCAAGGTCAGGACAGACACGGGGTTGGGTCTTGTCACTCTGGGGTTCTGGTGGCTTCTTTCTGCCCTGAGAGCTTAAGTTGGCTCAGAGGAGGTTCTGTTCCAGTAAAAGCCTCCTCGTACCTGCCTGTCCCCAACGGGGACCAAGAGGAAGCAGACGGGGCAGGACACGGCTGCGGCTCCCGGTCACGGGTGGTAATGGTATCTAACGAGGAGTAAGCGCTGTCACAGCAGAGGCAGGAGTGTCCGCACGTGAGGTGGCCCGAGCACACCACGGCCTCCCCAGCATCCCCACATGGGGCGAACCATGGCCCCGGCAAGCCGCGGGCACCGGGCTGGAACGTGGGCATGCGCAGAGCCCCAGCAGAGGGCACGGGGCAGACACGCAGCCCGCCAGAGCCAGCGGGCACAGAGACGCAGGCGGGGTGTGGGCCCGGGCGCGGGGGCCGAGCCGCAGCCCCAAGCTGGCGCGTGTCACCAGACCTGCAGGGTGTTCAGACAGGCCAGATTTTAGGCAAACATTGGGAGTGTATAATGTTGGGAGACTGTTTGTTGACGGCCACTTTGCAGGCCACGTCTACGGCTGGAGCCCCCGGCCCTGGGCTGGTGAGCCGCGTGGGCTCAGGTCTGAAGTGGGGAGTGTGCACAACCCTTAGGACCCTCTTTGTTGAAAGTGTGTGGTGGGGAGGGCGGGTGAGAATGTTTACACCAGGCTAAAATCAACCTCAACTCCAGACATAAAACTGACGACCCCGGTGGGAAGGGCCTGTGTCCCCAGCCCCTCCTGCTGGCCTCAGACCACCTCATTTATCAAGTAGTGTCACACGCCCCTGCCACTCACACTGGCTTCGGGGGGACATCTGTCACCAAAGCTCAGGTGTGGAAGGCCCCAAGGATGGCGGCCACCTGCGCCCGGCTCCTTCCAGGACTGTCCTGGGGGCAAGGCCGGAGACCTCAGCCAGGGGCTTGAGAGCAGTCAGCAGATCCCTGGGAAAAGCAACCGCCTGGGAAAACATTTAATGATTAACTCCTGGGTCAAACTGCCAGGTAACAGTTACACCCGCATTTCAGATAAACAGCGAATCTGTTTTACTCTAAGCATTTTCCAAATGTCGCAAGAGACGTACACTAAACAAGTTTCGTCTGCAACTCAAACAGCACTGGGCACCCCGCGTTTTCGTGGGGGTCACGGGGTCCGCCTCTTTTCTCTAACCCCAGCACCCCACCGTAATTGGGAGGGGGGGGCGTGCAGAGGGGAGGCTCTACAAAGAAGGAAGAAACGTGGAAAACTCAATGTGAAAATCGGCTCCCCAGGGAGAAGTCAGTGCCAGCCCGGGGAGAGAGGTTATCGGACAGCCAGGTGTCCTTCTCACACAAACCCTCACGTCCATGCCGACTTCATCAAGGTTAGAGCTGCAGGGCCTACGAAGATGGCCCGTAAAAACGCAGAGGTCCTGACGGCATCCGTTTATCGTTATATTTTTTTACAAAAAAAAAAAAAAGATTTGTATTCAAGTAAAACCTCAAATGGACTCTCTATATGTCTAACGCATTGGAAGCGAGGTTTTGTGACTGTGTATTTATCACATGAATCCCAGAGCCATGAAGCCCCCGAGGAAGCTGCCCCAGGGGTTTGTACTGCCCTTGAAACTGGGGGTCAAGGTCAAGGCTGCAGTGAGCGCAGCCCCACGGGGATGGACTGCTGGAGGAGGCCCGGCCTGCCCACCGAGGGGAACCGCCATCCAGGAGATGACAGTAACCGCCAGCCGAGAGCGGGTTTGGGGTGCGGGGGGCGTCGGGGAAGCCGGGGCACGCGGGGACCTGAGGGAGAAGCGTGGCCTGTTCCTCGTTCATTTAATCCCTTTCTCAGAGAGGGAGAGAAGCACCCGCCCCCCAAGGGCTGACCCAGAATGTGGGGGTGGGGGACGTCTGGGGGTCAGACTGCACCCCAAGGGCAGGGAGACGCCAGGATGCCAGTCAAGCACCGCCTCTGCCTGGGCTTCGTGTCCATTTTCTAGAGCGTGATTTGAGAGGTCCCCGCCACCCCCCGGTGGGCCCCACACTCGGCCTGCTCACGGCGCACCTGGCAGACCAGCGAGCCCTTCTGCAGGCTCCAGGAGGCTGGCCACCCACAGCCACGGCTCCTGGGGAGACACCCCGAAACGAGGCCCCGCAGCAGACCCCTCCCCTGCGACGCCCGCCCTACGCGCACCCGCAAACCCCAGGCCGCGGGTCCTGGTGACGTCAGCGCCCGGACCCGCGACCACCTGGGCCGACTCCAAGGAACGAGGACCTGAAACACCCCCTTCAGGACCCGAACTCTGGGAAAACTAAAGATGAAAGAATTTCCTTAACTTGAACAGAGCACCTGCCCCAAATCCTACAGCGAACACCAGTATAATAAATAAACAAGCAAACAGATGAATGAATGAATTGCTTAAGGATTAAAACCAAGAGGGGGGTGGAAAGAATCATTTTTCAGATGACTTGCTTTTCTGCACAGAGAAGCCAAGAGCATCTCGAGATAAATTATTTAAACTAGTCAAAGCCCAGCAAAACGCTCAGTAAGAAGTGAATATACAAAAGTTTACTGAATTCTGCTACATCAGCAATAAACGACTGCAAAACATTTTTAAAAATATTATCGTAGGACCAACAATAACCAAGATGCCTAAGGAAAAAAATACCTAAAACAGTGTGTGCTAGACCTTTATAGAGAAACTGAATGTAACTTTATTTGAAAAGAGAAAGAAATGAAGGAAGACCCAGTACATGGAGAGAGATACTAGGATCACGGATGTCAGGGCTTAATAATATCTTAAAGATGGAAAATCGCACGAAATGCAAATGTGACGTAACCGCCAACGGAAACCCAGGCAGGCGTGAGCGTCACAGAACCCGACACTCTGCGCTCAGAACGTTACGGAAGTTCACAGAAGACGGGAAAGAGCCAAATGCCACCAGGACACCTTTGGGGACAAAGGGGAACCACCAAGGCTTTCTGAAAAATTACGTTGTGGGGACAGGAGGGTATTAGACAGGGACGAACCAATAGATCAATGGAAAGAGCAGAGGCCCCGGCACAGGCCTTGTGAACCCGGGGGTCCAGCACGCGTCCGCGGGACAGCGCCACCCCACGCGGGCTGCTCGGACAGAAGACAGAAGAGACGGCACCCATGTCACCCCGTGCTCGTAAATCTGGGCCGGGCGCACCGGAGCCGGCAATGTGAACGGCAGTTTGTAAAACTCAAACTTAAAACAGTAGAAGCACATACGAAACTAGGGCACAATGCTTCATCCTGACGGTGGGCCTACAGGTGTGTGTCTCTACTTTGCTCTATGTTTATAATGTTTCCCATTAAAAATAAAATCTTTTTAAAAAATTAAATGACTATGGCCTAGGACCCGCCTGTAATGGTTTTCCCAACACGAGCCCTTGATCAATCGAATCGACTGGCGATTCCGCGAGACGACAGGCGTGGAGGAGGGCCCCCGGCTCCTGGCGGTGGCAGGTGGGCACGGCTGAGTCCCCCAGGGGCTCTGCTTCGCTGCACGATCGCCCTGGTCCCCACGAGAATGAGGTAGGAAGATGAAGCTATTGCCGCTGATGCTGGCTCACAGGTAAGGGCCAGAGCCTCAGAGGTAAGCCCAAGGCCTCATCCGCTTATGGCGGCCAGGAGAGGGGCCGGCCAGGAGTGGGCCACAGAAACATTGGCCGCTCGTGACTCCGCCAGGGAGGGCATCACGGCTGGCACACTGGGGACAGGAATCGGGTCCTAAATCAGAACTGACTGCAGAACGCGCCCCAGCAACCTCCCCCAGAACTCTTCCGAAGGCCGGCCCAGCCCACTCCGGGGCACAGAGGGTCTCAGAGAGGAGGCCCGGGAGGAGGGGCAAATGGAGCCCCAGGAGAGAGCAACCGGTGCCCGCCAGTCACTCCCGTCCCGGACACCCCGCTCGCCTCTCGAACGGGGAGGAAGGGGGCGATGGCGCAGACTGCGGTATGTGTGCACGTATGTTTTTCGGTATTTTTTTCATGCACGGACTTTGATTTAGAGCAGTTTCAGAAAACTGAGCTGACAGTACAGGGCTCTGGGTGGCCCCTCTGTCCAGCTTGTTAAAAACACGCAGTCTGCCTCCCAGCCCCTTCCTCCTTAGGAAGTGTCCGGGGCGCCCGGGCTCGGTCCCTCTCTGACCTTGGCCGGCAAAGGGAAATGGGTCACCTGGTTCTCACTTTTTCAGCTGGGGTGAACCTGTCACATTTAGAGCCTAAGATAAAATGTAAAATCAGAACGGGGCTCTGTGTTCCTGCTGGAACACCAGATCCTGGGGTGCGCGTCTCAGCCGCCTGCGGTTAGCTGGGGTCCCTCTGGAGCATCCTGCCCTGAGCTGTGAGTGCAGGGTAAGGGTGTGGGGTCCAGGCCCGCACCCCGTCCTCCCGCACCACCCCCGACTCCCAACAACTGAGAGGGCACAGCTGGCTGTGGGGCAGGAGAGGCGTCCTGGGCACCAGTGGGAGGCAACGCCAGCCAGAGAGAACACCCCACGCCCAAGGGTGTGCAGGCTCGGAGGGTCCTGCACGCGAAAGCACAGGGCGAGGGGTCCAGGGACCTTTCGATGTCGCTCGCCATCGGATTTCATACGCAAGCGGCGCGCAGTGTTGGCGCTAAGCAGACTCGACGCCCCTGGTCCCCGCACGCGGGCACCGTGCCAGCCGCAGAAACAGCAGGGGCCCGGCGCCACTCCGAGGGGTGGCGGGGAGGCCACCGACCTGAGGCAGCCCCAGACCTGCAGCCGCACCTTCTAGACTAGGGGTTCAGCCGCTACATCGAATGACGGAGTCTGGGAACCAGGCGCACGGAACGAAACCGCAGAGCTCTGAGACACCTCGGGGGCGGGGGACGAAACACCACCGGCATCTCAGGACTAAGACGTGTCCTTTACGAAAACGCTTTAAAATTTCCAATCGCGCGCTGGGGCTCCAGTCAGCCCTCTGTGCTGCACCCAAGCGGCAGGCACGGCACGGGGCGGGGGGGCGGCAGACGCCGGTCCAGGCGCCAAGTCCCCGTCCACGGGGAGCTCTGCGGTCTCTCGCTCGGGGCCCACAGCCGGCCCCACCGTGGGCGGGACGGCCACGGCCCCGGCCTGCCGTCGTCCGTAATGACAGTGCTTAAGCCGAGGCTGGGTTCTCCTTAATCCCTGTGATTCCAGCGGTCGTGGGAACCGAGGTCTCGACCCCCACCATCGCTTCACGTTTCATCCCCGCTTTCCCTAAGAAGGACCTCGTGTCCCGTCTGGGACGGACGGACAGACAGACAGGACCCGGGTGTGGGGAGAGCTGTGCCCCGGGAAGTGCTGGGGCAGGCGTGGGGCAAGCAGAGGCTGCCTCCCAGGCCACCCCGCAATGCTGCCGGGCGAGCCAGGCACGGCTGGTCCCACGTGGCCTGGGGAGCCCCAGCTCTAGAGGCGCTGGCTCGCGGTTCAGCACGGGGTCCCAGGCGTCTGAGCACGTCTGACAATGGGACTCTGAAATGACTGGGACAGCTAACCGGCTTGGGCAAGACGGGGTCTGTGAGACGGATGGGGACACGGCTCGTTGGGTTCCACACAGCGATGAAGGAAACTGGAAACTGACACTTACACACAATACCATTTACGATATCGACAGAAACTGCAATACGCTCAGGAGAAAATCCGACAAAATGTGTGAACGCGGCCAGGAGAAATGACAGATCTCGATGCGTGAGAGATCACCTCTTGAGGCCAGCCCCCGGAGGTCCAGTTCTTGCGAACCTCTGCTGGCCAGTGCGGGGCCCAGCGGCACAGAGCTGAAGGCCCACTGAAGGCCATCATCCCCGCTGCAAGCTGCCCGCCGCCCGGGAATGGCGGGGCGGGCTGCTGACTTTCCTGGCGACAAGTGTCATTATTTCCATTTTGCGCTTGCAGAAAGGAAGTTCCCAGAAGCAAACACCCTGGGTGTCCCTGACCAGGTCTTCCGCATCCCGCCGGCCCCG
>NW_024350923.1:2034840-2126105 GCF_902729225.1 Pteropus medius | reverse complement strand
AAACACAGTAAAAAAAAAAAGCTTGTCAATCCACATAAACACACCGCAGGACGCCAGCCCACACACCTGCATGGATCAAACTAACTCCCGCCCAGGAAGCCGAGGCCCTAGAAGGGTCTGGAACCACAATCCGGCGGCGCTGACACGTCTCCGCCACCGCCTGACGCACCCTAGACGCTGCAGGGGACCGAGAAAACCAGGGGCGCGGACGGAGGACGGAGCGCTGCACCGCCCGCTCTCTGGAGCAGCCAGCAGAGCCCGCCCGGGGGCCGGCGCGCCTCCCGCTACAGAGCCACCAGCAGACCGGCCCCGCCCCGGCCCCTCGCGAAAGCCCCCACGAGAGGGCGGCCACGGGGTTTCATTTTTAACACATCTGAACACGGGGACGAACGGAAAGGGAGGAGCCGGGCAGACCGAGGAGAGGCGGCAGGTTGGCGAGCACACCTGCTCCGAGAGGGACCCGCAGAGCCCGCCGGTCCTCAGCAGAGAATTCCAGAAAGGCCCAGGAACGGAACCGCAGGTTTCTGGCCAAAGGCAGGACAAAGTGTGTCCACGTGGCAGCTGGATCCCCAGGTCCAGTCCTGCCACACGGCAGCCGGGTGACTGTCCTTGTCCAGATCAGATCAGACAGAAAAGGTTGACATTCTAAGGAAGGCCCAGCCTGCGGGGACGTAGGACCGCACAGATAACAGGGAGATGGAGTCGGTCCACACCGGACAGGGGCGTTCTGTCCCTGTCCGGCCCCTTCTCCTCGCTTGGACCAGGACCCAAGACGTTTCTGGGGAACCTGGCCAACCCGAGAGGAAGGACACCCAGGCCCCAGCCTCAGGTCCTCGGTGAGATGGCCCAGAAACCTGTGGTTCCATTCCTGGGCCTTTCTGGAATTCTCTGCTGCCCACGGGATGGCCAGCAGCCTGCGAGCCCTAGCCTGCCACCTGCATCATGGCACCGGGGCCTGTCCTCGGTGTCAACAGCCAAACAGCCCGACATGGAGCAAAACACAGGCGTGTTCGCAGGTGGCCACTGAGGCAAAACTGAGGGAATCTTCCAGAAATCGGAGCAACACGGCAGAGAGACGGAAGACAGGGGAGAAGAGAGAATCGTGTAAGGACATAACAGGACCAAGCCAAGAACGTCTAACGTGTCACTGAAATTAAGTTCTGGAAACGACGGACAGAAAAGGGAGGGAGAGATTTTTCGGGAAGCGTTTTTGGCTACAGCTGAGGAAAATTTTGCCAACCTTGAAATGTGCCTTGCGCCTGAAAGGGAGCAGAGCTTCACAGTGTGGTCCCCGGTGTTGGCACCGGAGTGACCGGGCTGGGGAGTGCGGGGGGACCTCCCTGTCCACGGGGGACTCGGGCTCCACACGCTGCCCCTGGGGGACTGGCCACGGCGCCTCACCCCCTTTCCTTACTGACATGTGAGCTCCGGCAGCTCCCCTGCTCATCCCCACCCCGGGCACAGAGCAGCCACCGCTAGCAGGCGACATGTGGCCTTGAAGAATGTCGACCGCAGTACGAACCCTCCCGAGGATGGCCGTGACTGTGAGACCGGAGGTCAGCCTGCCGGAGGGCGACAGAGGCTTCGGCGTCAGAGACGGGCGAGCGGAGTGGCCGCAGGCGGGGGCGAGGCCGGGACGCTGCTGCAGGAGGTCGGGGAGGTGCCCAGCGGGGCGTCCACCCCAGGGACGAGCTGCCGAGCGGATGCGGCCGATGCAAACCAGGCGGCACGGGCCGCGCGTCCTCGTCCCCAAACGTGGACCCGTCGGACACCCCGGAGGCTCCAACCCAGAGGCCCCCAACCCAGACCTGCCACACGGAATCTCCGGCGGGCGAAGACGTGGCGGACCCGGGGCTTTGGAGGGAAGTCGGAGCCCAGGGTCTGACGTGCCACCTGGCTTAGACGCCACGGGTGTGGCCCCGCCTCCCGGGGGCGCGGACGGCAGGGACTCCGCAGCAGCCCCGCCAGCTGTCCCCTGGCCCCACTCCCTGCCCCGTATGGGGATCCTGCGGCCGTGAGAAGTCTGTCCCCTCTGTGGAGGAAAGAACAGAAAACCCCGCTCCACGCACTTTCCGGGCGCTGTGGCTGGCTCTGTGGCCGTGCTCTCCCGACGCGACACCGTCCTGCAGGCCACAGTCACGCTCCCTGCCGGCCGGCCCCTCCTCGGCGCCCCGAGTCCCTACAGCTGCTGGGCGGCGGTCCCCCTGGGGTGCCCCGAGTTTCTGCAGCCCAGCGAGGAGAGACGCACTCTGCGTGCTCCCGGTCAGCGAGTGAGCGGCCGTGAAGAGGTCCCCGTTTCCTGGGGCCGCCAGGATAAAGCGCCGCACGCCCGGTGGCCTACGGCGGCAGAAGTTTATTCGTTCACGGTGCCGGAGGCCAGGCGTCCAGGTCACAGTGTCACCGGCCCCTGAGAGCTGTGAGGGCACCTGTCCCAGGCCCTTCCAGCTCCGGGTGGGCAGCCCCAGGAGCGACTCGGCCTGCAGACGGCCCTCGTCACAGCGCCATCCCTCCATGCCCACGTGAGGACACCAGTCCTGCTGGGTCACGACCAGCCTAGTGACCTCACCTGTGATCACCCTGATCAGCTGCAAAGGCCCTTATTTCCAGTAAGGTCACACGCACGGGGAGTAGGGGTTAAGACTCCAGCATGTCTTGGGGGGACCCAACCAACCCCCAGCAGAAGATAGCGTGTTTCCCTCGGGAGCCACGGGCCCGTGTGCCACCGTCCCGCGTGAGACTCGGTGTCCCTAGGCTGGGTGTCGACATGGCCCGCTATGCGTGCAGCACCACGTGGCCCTCTCTGCGTCACCGTGCAGCGTGGGTGCCCGGCTCAGGGGGCCAGAGCAATACGCCGACGTGCTGTGAGCAACAAACTGCTCCTTGTCCTGGAGCCGGGGGCGGAGGGGTCGTGTCCCCTACACGACCCTGGCGGGCTCACCCGCAGGGCCAGCCCTCCCACGCGCCTTAGTTCTTCAGGCCACCCGCGTGCCCCAGGTAGAAACGAAGGCATCCCCACCCTTGGCATTCCAAACCCCCATTCCCCGGCCACCCCTCGACGACCTCCCAATCGCCCTCAGATCCGCCAACCGCCCCCACGTCCCCCGGTGCCAGCGCTCTGGCCCAGGACGGCTGGAGCGGCCACTCACCACTGCCCACACGCCTGACACGCCGGGCTCCACGCCCTTCAGCAGCCGTGCTCCTGGTCCCAGCGCAGCCACCCCTCCCTCCGGGGTGGGCAGGGGGCAGGGGGCTGTCCTCCCTCACGCTTCCTGAGGGCCATGTGCTTACCCGGGGGGCGCGGGGATTCCCGTGCCACCTCGCAGACCCCCCCCCGCAGAAGCAGAGGCAGAGTGAGTCACTTGCGTCCCAAGGTCACACAGCTGCGGCTGGTGGTGGCGGGGCTCTAAGCCACTGACTGCAGGGGTCACGCGGTCACGTGCAGCCCCGCTTCGTATCAGACACGAGCGTGTGTAAATCGCAGTGGACTCACGTGGCTGCAAACTCCGCAAACGCCTTCCATAGGAGGTGCGGTCTCATTTCTCGTCCCCTGAAGTCGGGGCTGGCCCAGTGGCTGGTTCTGACCCTCTGACGGTGGCAGACATTGAGCCATGACACTCCCGAGGCTGTGCCTGCAGAGCGCCGTGGCTCCCGTCCCCAGCCTCCTCTCAGGACGCTCCACGCCGGGACCAGTCCCCCGTGTACGAGGCCTCCCAGCCCCGAGGAGGCCACAGAGAGCCACACGCACAGAGAAGCTTCTGGAGTCGCGAGGGACTCACACCAGCTCATCCCTGCCCGGAGCCCCGCCCACAGGACCATGAGCGAGTAAAACGAGGGCTTTAAGTCCCTAAGTGTGGGTGTTGCCTCTCATATCCTGGTACTGGCTGGAGAACATTCTAGATCTGCTTCTCAGCTAGACCGGGATTTGCTCCGAGAGAGAAGGGCGGGTTCGTCTCTGCTCTTTGCTGAGCAGCCCTGGACGCCGAGCGTGGGCATCGACAGGACGAGGCAGGCTTCGAGCGACCGCGGGACCCGCCAGCACCCCGGCCGAGGGGCGACTCGGTGCATCTCGGGGACAGGAGGTGAGCAGCCCCCTCCCCAGCCCAGGCCTCGCTCCCCTCCCTGGTCTGAACCTGTGGGAAGGCCTGGGACCCCCATGCCACCAGCACGCCTCCCCTCTGCAGACGGGACTCCCGACCGGGACCTGCGTGGGGCAGGGGGAGGCTTCTAGAACCCTCTCCCCCCAGGGAGGGGGCTTCTGTGCAGGAAAAACAGTTATTATTTATAGCCGACGCACGAAAAGGCACAGGCCTGTGAGTAACGGAAGGAAGAGCCAAGGCCACGAATCGCCTTGGCAACCAGGTAGAGCGGCGGAGACCACGTGATGAGCTGCATGCGAAGCCGCGGGACAGGCCCCCAAGGCGCCATGCTGGTCCCCCGAGCCCCACGCTTCGTCCGCCGTGGGTCCACACCCACCCCCATCGTCCAGGGGCCCCTATGCTCTTGCAGTGTGCGGGTGCTGGCTCCCTGAGGTCGACGAACCCACAGTTGCAGCTTGGGTCCAAGCGGTCTCCCAGAACCCGGTACTTTTTTCTATCAGGGTGGGGGGTGGGGTTGCCTCGTCTCTCAGTCAAGGGATGCGTCCTCAAGGCAAGCAGGACATAGCTCCCAGCTGGGTGACGTCTGAGCCCCTGCAAGCTGCCGCACCACAGAGCACGACCGCCAGCAGCCAGGACTCGGTGACCACAGACGGAAAGTGGACAGACTTGTCCGGTCCCACCGACAAGACCCTCCTGATGGCGAGATGGACGCATTCGAAGTTGTGGCCCTGAAACTGTCACCCGGCCGTGAGCTCTGCCACCTCTGCCCTAGGCTCTTGTCCCCAAGTCTCACGAGATGCTGCGGGTGAGGGCTCCAACACAGTCATTCTGGGGGACACGGTTCGGCCTCCTGCACCTGTGAGCCCGCTCACTAGCACAGCAAAGGAACCCACTGTTTTCACGTGGCGACTCACGCGCAATGCATGCACCCCAGGCACTGGCTGGAACCCAGTCTCCCTGGATGGAACGGACGACGTCGTGACCGCCCGCCCCCCCAAGCTGTTCCCACCGTCAGCAGGAAGGCGCCTTACGTGAGAAGCAGGCAAGGCCGAGTTAACGGGACAGCGCGGACCACCTTCGTCAGGAAAATCACTTCATCGATCCAGCGCCACACTTTCCGCTTTCCGTCCTCACTAGATCGTTCACTTACAAATGCAAATGGCGAGGAGGTCTATACGCACGAAGGCTTTCTTTTTGCCAGTGATTTCCACAAGCCATCGGGAGGCTATCGGCTCTTACAGGTGACAGGAAAAAGCAAGGCCCAAGGAAAGCAATTGAGCCTCCCTGGCCGGGACTCAGGGAGGGCGCCCGGGGCGACGCCACGTGCCTCTAGGAAAGATTATGGCCCCATGGGGACGGCCTGTCGGAAGTAAACAGCCCTTTGGACAAACGCTGGGCAGCCCGTCCCCCTTCTGACCTTAAGTCGGAGGACTGAACCTGGTTATCGGGAAAGTTCCAGACCAGGAAAAGGGGGAATAAAACCCTTCTCGCGGCTGGCTTCTCAGGTGCACGGAGGGGCAGACGCCCCCAGGGAAAGCCGAGATGGGACACCCGAGCTGTGGCCGTGCCCAAGCCAGGCCCCTCCGTCAGATCAGACTCGACTCCCGCGAGAGGCTGGACCCGCGACGGCAACTCTCGGGGGACCTGGCCGGGAGCGCTGTCCCCCCTGCCCACCTGGCATTCTACCCCAGAATCTGTGGTGCCCTAACATGGCCTTCCAGCAGATCCTAGTCAAAGGCGACGTTACTTTTCCTGCGGGAGAGAGAGGCTCCTTCCCCTGGTTCACCTGCACACAGCAGAGCTGGTCCTCGTCCCCGGGCTACACTGCAGTGGGTCTGTCTCTAGATCTCTCCTACTCACGAGGACGCCAGGGCCCACCCTAATAACTTCATTTGAACTTGATTTCTTCTGTAAAGACCCTGTCTCCACATACTGCCACATTCTGAGGCCCTGTGGGTAAGGATGCCAACAAGTGAATTTCGCAAGGGCACAGCTCAGCGCATGACAGCACCGTCAGCTGGAGTGCTTGGGACCAAAGCATCGCCGTTCCTGTGATAAGGGAAATCATGGCACAGAAAAGACCCCAAAGCCTCGCCAGCGCCGAACGTACCACCGCCAGCTCCAGGGTGGGGTGCACAGCACGGGCAGACGTGCCACGGGCAGCCCCGGGGGAAAGCTTTTTCGGAGTGGCCATCCAGGCCACTGAGCAGGTCTGTGGGTGGCTGGCACCTGTGGGGTCACTGCGCTCCCAGGGCCCGGGGCCTAACGGGGGTCAGGGCCAAGACACAGGGGCTCTGGGGTGTGTGCAGGGAGACAGGCATGCTGTCACGGCGTCAGCCCCATGCTCGCCGCCCTCAGCTCCTCACAGACCACCTCAGCCCACGCGACCGCACACCCCATGGCCACCCCCTCGCTAGCCTTCTTTAGATCACCTCACGCTCATCAGCTCAGATTTCACTTAAAAAGAAAAACCGGAATCGAGCCAGTAAGCACGACTTAGCGGCTGCATCCAAGGGGCGGACCGTGATGAGAGAGGCAGACTTCGCGGTGAGGCCCGGGCAGAGACGCGGAACAGCGCAGACCCCGGGACCGTGACAGCTACAGGAAGTCACATGCGCGGGCGCGACCCGTCTGCTGAAATGGCCGCGAAGTGTCGTCAGAGCCAGTCTGAGGTCATTTAACTGTCTTAGGAGAGTCGAAAACGTGAGCTAGAACCACGCGCTGGAGGAAGCTGGCTTCGGACTCCCTCGCACACCGCGGCAGCAGAGCGCGGGCTTCCGGGACCACGCGGGACCCCCGTGGCGGCAGGACTCGGGCCTCAGCAAAAGAGGAACTGGCCAAAGCCACAGAGTGCCACCTGCGGGCGGGGCCCCCAAGAACACGCGAGTCCTGGGCCCAGCCGCCCGCCCGGGTCCACGGTCAGCCCCGGTGACTGACCCCGCGGGTCCGCACGGCTGGGCCGGTCTGTGTCCCTCCTGGGCCGACCTTCGGTCACCCCGAGGAGGCCCACACGCCTAAGGACAAACGTGAAGGAGCAACCAAAGCTCCCCGGCTAGTGGGGCACGTTGCGCCCGGACGCGAGGTGGCGTCGTCCCTTGCTGGCTGCCTTGGCACTGAAGACCGCCTGGCAGATTGATCCGTCGCTGTCAAAATACGCAAGTGAACGACAGGTTTAGACGTAGGAGCTTATCCAAAAGGATAAGGTAAGCTTAAGAAAACAGGAAACATTTGTAGACGGTTTCAGAGAACATAAGACTCCCCCACACACACACACACATACACGTATCTGCAGTGTAATTAGACTAATAAAAGTACTTAACTGCTTGGAACGGAACTTTCTGTTAGAATCAAAGAGAACCTGGGTTTGTGAATGAGACCCCACTGTTACCACAGGCCCCCACTTCGAGGACCTGAAAACAGCCCGATTCATAAATACTGCCGCTGTAAATCAGATTTACAAGCTCTTAGGTTCTTGGATTTGCACCTCCAACCAATTAACTACTAATTCCGAAATCACAAGTCACCGAAAAATCTCACGTCTGGGTGGGAATTGTTTCTGGGGGCAGCACTGGGACGTGCCTTGGCAAGCTGCTCGCCACGAAAGGAGGCCAGCCAGCCAGACGGTGAAGCAAGGGCAAGTCGATTCTAGCTCAGGACCCCGGCCCAGCCAAGGCTTGGCCTGCTGCTGGCAAGGGACGGTGGGTGACATCCAAGAAGTCTCTGGGGCTCCACGGCGGGTGACCTCGCCTCTCCCAGGGGCGACTCGAGGACCCGCCCTTGCCTTCCTACCAGGACCCGACATGCGCCTAACTCCCTCCCCAGGGATGCACCGCTGAAGCAACACCCCCCCACCAAAGAGCACCCCTTCTAACCGGGAACAATGGGTCAGTGTCATCGGACCCTGGGGAGCATTTCACCGCTGAGCAAACCACTGGACCTCCCCAGGGGGTGGGAGCGGGGTGGGGGCCGGTTTCAGGATTCCGAGGGGACGACGCCAGCTGAGGGACAGGCGGGTTGAGGAAGCCGGGCGCCCACAGAGCGTCTCGCTTTGTCTCCGTCGGCATGAATCCCGCCCACTCCGCGGCGCGGCAAATCCCCAGGCCAGGGCCGGTCCGCCTGGACCTGGTCTCCACCCGTCCGGGTCCTGGCAGATGCTTCATCAACAACCGCCGGTTAACGGGAAGGAAACCGCCAGCCACATCGCCACCCGCAGAGCCCGAGGGACGGGCATTCAAAGTGAAGGGACGTAATCACGAACCCAGGCCACCAAGGGGGGAGGCGGGCCCCTGCCGTGAACTCCGACGTCATGCGGGGACGGGAATGGCTAGTGATGTCCAGCACTGGACCCGCCACCGGCTCACAGCGGCCTCACGGCGGGCCTTCCTGAAGGGACGGCCGAGCTTGCATTTCTGCCTCCTCCATGCGGTGGGCTTTGTGGGTGGCCCTCGTGGAGTGGTCCCTGGGGCTGCCCGTCCGGACGCCTTCCCGCAGGGCCCCAGGCAGGGCCCCAGCCCGTGGCTCTCAGGTCAAACTCCCCCTTCGCCCAGCCAGACGCCAGTGCAGGACAGCACGTGGACGTGAGCCTGTCACAGGGCTTCCAGCAGAGGCTCCCTCTTCCCGGGGACTTTGTCCGGACTCCTGTCCTCTGGTTATCAGTCTGGGAGCCCGCAGAGGACGGGGACCCTGGCTGGTGCTTGGCTCCGTTCCACACGCCCTGCCGGTCCTGACGGCCCCAGCGCATGGCCTTGTGCGACAGTCAGAAGCCAGAAGGCAGAAACCCTGCGTCGCAGGAGAGCGAGGTCTCGGAGGAGGCAGGTTTCCTGGGGGCAGCGGTGGCCGTGGCCCCTGACGCCCAGACGCCGGCGGCAGGCTGGCCGAGCCGGGCTCAGAGCTGTCCCAGCGCTGACGACGGTGCCCACTTCCTGAACCCGCCTCGTTCCACCCCAACGGCCACCCCACCGCGACAGACACGGGGCTCATGCCCTTGTGTCACTCACCCGTCGGGACCGCATCCCAGTTTGGCACTGCCACATGCTGTGTGACTTTGAGAAAGTCCCCAGACCTCTCTGAACCTCAGCCCCTCCCCGTCGTATGGAGCTTTAATTCTCAGTAGACAGAGCGATGACAGATCAGACGCCGCCTGTGCACACGCTCTGCAACCCGCGATCATGAGCCGAGGTCTGTGTTTCTTGTTGATAAACAAAGCCGGCACAGGAGCCAGACTCCAGTCAGTGCCGAACGGTCACAAACAGCCCGCACATCGGATTACAAGGGACCCGACCGCGAACCGTGTCGCCGAGGCCATGCGGCAGCGTCTGCAGCGTTGTACACAGGCCAGATGCCGGCGGAGTGTGGCCGGAGGCCGAGGGCGGCAGGCCCGAGGATGCCCTCCAGCCACGGCGACCGCGGTTGCCGCCATCTCCTTCCCTCCACGGTCAGCGCCACAGAAAGAGGCGTGTCACGGAAGACGGGGGCACGGAGCAGAGGCGACCCGGCCCACAGACCTCTCCCGAAACACGCCCTGTCTCCAGGCAGCCGCAGCCCCAGGAGGGAATGCAGGTGTGACCGCCGGCCAGCAGTCCCTCATGTGGCCCCCCCGGGTCCTCGTGCTGGCCCCCCCGGTCCTCGTGCTGGCCCCCACGGACGCCGTGGAAGCAGGCGGCGTCCCCAGGGACCGTGGAGGGAGAACGGCCCATGCGTGGAGGTCACGCCTCGCCGTGTGGCAGCCTCATCGCCTGCAGCAGGGACGGCCAGCGACCCCGTCCAGGGAGCACAGACCCCGTGGCCCTGGGCTGCCTGTGTCAGCGTTGCTGGGGACACCGTCCAGGCACTGAGGATGAGAGGCGACAGCCAGATGCCCAGAGAGGGGCGTGTCGCCTCGGGAAGTCTTCCCCAAGGCGGGAACGGTTTTGTCTTCTCGTTGGCTCACGTTCGATTTTAAGACGTTATTTTTCAGAGCGGTTTTAGGCTCACGACAAAATCGAGGGGAAGGTACAGAGACCCCCGGATCGCCCTGCCCCTCCCCCACACACAGCCTCCCCCGCTGTCCACAGCCCTGAGCAGGTGGCACATTCATTACAATTAAGAGATCTGCACGGACACATCACTGTCACCCAGCCCAGGTTCCCATCAGGCTCCCTCTCGGGGGTGCACGTTCCGTGGGTTCAGACAGACGTGTGACGTCACGGATGCCCCATTATGACGTCAGACACAGTGTTGTCACTGCCCTTAACGTCCTGTGCTCCGCCGTCCACGGCTCCCTCCGTCCCAGCTTCTGGCGAACCCTGACCTTTCACCGTTGCGCCCTTCCCGGAATGTCACGGAGTTGGGGTCACGCCGCGTGTGGCCTCTGCATCTGGGCTTCCTTACCAGGTGAGACGCGTTCAAGGTTCCTCCACGTCTTTTGGTGGCTCAGTGGCTCATTTCTCTTTGGCGCTGAGTAGCATCCTTTGTCTGGCTGGACCGAAGCCTCCCGAAACGTAGGTGGGAAACTCGGGACTATGTCTAATGCCACCAGCAGGAGAGTTCCAGAAAGGGCGGGTCGGCACGTGCTCCCCACCCCCACCTCAAACCGCCAAGTCCTCTGAGGCAAACCTGGATTTGGGATTAGAAATGTCCGTTAGTTTGCGGGTAGCAGCGAAGTGGCAGGGTCACTTGTGGGGCAGGGGCGTCCACAGGGCCATATCCAGAGTCACTTTCAGTGGCCACTGAGGCTTGGGCGACGGGAGACCAGAGGCCCAGTGAGAGCTGTGTCCCCAGGGCCACGGGACAGGAACGAGGGACTGCGACCAGCACGGGGCCCCCATCTTAGGGGACCCACGTCCAATTTCTGTCCCAGTCCTGAGCCAGCCAGTGCGGGGACCCTCAGTGACCCGTGAAATGAACAGAAGATGGGAAAACAAACACACGAACTCTCCAAACCAGCAGCGTCACCTGCACCATGAGGTGTCACCTGCACCATGAGGTGTCACTGGGACTGAAGCACGGGGGGGGGGCTCGATGAGGCTCTGTGTTCTCCCCGGCGGCCTGGGGCGCAGTCACACTTTCCTCCCCGTGTCTGCAGACAGCCGAGCCCGGCAGAAAACACCCTGGTGGGCGGGAACCACATCAGCGCCCGCGACACCCGTGCTGACCGGCACGGCCTCTGCACCTTAATTACACACCGCTTTGTCTGTCCCACACAGCCCTCGTGCGCTGGGCTGCTCCCTCTGAGGACACGTGTCCCTCGGCCGCTCGGGCGGGAGGAGCAGACGGAGGGACAGGAGAACCGGAAGCAGGACTATTCGGGGAGCGCGGGTCGGCGGCCCGCCCGGCCCTGCCCGCGCTCCGCCACGCAGGCGAATGCCCTGGTTGTCGCGTCTGCGGTTACGGGAGCACGTTGGAATCACAGAGTGTTCCTCCCTACGCTTCCCGGACCGGCCCGCCAGCTGGGCAAACAGGTAGCAATTTGTAACGTAAGAACAACAACGGGACGATGTGGACGCCGCCAAGCACCCCGGATCTCTCGCCTGGCGCTGGGGCGGGCGGAACCCCACGCCCGGCAGGCTGACGATGACCGTCCCTCCGATTTGTCCCTCGTTCTTTCCGAGAAAAGGTGACACCAGCAAGTTTCCGACTTGTTTTCAGTGCTTTGCTGAAAAGCAGGGGATGTTTTTATCCAGGAGGCAAAACTGAACGCACGTAAAAGGAGGGTGTCACGGGCCCCAACGCCTGGTCCCAGCGACCCCGACTCCTCCCCCTCCCCTGGCTCGGCCGGCCCTCGTTTCCCAAATCCGAGAGGGTGTGTGCAGGGACAGGGGCGAGATGGAAGTCCAAGGCTGGAGCAGAACCCGCCCCGTGAACCCCACTCGCGGGCGGCTTACCAAGCGTTAATGGCCCCAGTGGATGTCAGCTCCCAGCACAGGGCCTGCCCTCCCTCCCTCCCTCGTGGGGTCCCAGGCAGGAGCCGGGGACATTCCAGGCGGGGACAAGACAGCCGCCTTGAAGGCTCATGGGAGAGCGAGGTGGGCACAGCAGAGGGTCACAGGGCCCTCTCAGGGACGAGAAAGACGATTCTGCTCCCCCTCATGTGACCTTCAGAGTGGTATTTAATCTCAAGCCTCAGTTTCCTTATCTGTCAAATGGGCTTCATGCCACCACCCAGAAAGGCTAGGAGGAGGCCTAACTAGACAGTCCAGCAAGACACACGGCAGCGCCCCAGACATACGTGCTCAGAAGACACAAAAAAGCAGAACACACACACGTGCACACATGCACACAGGTGCACGCAGGTACACACAGGCACACGCACATGCACATATGCACACAGATATACGTTGCACGCACATAGCACACATGCAATAATAGGTACAGTAGTCACACACACACGTACAGCCACATGCACACAGTATTATTACGTGCACTCATACATGCACACAGGCAGACAGAGGCACACATGTGCACGCAGAGGGCGCACACACAGGTACATGCAGTCACACACGCACATGCGCACACAGGTACACACGGTAGCATTGACGCACACATGCGACAGGCACATGCAAACGCTACACACGCGGCGCACACAGGCACACACGTGCACACATGCACACACACACCCCTACCGAGGTTTAGACAAGAGTTTACTACATTCGGCTCATCGAAGGCCAGGAATATTAAGGACGCGATCTCCAGACCGTCAGGCTGCCCAGCGCTTTACGTTCCCCAGTAAGGCTGTTTTCAGAAGCGGGATGTGCCGGCACCACCCCACCCAACAGGAAAGACGGCACCCCAACATCGAGCGGAAAGTCCTCACCGAACACAAGTCCTCCAAGTCCAGTCAAGGACACTGAGCTTCAGGACAAACTCCCTCTCCAGCCCTAACTCCCCTCATTTGCCCCCGACGGGGGAGCTGGTCAGGGACGGGCTGGACACGGGCCGGAGCCTGGAAGCGGCTGCCACAGTCCCCAGGGTGTGAGAACCATGTCTGCAAAGCACTGATGGGGACTTGACGGCAGAGCACTGGGGGACTGGGGTGGTAGGTAATGTGCTGTTCCGATCCAGAAGTGACATTCACCCTAGATCGGGGGCACCCCAGCCAGGTGGCTCAGAACACCCCCCCGACTTTCTGCCTCGAGTAAACCCCAGCGGGCACAGATGCCCCAGGGTGTGCGTGTGGCTGCACGCAGCGCTGGTTAGCCTCGAAATGACCCTGGACGGGGTGGCGGGCGCACGGGGACCCAGCCGAGCGCAGCGTGGGAGGCCGTCGGCCTTCCCGTGTCACAAGGCACCACCTGCGTGCCTGGCCTCCGGGAGTCACGCCTGCTCTCAGAATCGGTCACGCTTGATGAACTTCTGAAAGAACGCTGGACTGCAAACCTCGGTCCTGGGGTGTCGCCGGGCCTTTCGTAACCACGCCCCTTGACGACACGTTTAGATTCATTTCCCGCTTCCCCTGGGCTAGGTCCCCAGGGGCGGGATTCGGGCGTCGGAGTGACCACTGCGGTTAAACGGGGATCCAGAGGCTGCTCACGCAACGCAAAGCGACTCTTCTGCACCACGGGCTTTCTGAACTGTCACACACGCCCTCCGGGGCATCAGACGTACATCGCGTTTCTGAAACACGAGTCTTTCCTTGGACAAGGCGTGACGGGGGGAAAGGGCCCGCGGGGCACCAAGCACCCGTCTGCCCAGCCTGGCCAGGTCCGTGAGCGCCCCTCGCTGGTTGCCGCGAGCCCGCGGCCTCCCATCGAACGCGCGAGCGGCCTCGCAAACACCCGGCATTCATTCGCCGTGTCTTTTATTGTCTGTGTCTTGTGATGTTTCGACCGCTTGGCGGGGGCGGGGGAGCAGGGGAGACACCGCCCACCCCGGGGGCCCACATCGGACACATTGCTGATGATCAACGTCTAACCTGTCACCACCGTGATGACACGGCCCTTCCGGTCCCCCGGGACGGCTGGGACCCAAACCACAGAGGGCGAGGAGTGCCGGGGAGGACGTGGCGGGACCCAGCCGCTCGCGAAGCTGGCGGGCATGTAGGGTGCAAGATGGTGCGGCCCCCGGGGAGCCAGCCTGGCGGGCCCTCCCAAGGTTAGACCTGCGGCTGCCACGTGACCCGGCAGCTCTGCCCGAGGCGTGTCCTCCACAGGAACGAAAACACGGGCCGCACACAAACCCTGGAGGAAACGGTCGTGGCGGCATCAGCCCTAACGGGAGAATGGCCCAGACGTCTGTCGGTGACGGCCGGGTACGTGACGGGCGGCCCGCGCTGTGACGGAGAACCCTCCCACGATAAAAACGAAGGAAGCACAGACGCACGAAGCGCAGGCGCACGCTACGACCTGGGCGAAGCTTGAACACATTCTGCTCCGTGAAAGCCAGACGCACGAGGCCACAGACCGTGTCGCTCTGTTTACAGTGTAGACCGACGCCCAGTGTAGACGAAGCCACAGTGGCAGAAAGCAGACTCGCGGTCATCGGGGCTCGGGGCTGGGAGGGGTGGGAGAGCAGGGGAGGTCACTGCTAATGAGTGCAGTGATTATGGGGGCGGGGGTGACGACGCCATTTAAAGTTGACTTTGCTGATGCTTACACAGCTCCGGAATGCACCAAACACCACTAAATAAACTGCAGTGTGTGGTGAGAATACCTCAATAATTTTTTTAATTAGTCCAGAGATGGGTGGGTGGGTGAGTGGGTGGGTGCAGGGGCTGGGACCTTCATCTGCATCCTACGCGGGAGCCGCCACGCCAAGCGGCACAGGGCGCCGTGGTCCTGACTTTCACGAAGACGAACATCTCTCGATGAGAAAGGCTCACGCAAGGCCAAGGATGCCACCAGCGGGTACAAGTTACAACCTGGAACGAACAGCGGCGGGCAGGACCAACCGGGCAGAAGGCCCCAAACGGCCTCTGTTTCAGCACCTGAGTGAGCACTGCTTCACGAGCCTGCTCTCCCAGTACCTCTGGGGACTGCGCCCTCCTGTACCCCAGCAGGAAGGACCCCAAAGGCGGCCCTCTCTGCCTAGCAGCTGGCGAGGATGGCATCTGCGCCCGCGGTCTGCGGTGGGTACGCTACGCAGACATCACTCAAGAAAGCCAGTAACTGAAGCCAGACTTCGGGCTTCAGACCCGCAATGCACCAGACACCATCGCGATGGGTACCCCACGCCCCCCGGTTTGCAGAGGGTGAGCCCATCCCAGCGTCCGAGCAGAGAAAAGCTGCCAGCTCCCAGCACCGCCTGTGCCTAAACGAGATGGTTTAGGACAGGGTCGGCGAGCTCCGCCGTACCAGGCCAGCTCGCAAACCCTGCGGGCTCTGCAGACCCCGCTGTCTGCCACCTCCATCCCTCGCTGAGCAGGAAAGCAGCCAGAGACAACCCCGAAAGGAACGGGTGTGGCCGTGTGACCATAACACTTTATTTACAAAGGGTGACTCAGACTGGGAGTCCGATCTGCAAATCGCGTGTGCGGCCAGGGATTACCATCCAGAATGTATAGAGAACTTCTATAACTCAGTAACAAAAGTCAAACAACCCACTTCAAAAATAGGCAGAAGACTTGAATGGAAATGTCTCCGCAGGAGATACACAAATGGTCAAGAAACACACGGCAAGATGCTCAACATCACTCATCAGGGAAAAGCAAACTAAAACCACCATGAGACACCCACCGCCTCACGCCCATCAGGATGTCATCGCATGGCGAGGACGTGGAGAAATAGGGATCTCGTGCCCTGCAGGGGGGCGGGGAAGACAGTGCGGCCACCGTGGACACCAGTGTGGAGGTTCCTCAGAAGATTAGAAATAGAATGACCACGTGGCCCAGCGATCCCGCCTCTGGGCCTGCCCCCAAAGGGACGGACGGCAAGCGGGGACTGGGGGAGAGAGGGCCACACGCACGTTCACGGACACACCGCTCACGGCCGCCGGAAGGCAGGAGAGGCCCACACGCCCGTGGACAGGGGGACGGACAGGCACGACAGACAGGGCCGAGGCTCACAGTGGCGCATCATCCGGCCTTCACGAGGAAGGACGTTCTGACGCCTGCTGCAGCACGCGTGCACCTTGTTGGTTCTCGAGGACCTTGGGGACAAGCACCGCGAGGACTCGGTGCTGAGGGACACCAGCCAGACACAGAAGGACGAACACCGACCATGTGGCCCCACGTCTGTCAGGAGCTGGAGCAGTCGCCGTAGAGAGACGAAGCAGGTGGGGCCGGGGAACGGCGAGGAGAGTGAATGTTTATGGGGACGGAGGGTCCGTCTGGGAAGATGGAACGTCCTGGAGATGGTGGCAGTGACGGTGGCAGAACCATGTGAATATGCCTAACGCCACTGAGCTGTGCGCCTAAAGTGAAGGTGGCAAATCTTACATATTTCCCCGCAATAAAAAATAACTTTACCGACGAAGCAGGACAGGCAGGATTCGGCCCATAGGCCTCCGTCTGTCAACCCCTGAATCGCGAGGCGCCCAGTGCTGGACAGGACCACGGAGTGTCCCCGGGAAGGAAGCCCCGCCGGCCCCAGCCCTGCAGATTCCTTCTGCTGTCTCATCAGCGCCTGGGACGATCACCCAGGCGTCAGAAACCCTCCGGGCCACCTGACTGGCTGTCAGCGCCCTCCGGTAGCACCGCGTGGAAGAAATATCTTAAGGCAGAGACAAAGAGCGCATCGAGGAAACCGAGTCCCCAAACTCATTCCATCCAATGTCTCGCACGTTCTCTGAGAATTCGCGACATTGTAAATTAATGCCGTGGCTCCAGGGGGGAGCCTTCAGCCACTCATTATGCAACATCCTGGCCACTAAGTCACCACTCGAGGGCGATTTTCCTTTTTTTTTCCGAGGGGCAGCAGGAGGTGATCGCTACAAAGGGCTGGACCCAGAACCCTTTGGGCTTATGACATGATAAATGTTTGCACTATAAGGTGACACTGCAGCCAGGGCAGGGGGAGGTGAGCAGCCCACGGAGGGGATGCCCATGACGAATGGAGGCCCCTGGGACATCGGAGGCCACTGAGGAGCAAGGTCCCTTAGTGGCGCCCACGCGGGCAGAACTGGGGTGCCTGAGGACACAGCTGAGAGGGAGAAAGAGAACCCAGAGAGAACTCGGCCTGATGGATGGTTCTGCCTCCGGCGCTGCCCGCACCCCAGGACCCAGCTCAGCCAGAACGCCTTCCCACGCCCGGGGGACGGGCAGGCACAGAGGCCACGTGGAGGGACCGCGGGCACGGGCTCAACCAATGGCAATGAGCTCCCGGACCTCACACAGGACTGGGGCGCCGTGGAGCCGGGCGCAGGAAGACCAGCGAGAGGCCCCCCCAGAGCGGACGGTGGCCGGGGCCAGGCCGGAGCGTGGTTCCGACATCCCGCCTCAGCCTCTGCGTCTGTGTCCCCAGATCACGCATTCCCACCGGGGTCTCAGCGTGTCTAAGTACGAGACACAGGTAAACGAGCAGCACAGATGTACATACAGGATCTTCAGCGTCTTACAAATCCACGGGGTGAACGGTCAGGAAAAGTGTCTACCTCCTTCCAGGAGAGACGACAGGAAAGTTGGGAAGCACTTCCCAGAGGGGTCTGGGCCTCTCGTATCTTCCCTTTGTGGTCCCCAAGACGCAGGGCCGGGGTGGATGACCGGACGTGTGCTCGGCCTGGGCTGGGCTGGGTCCCCACGCGGCGTGAGTGAGGCGCTGACTGCTGGGAGCTGTTTCCTCCCCCGAAAACGGTGGCGGTTGCACTTTCTTCACGAGGGCGGTCACGGTAAGAATCGACACTCAGGCGACATTCGGCAAATGCCGATGTTAAGCCCACGTTATAGACAAAATGGTACCGGCAGAGCAGGCGGCAGGTGCGCGATACGGCGGGCCCGGGGCGGGCTGGACTCTGCGGAACCACAGGCCACGCTTCCCTCCATCGCTCCCTCACCCGGGCACGAACGGCTGTCCCCTGGTCCCTGCAAAACTGGACGGGCACCTCCATACCTCCCCCACCACCTGCCCTCGGCTGCACCAGCCAAGTCCACCACGGGCATGGCCGTAGGACACCTCTGAGCAGACGCCCGAGGCCAGAGCTGGGGCCTCGAGCCACGGTCCGATTAAGTCCCCTCGAGGCGACATGAGCTGGGCACAAGAAGCAGCTTTGTCTCCCCAGCACCAAGGATAACTCCATCCACACCCTCCCCACCGTGACACAAAACTGGGGCCCCGGCCACGAGGGGCTGGCTGTCCTGTGGACGCAGTGCAGAAGGGGTGGGGCGGACCACACCATGTCAACGGCGATTGGCTGGCAGGTGACAAAGACAAGGGGAAAACGTTCTAACTCACCAGAGGTGTCGGCAGACTGGGACCCGCCGCTAGACTCCTTGGAACAGGACCTGCCTACCCTCTGGTGGGCCGAGGATGGATGGAGAACGTTCTAGATCTGTGGGAGACAAGGAGGACAGGGAGGGCGTGGTCAGGAGGGGGCTGGCGAGGGGCAGGACGGCACACCGGCCAGTGGACCCTGGCATCTCCGAGCTGAAAACCAGGGACCACACTGCGCTAGCAGAAAGAGGGAACAGATGCTCTGTGCCCCGCTCTTCCTGGAAGGTACAACCAAAACCCCAGATGTCGCGTGGAAAGCAACCGGAAGACTCCGGAAGGTGGGGGGAAGGCAGGCTGGCCGGGGCCACGGCGCCCGAGGGACGGCGGGCGGGCACTTCTCGGGGTCGGGCTTCGGCCTCGTGCCTCAGGCTTGGAGCTGGAGAAGCTGGAAACCAGGAAGCAGCAGAAGCTGCCACCGACGACCGACTCTCCGGCCAAAGGACCAGGAAAGCGGCAGCCTAATGAGACAATGTGCGCAGACAGTTACCACCGATCTCCCGAGCCGGACGCCGCAGAAAAGACTGCGGCCCCCAGCCCGACCCCTGGCAGCAAAGGCCGAGCGGGGAGCTGGACTCCCACCCTGCGTGGCCGTCACGCGGCCCCCGGACCCCCACTGGGTGGCATCAGATACACCCAAGTGGGGAGCTGGGCTTTTGGTCCCCTGCGGGCGCCGACGAGTCCTCCCCGGGTTCTGCAGCATCCGGGCAGGTGACACCAGGGGCCTGGACGTCCGCGCCCACGTGGCAGTGACCAGGCAGGCCTCCCTCACCCCGCCGGGCTGGTGTCACGAGAGGCCGATAAAGCCAGGACAGATTCTCCACCATCAGCAACAGTGAGGCCGCCCCGCCATGTGGGACCACGTGGGGCACAGGGCCCCCCACTCCCACCGGGAGGAAGAGCAATACAACAGCAGGGACCCTTAAGCAGAGACGTAAGGACACCCCACCAAGGGACACAGCCGTCCCAACGTGCACCTACCAGGCCAGGAAGCGCAACCATAAAGGGCTGGAGGAAAGAGACAAACCCGAGCGTTTCATTCTTCCCTGTTTGGAATAATGTGACCTGGAGCTTTTTTTTTTTTAGTCCTCTTTATCAAATTGAGGACGTCCCCCACCCCTTCCTATGTTCAGAGACTTTTCGTCACAGGTGAATGTTGAATTTTGTCAAATGCTTTCCCTGCATTGATAAGTATGATTGTAAGATTTCCCTTCTTCAGCCTGTCGATACGGTATATTCCGTGCATGGATTTTTTCTAAATGTTGAATCAGGCTTCCAACTCTGGGATAACTCCATTTGGTCACGGTGTATAGTTCTCTCTCTTCCTGTATTGCTAAAACACACAACCTGTACGTCAATGATATAGCACAGGTTTATAAGATGTTACTCTTGGGTATAGGCAACAGTTCTGTATTATTTCTTACCATTGCAATTATTGTTTAAAAACTAAAAGGATTTGTCATTTTAAAAGGTACATCGTGGAAAACAAGTTAGCCAGAACGACCATGTCACCCAGGATGCATGATTCCACTTCTAGGCACAGACCCGAAACCGAAAAAAAACGTGTCCACACAAAAACTCATCAAAATTCACCGCAGCGCCATTCATAACAGCCTCACGTTGGACGTAACCCACATGTCCATCGACGGGTGAATAAATAGCTAAGACGTGGCCCAGCGTCAAATGAGATGTCACTCGGCCACAGAAAGGGCCGGGGCACCAACACTCGCGACCGTACAGCTGGACCCGGAAAACACTTCATCCAGCGAAAGGAGCCGGGCACAGATGGCCTCGCACTGCCCGGTTCCGTCCCCACGAACTCATCAGATAGTTACATCCTTAGGGACAGAAGGTCGGTTAGCGGTCGCCTGGGACTAGGAAGAGGAGGGGGCACGCGATGGGAAGGAACTGCCCATGGGTGTGCGGTGTGTTTTGCGGGGGACGAAACGTGCCGAGGGTCGCACAGTCCTGTGACGACGCTGCACAAGCACCGCACCGCGCACGCGACGGGGCGGATCGTCCGGCACGTGAACTGTGTCTCAGCGAGGTGCTGAAAACAGCGACAGGGTCCCGGGAGGTTTCGACAGCGGGCACCTCGGAGCGGTGAGGAACCGGAGAAACGCTCAACGACGTACGTGAGCCGTTAGCCTTCGGCGCCTGCCACTGTTTTCGGAAGGACTCCTGATCCCTAGGAGATCAAAACCGTCATTGCGAGGCATCACGAAGCCGATCGGCAACCCCGAGGACGTGCGCCGGGCACAGAGCGGGGACCAGGTTTCGGGACGTCAACCCCGGGGCCCTGTGCCCGGGACAGACCCAGCCCGCGGGCCCTTTCTGGGGGGTTCGATGGCAACAGCGTGGTTTCTGGAGTCCCTCGGCCGGATTCCAGCGCCGCCCCTCGGCCCGTCGCGGTCCGCGTTCCAGCTAATTCTATGAAACGGGAGGGAGGGAGGATGCTTCCCTTGGGGTCCTGGGGATGAACCGAGTGTGCACAGGGGGGATCCCCTCATCAGACACCCACGAATGAAGGGAATGTCAACACCCTCGTCTCGTCCAGAGAAACAGCCGAGACAGAGTCATTCTGCGGGTTCTTCGCGGGGCCAGGAGCCTGCTCCCCGCCCCGAAGCGAGAGCGCGCCTTCGAACAACAGCCTGTTCACAAATGCCCATCGCGGCACCAGGCACGACGGTCAACACGCGGAAACCACCAAAGACGATTGCAGAGACGAAAGTGGTCTCTCTGCGGTGGAATATTACTCGGCCCAGAAAAGGGAAGGGCGCGTTGGCACGTGCTGCAGGCGATGACGCCTGGAAACACCGTGCTACGTGAACAAAACCAGGAGACCTCATCGCGTGTGGTCCACTGACACGAGACAGAGAGCGGGTGGGCGGGTGGCTGCCAGGGGCGGGAGGAGGGGACACGGGGTGACTGCTAATGGGTATGGGGTTTCCTTTCGGAACTAGACAGAGGTGCCCAACAATGCAAATGCACTAAATGCCATTGATTTGTACACTTGGAAATGGTTAGTTTTCTGTTATGTGAATTTCACCTCAATAATAATAATAATAGTAATAATAATAATAAATGATAATAATGAACCTCTGATTCTAACAGTCCGTGAGGTTCAGAATCCACTTTGTGGAGCGGGGGGAGGGGAAACCCTGAAAACGCCAATATTTTCAGAGATGAGGGGAGGAAAAAAAATCTCTGATCCCCAGTTTTTGTGACAAAGCCGCTTCCTGGAGCCGAGTTCTCGCAGCCTGGGGGGAGGAGGGTGGACACCGCCCCCGCGTGTGCTGTCTACACCACGGCTGCAGTCCCGGCTGGCGGGAACGTGACCGCCTCCGATTGGCCCTTCCTCCTGAGGAGATAAGTGGGGCCCCAGGTCCCACGGGTGCTGAGCGGCTCACAGGACCAGAGCGAGGGCCCGGACTCCTGCCTCCGCCGCTCCCTCTGCAGGAAGTCGCTTTGCCCAAATAGCAGGACGGGCAAGGAGGCAGCTGGCTGCGGGCTCGTCTCGTCCAGGCGGCCAGTCTCCCGCACGGCCACAAAAGCTGTTCGCTCGCCTCCGCCTCCAGCTCCCTGACCCAAGCGCAGAGGGCGGCAGTGCGGGCCGGGATCCGCACAGGAACAGTTACCGCGTAAAATTATTCAGCAGCAAAGTTAAAATATTAATGACGCCGGGGCCCAAGCACAGAGCCCTGAGACAGGTGGAAGACTAAAACCCAACCTGAAGTCTCCATGGGATCGTGTGTGCGTGTGTGTGCGTGTGACGCTGCGATATTACTGCGTGTGCACGCGTGGCGTGTTGCTGCATAGAATGTGTATGGTTTGTGTGTGCACGTGTGCACCTGCATGTCATGCGCGAATCGCGTGTGAACGTGTGTGCATGTGTGCATGTGTGGCGTGTGTACCGTGTGTGTGTGTGTGCGCGTATGTGTGTGTGTGGTCCGTGGGCAGTACCTATAGAGTCACTGGGAAGGATTTAAGATGTGTGTCTCTCGGGTGCCACCCGTGGTGGGTTGTCACAGGAAGGGCGCTGACCAGCCTGTGCCCCTGGGCCTTCCATTTGGGGAGGCCCTCTCCCAGTGACCCCGGACGTGGTCATTTTAAGGAGACGTCAGAATGGCCAGAACATGAGAGGACTAGGGTCCTGCCCCGCCATAGTGCAGCTTTCTAGAAAGGTCTCCTGAGCAAATTACTACTTAATGGATTCTCCGTCTCCTCCCGCCCTCCCCTGCTCCCTCTTCAATAAAAGATGGCAGGATAAAATGTCAAATGAACAGACACGATCATGTCAGGAAGCTCCCTCTGAGGGCCAAGAAGGCCCACACAGAACGGCACACTCCACTGCGCCCAGCCCGGCCACCTGGAGCTCGAGCTCTCACGGACAGAAGCGGGGGGAGGGTGTCTGCCCCGCTGGGAACAACACCCCCATGGGATCCACCCTGTGATGCAGAGTCTGATGCCTCCATCCCCAGCTCCCCGTGCACACAGGGTGAGGAAGGGGCTCTGGTGGGTCCCCAAGGCTGTCAATGTCCCCACAATGGCCACAGGTGCCCTGGGTGGGGGCTGCCAGGTGCTCCATCATCCTGAACTCCTTTGTGAATGGGGCACACTCCCACACCCGGGCCAGAGGCTCCGCAGAGAAGAGGGGGAGACAGAAATTCACACGTGGCCTGCCCCTGACCCCGAAGGTCCCAGCAGGACAGAGGAAGGGAGCTGACGGGCTCAAACGCCTACACGAGGCACGGGTCATCTGCCAACAGCTGGGCACACGTCGCCCGTAGGGACACCAAGGGCAGCTCACAGTACGCGTACGCTTGTTGGTCTTGACTTTGAGCAAATGATCTCCTTCCATGCTCACTCGTTCAGGCTCACACGGGAGTTACACGGCAGAGCTGGTCAAGTGCAGCACTGCAGAGTGCCACACGCCACCTACCCAGGGGACAACACACAAGCCACACCTAGGGACAGTCAAAGATGCCCCAAAGATTCTGGGGCGACAGCAGGTACCTCTCTGGGGTTCTCCAGGCCACGCCCCAGCACCACGGCCCTGGAGAGCATGGCGCTGAAGCGTCACTGCCAGGACAGATGCCCCGTCTGGGCTCTGTGCTCGCTCACGTCCGTCAAGAGGGCGTCTGAAAGGCCGACCCCTCCTGTGCCCTCCTCGCCATCTGGAGGTCTGGGGGAGGGGCTGTCCAAGTTACAGGGGACAGATTTCATTAGTAGGGGACAGGCCAACTAACGGTCATAACTGCAGGTCCTTCAGCAAGGACCGTCCGCAGATGGTCGAGAGAGGCCACTGGGCACCCTGGAGAGGTGGACACACTGCGGAAGCTGGACAGAGTGCTCACGTCCCTCCCAGACCTAAGGCTGGCCTGGTTACAGCACATGACGCACCAGCTGGCCTCAGAAGCCCAGCCGACGGGCCACTGTGGACCTCGGCTCCCCTTCTGTAAAGTGGACATAAAGAGACTTCCTCCCAGAGAGGCGTACAGACCCCACGGGATCGCGGGCGGGAAGGTGCCCAGCACACTGGGCGACGGAACATTCCAGCAAAGTCTGGAGACGGTATGCAAACAAGAACCAGAGCGATGACGACTCGGGCTGTCCACAGAGACGTGCGACTTCATTTTACGTGTCGGCATTAGTAGAAAATACTTAACAAGAGTTTAATATGGCATTGTTAAGTACGTCTTTTGAAGAAACCATTTTGCCTCAAAATGTGCAGCATCACGGGGCTGGCCAAGTGGTCTGTTACCTCAGAGGTATTCCCAGTCCCTTGGGAAAGCACGCGTCCCTCCCCCGCAGGCCACTAGGCCCTCAGCCAAGCATGGTCGCCGTCTGCTGGGAGGTCCACCAGGGGCTTCAGGCGACCCCCACAGCCTGACAGCCGCAAGCCTGCGAGCACTGTGCTGGGGGCCAGAAAGCTGTCCATCTGTCTAATGGCAGCGGATGTGGATAGCGCTACCTGACACTCTGGTAAGAATCTGCTTCTCTAGGACAGCAGCTACCGCACCGGGCTTGTCTACACTAACCCCACTGGCCACGGGGTACAGGGGAGGCCGCTCAGCCTGAGGCCTGGGGCCCGGCTGGGGCCTTCCACCTTCCCGAAGCCCGACATTCTGAACCTCAGTAACCCTAAACCAGCTCCAGGCTCCCCTCCAACCTCAGACTTCCCTGAGGGGTGCCTGCACCCCACCTTGGGGTGGCAGTCGTGGTGATGGAGGTTCCTCTACCGAAAGGTCCTGCTGCTTAA
Source organism: Pteropus medius (assembly GCF_902729225.1). Taxonomy (NCBI): domain Eukaryota; kingdom Metazoa; phylum Chordata; class Mammalia; order Chiroptera; family Pteropodidae; genus Pteropus; species Pteropus medius. The sequence continues at coordinate 2,101,410 of NW_024350923.1, read as the reverse complement.
TTGCAGGCAGCACATCTGCAGGGAGGGGTGACAGGCAGAAGCCCGGTGGGTGACGAGGACCAAGAAATAAGCAGCAGATTTCAGCTCCCAGTAAGGAAGGCTACAAAAAACCACTCAAATCACAATGCAACTTTACACTTCCTAGTAGCTACGCTTTTAAAAAGAAAAGAAAAAGCACTTGAAATGAATATTCGTAATATATTTTATTTAACCCAATACCTGCAAAATATTATCACTCCAACATGTGGCACCAGCCACGTTTCAAGTGCCCAGTAGCCACGTGTGGCTGGTGGCCACCACACTGAATGGCATGATGACAGGCAGACCCGCTCGGCTCTGGCCCGGGTTCCCTCGTCAGAAGCATCTGTCCCAGAAGCTGAACATATGGCACCGCTCAGCACTTCGGTGTCACCCAGGACTGACTGAGCAGCGGGGCCCGCGTGTCTGAGGTGGATCCGCCGTGCCACGTGCTGGCTGGCAGCCCTGGGCCGCCCGGCACCGCTCAGCTGCACCCTTTCCTCGGCCACAAAATGGACTGACTTGCAACGTGGCTGATCTAGAGGAGATAATACGGCCAAGATCAAACCGTGTTTTTAAGCGACTGTAAACACACGGTGTGGACTTAGAGCTGGGAAAACAGACCAACAAGACAAAAGACACAGCCCGGGCCGGAAAACCAATCCCCAGATGAACTTGGGACCCGAATCCATGACAGCTAGGGGGACGAAGCAACCAGGGGCTGGGGCTGATCCCTAACTAGTACCAGACCCAGGTTGCTCACTCCAAATGGATTAAGACAAACTAATGAAAAGCAAAATATTAAAATCACTAGAAGAGAATATGGGAGAATGTCTTACGACAACAGGGAAAGGATAATCCGAAAAACAGACATCATACAGGGGACAGAAAGATTAAATGACCACACCCAAATGAAAAACGTCTTCGCAACAAAAGGCTGCTACTACTGTAAGCAGAAGAGAAAAGGCAGCCCAGCTCGGTCCAGGGTGGATCCGGAATATGCGAAGAGTGTCTGTAAATCCGCAGGAAGCGGACAAATGACCCGTTTGTCCAAACGGGTCATTTGACAAATTCAGGAAATGCAGACTCTGGGGATTCGAGGGGCCGAAGCTCTCTATGACTCAGAAAAAATACAGACTCGAAGGAGATGGGCTGGCCCACCGTGGACCGCATAAATCAGACACTGGGGGGTCTCGGCGAGGGGCGGGGGTCCAGGCAGCTCTCGGCCTGGCAGGTGGAATGATAACGTGGCATCACCCACAGAGAGTGAGGATGGGAGATCCATGAAACTTAAACCTGCACCCCACCGAGCAGGAGCCTCGGCGACTCCTGCTCTAAGGCCACACCCCGGACAAGGACGGTCCCTGAAACACCAGAAACGGCCCAAAGGTCTTCGGGAGGAGACCAGGCAAACGGAGTGCCCCGTTCGTGAAGCGCCACACCGTGGTTAAACCGTGCGGACCGGAACCACGTGATCAGAACTGACCTGTTCAGTTATCACTGCGGTGTCACAATGACAAAACTTCCAGAAGCGAGGGTGTCCTGACCCCTGTACGCCCATCCCACACAGGTCAGTCAGGGTCCCACTGGACCAGCAAACATGCCCCAACATCCACAGCCCTTGAGGTCAGCAAAAGACATTGCACAACGACCCCAGGTTCAAGGTCGCGAGGCCGTCGGACAGCGCCCACCGAGTTAATGAGCGACATTCCTAGGCGGACTTATTCCCCGCTGCTGCCCTCTCTGGCCCACACCTTCCTCGGTCCTGCCCTAGACCTGGACTCAGCCCCCACAGGAGAGACACCTATCAGGCTCCCAGGAAGAGGTGCCTGCCCTCATGGGGGACGGGAAGACTGGACGTGGGGACAAGTTCTGTGCCACGATTTCTCCAACGTATGGCGCCACCCCCGCTCTGTCTAGAGGTCTGAGAAGCCCAGCGTGGGGCGAGGTGAGCAGGGATGGCGCTCGGCTCTGGGGTACCAAGACCAGGTGGCCTTGGGCTTGGGAGCCCAAGTGTGTCCAGTGGGAGCACCCCGAGTGTCCGGTCCCCGTGGGATGTGACTCAGCCTTATGAAGGAAGGGGATTCTGACACCTGCTACAACAAGGACAGACCTTGAGGATGTGATGCTGAGGGAAAGAAGACAGACACGAAAAGACTCTAGGTCCCTCCAGCCATCAGACTCATAAGGACAGAAAGCAGAACGGTGGGGCGCCAGGGGCCGGGGGAGGGGGCCGTGCGGGCGGGGACCTTGCACGTTCAGGCTACTCAAGCAGAATCAACGTCCCGAAACAGTAATAATCAACCCGAGAAACAGTCTCCTCCCAGTGCCCCTCCCCCAGCGTGCACTGGGGTGAGGCGGGGGCGCAGAAAACACCCCACCAGCCCTGCCGCCAGAGCCGGTTCCATGAACAGCCAAGACATTCCCTGATGCCACTCGTTTCGAGTCCAGCTGCAAAGGTCACCCCGTTATTTGGGGTCGAGCTGAGAAGTCCCTGACGTTTGGAAGCCCCTGACATCCAGGCTTGCCCAAGGACCACTCGGTGACAAAGGGGCTAAGCCGGAACGAACCGAACCCCAGCACAGACTTGAACCCACTTAACCCCACACGGGAATGACCGCAGAGCCACTGTGTGCCGCCCCGCGGGACCAAGTCAAGGCAGCTTCTGGCAGAGGGGCTGAGGGCGAGCAGAGGACAAAACACACAGAGCGGGCGCTCAGTTATGCCCTTGGTGACGATACCACCTCAGTGGCCACTCATTCAACAGACGCTGACCCAAGCCTGGGGAGGGGGAGTGGGGACAGGAGCATATAACAGCGGGGTCCCCGTCGGCAAAGCGCTGGGCCCCGAGGGGAGCACAGGAAGGGAGGGGTCGCCCGGGCTGTGCGTCCCACTGCAGGCGTGACATGGGTGGCTTGGGGACAGGGACCGGTCTGGGGGTTCCCGGCTCTAAGCCCTTTCCCCACACTCCTCTCCTGCAGCTCCCAGGGACAATCTTCCCCCACAAAGAGCTGTGAGGGCTGCCGGGCCCCGATGCCACAGAGCACCCAGGCACACTGGGAACCAGGCCAGCCCGCCCAGGGGGGCGACAGCTGGATGACCGTCAGACTGCGTGCGCTCTGTCCCTGGCCGGGGAGGTCACACAGCGAGGGGGCTGCAGGGCCGAACCCCCGCTTCCACCCGCAACCCCATCTGTGCGAGAACCAAAGACGCCCACGCCCTCACTGCTCCAAAGCCAGAGGAAGTCCCTTCTTCCATTAGGTGGCTTTGCCTCCGCCGGGTGGCCGTCCCCCACCACCCACTGTCTGCCAGTTCCTTCTGCATGTGGACACCCTCCCTGGCACCTGAAAACAGTCCCCCCCCACCACTTTCCAGTGTTGTCACAGGAGCCGCCTGGGTCCCGACTGTCAGGGCCGCACTAATTAGCTTCAGGTGACATCGGACACACAACACAAGTTACACCTGTGGTAGTAAAGTGCCCCGCCCCCGTGGGTCGGGCAAGCTGCCTGCCTTTCTTGAGCCTATACCCCGCCACCCCAAACTCTGCCGTCAGCGGGCCTGGGGTGGGGACCGCCTGATGACACTCCGCAGCCCCCAGATGCTTGCCGAATGACAAAAAAGGGACAGGTGGTGTTGGGAGCAAAGGGACAGAACGGCGTCCGGGAGGGCTCCGGCCAGACTGAGCACAGGTGCCCACCTGTCACCAGGCCTGAGTCGCTTGCCTGGCCGGGGATGCCCCCGGACGGGGGCTCAAAGCATCAGAACAGACGAAGACCAGGCAGCCACAGGACAGACAGGCCACCTTTCGATCCCTTTAGCCACGAGCAGCGTCTCCTGACTCCACGCGCTCTGGGCCACCGAGTTGCTTGACGAGAGCGGACTGGGGACCAAGGAGGTGGCACTCACCCACGCGGAGTTGGGACGTGAGCGACGGCACACGCCCGGCCTTGGGACTGTCGCCTAGACTTCCACTCCCAGCTCCACCGGACTCTGCGTCCAACACGAGCCACCGTTCGTTTAAGCTCGGCCATTCGCTTCCCCACCCGGTCCCCAGTCCGGCTTCGGTGAACCTCCCAGGTGCCACCCGCGCGGGACCCGAGGCATCCAGCTGCCAGGCCCAAACGCAGCCGGAGGGCCAGCCACCTCGCCACGTCTGCAACCCTCGGAGTGAGGCCAAGCGAGAACAGGCCGGTGGCCGGACTGGTTTTGTGACTTCCTAGAGCTGAGCACACACTGGGGAGGGAGGTCTGCAACCCCCACCCACCCACGCGCTCCAGCGACGCTTTGTAGCCTGCAAGTTCTACTCAACACACATCCCCCGGAGCCAGTCAGGACCCCGAGACCCAGAGAGAAGCTGGATCCTGTCCTTTCTTGGGGACCTGGGCCCCGCAGGAAGCAAGGGCAATGCCCATGACACAGGACAGCAGGGAGCAGAACGATTCATCGAAATCAGAGAGAGAAAGATGGGGTCAGGGCAGACCCTGGACAGGAGCGGTCGCGTCCTGCACTCGCGTGGTGCCACTGAGACACCAGAAGTACCACTCCGCCTTTCACACAGCGTCCCTTCTCCTCGGGGAAGGGCTCCCAATGCTGAATGTTCAGGAAGGTTCAAAGGCGCAGCCTGCCGACATCCCAAAGTCCGGGGGCTCCACGCTGCGGTCCTCGGGCTCATCAGAACCCATGAAAAGTGTAGGGAGCTCCCTTTCCAGCAGCCCCTCCCACCTTTTACATACGAAAGGCTTTCCTGTCCCCTCGGAGCCTGGGAGGGGAGGTGTGCCCCAGTGACAGGGCCCCCCCAGTGCCAAGCAAAGGGTGGGGGTGATTCGTCTAAGCCTCTAGTTAAAACACAGACACACTCACCGCCTGCTCCCGAGATGACGCGTTCCACTCACGCTTCCCTTTCTCCATTTCTAAAAGGCCACACTGTATTTACCCACCACTCTCTCAATGCGGAAGAGGTGTTTTTAAACACTCAGGGACCTGAGGTGACAGGAAATGTCTTAAGTCAATTTACGTATATTTTCCTTGCAGAGAAAACTGCTACGTCAGTTAATAGAAGATGGACGAGCTCGAAGGTCTGCCACACGAGGATAAAATCCCTCGTGGCAGTGGCACGTACACCCGAGGAAGGACAGGCGCCCTGAGCGCCATGGGACTCCCCTGCCAGGCCGACGGTGGGAGGCAGGCGCGGTGGCCGCGTCACACCGCAGCGGGCACAGACAGCCAGCCACCACCTACTTTGAAACGTCAGTGTTTACCTCGCAGATGAGGGGCTACCTCCTTTGCAAATACTTAGGACCGTGAAGAACCACCGTGGACAATGACTTAAAATGCACGAGAAGTCTAGCAGACGGGTCTCTGCCGGAATCCAGCGTGGGCGTGAAGCGGTTCACAGCGCAAGTCTTTCAGCCTGGCCCGATATTTGAATTTTTCGCACAAAGACGGTGCAGGTGACGTGAGAAGACGTGTGCTTTTTTAAAACAACCCTTTCAGGGAGTCGAGAGGCAAACATTTGGGGCAGAAACGTGCCCCTGCCAGACGCGCCCCGGAGGCGTGCAGTGGCTGCCCACCTAACGGATGCCCCGGGTGGGGGTCCCGAATTAGGGCTTTTAAGTTAAGCCGGACTCTCGCCAAACATCCCTGCCGCTGAAACCGGCAGCATCTCTCGCTCCTAGAGCCCCAGAGTGGAGTTGCTCTGGGGAACGCCCGTCCCGCATCCATCAGGTTCTGGGCGGTGGCCAGGAGCCCCCCCAGTCCTAAGGTTCCTCACCGGCCATGTACAGCTCTGCCGTTAGGAGCTCCTGGCCTCATCCAACACCACTCAACCAGCCGCCCCACAGTCCTTGGCAAACCTACAAGGATAATTTGCAAACACTGTCCTGGCCGGCCACTGGCCAGCCGTGGGGCACCGGTCCTGCCCCCTCCCGCACTGACGTCCGGCAGCCAATCACAGAGACCCTGCTCTTTCTGCAGCTTCCCGCCCGCCCCCAGCAGCCTCGCAGGCTTTGGGGGCCTTAATCTACCAAAAGTGACATGAGCCTCCGCTGGCCCACCCCGGGCACACCCATTGAGAGGGGTCCGGGTCGCTGTCCCTCAGCCCTGGGCAGGCTCTCGGCTCTGCCTGGGCTTGCAGTCTCCACCCCGTTAGGACTGGCACCCCCTGGAGTGGTGGGAAGCAGCATCCTTGTCCCTCACATTCATGAGCCCTTCAAGTCAGTTCTTAAATAGATTTCAGAGAAAAACAGGTGTTTCACATCTGGACACCAGGTCAGAAACTGTGGGTTCCGCTCACTGACGGTCCGTACACAGCAGCAAGTTTTCTCACCGGGCGAATCGTGGAGCCCTCCGTGTCGGGGACTAAGGGCTGGGCTCTCTCCAGGCTGCCGGGGCGCAGCCCTAGCTCCCCCTGTCACCGGCTGTGTGGCCCAGGACAAGTGGGTCCCCTACTCTGAGCCTCAGGATACTCGCCTGTAAAGTGGGGGTGACACCAGCCCCCTCATCTCCAGGGGGTCGTGAGGATGAGGTCATCTCCAGCAAGGGTACGGGGCGGGGGGAGGGGCACCGACCAACGAGAGTCCTGCTGTCACCTCTGCAGCTGCCGTCACTCTCATAACTGCCATTTCCCAGCAGCGTTTCTCCACCCATGGGACGGGAGCTACAGAGATCGTCTGGAGACCCTCCCTCCGGGGGCCTTGCTGGGTCCCAGGGGAAATGCCAGCAAAGGAATGACCGGACACTCGACCTCTTCCAGGTGTTTTATGTCCCCCCACTCCCCTCCTGCCCAGACAGGGCTGGGGACCCTCTCTGTGCCCTGCAGCACCCAGGGGTCACCTCTACCACAGCCTGTCCCTCTGTGTGCTGTCAAATCCCTTCTCTCCCACCCCTGGGAGTCCCTGGGGTGCCTGTGACCGGCTCCCCGCCTGGCACCAGCAGCAGGCCCTGGGCCGATTATCTGCTGAGATCACTTTCATGCACCGGGCAGAGAAAACCAGATGTACCCTAGCTGACCTCAGGCCAGCATAGAAGGGCAGGCCCCTCCTTGGGTGGGTGGGTCGGGAGCAGTGGCCCAGTCACAAGGGCCACACAGCTGGGGACCCCAGGCTCCGCCTGCCCAGGCAAAGGGCTGGGGGTGCCAAAGATGAACAGGCCGGGCTTCATTCGGGGTGCTTTCCTCCCTACTCAAAGAGGAGACTTCAGTAAATCGGCCTGAGGTCACCCGGATGGCAAAGATCCTAACTGTCCCCGTCCTGGAGCTCCGGAGGGGGCTGTAAAGGGACACTTCTGGCTTTTCCCTGAGAGGGGTCCCCAGCTCCAGACCCGGCAGCCGCGGGGACCTCGGGCTTCCATCCACACAGGAAGCTGGGGTTCCTGGGAAAAGAGAGTCCAGGGCTCAGAGCACCCCCTCTGTCTGCCCCCAGAGAACCCCCACACTGAACCCCACTTGGGAAAAGTCCCCATTACTCACGGGGATGACAGGGACAACACGGCTCTGTCACTTATGCCTCTGGAAGTGACACGTTTGGAAATAAAGCAGGCAAGGCGGAAATGATTTCTCCGTGGAAACTGGTTTTTCCTGGTGCTTCTCTGTGAACTGGTTGACGCCTGGCCTGTCTGTCTCAGCTTCGAGCTTTGCTTCCCTCGTCTTCCCCACCGTGATGAAGGATAAAACGCAGGCTCTGGCGAGAAGGCTCACCTTCCTCCCGCTGGAATTCCTCACACCTGACCCCAGGCTCCTCCTAGGCAGCCCGAGACCAAGCCACCTGTTTCCCCTGCATGCAGTGAGCCCTGGATGCCAGAGGGAGGGGGGTGGGGGAGGGGCAGGAACACAACCCGAGCCCCTGCCAGATGAATGAATGAAGGAACGAAGGAATGAAAACCTCTGGGAAACTCAGCTGCACATGAATCGTACCTGGAGCAGGGAGCAGAGAGATCCCACAACCCCAGCGGGACCTAATTTGTTCAGAGCAACCAGGGCCCCTGCGACCCACCTTCACGGGCAGAATCACCCTACAAAGAGCTCCTTTAGGTGCTCGAAGAGTACAGTCTCCTTCCACCGGCCCAGGAAAGGCGCCCCTCCGCCCAGGCCCCCCTGCTAGGAAAGCCAGAAGTCCCCAGCATAGCGCTGGGACGTTTTCCTTGAGAACAGCGGTCCCCAGTCCTCTACCCAACCCCCAGGAAGACACCCAGTTCCTATCAAGACAAGGGCATCTACAGGCCTCCTGGGGAGACCTCCTGCTGCCACCTCCTGGCTCTTAACCCCTCCCTCCTAAGATGGACACGTTACCTTCCACCCTAATCAACGCGAACCCCAGTGGGCACAGAGCTCCAGGCAGAGGTTCATCCCTTTTATCAAAGGCAGCCTGGTTATCACCCACAGTGGTCTGAACTCAGGTCTCCAAAAACAGCCTCCCCTAGGGGCCGATGGGACATCCCGAGGCGCCAGGACTGAGGTCAGGAGGAACGGTTCTCACTCGTCATCACGACAGCATGCACCTGCACCCAGGCTGAGTCCAGGGGCTCCCCCAGCCGCGGGCCAGCGAGGTCGAGGGCAAGGCCCAGGTGGCGATCAAACCCCACCCCCACCGAGAGCTTCCGGAGTCACCTCTCCGCGCGTCCCAGAGCTCACTTTAATTAGCGATCGACCTCATTAATTCCAACTTCAGTTTCAAACAAAAAGAGGTCACCGAACTATTCAATTTACTACCTCGAATTTCCACATGGAAATCACTTCATTTTCGGGTGCCCACAGCGGCCTCACCCCGAGGCCCCCAAGGACTGCGCAGCCTGAACTCCCTCCCGAGCGGCCCAAGGTCGCTCTAAAAGCTCGGCCACCAAAGCCCACGGTCACAAGCACCGGCCTCGCCCGCTTTGGACGCCCCCAGCGCGACTGAAACGCGAACCAGGCCCGCGCGCGCGCCCTCCCAGCCCGCGGAGAGGGGCGGCGCGCACAGCCCGGTGAGGGCGGCCCGCAGCGGGCCCGCACCTTCCGAAGCCGGGCCGCGGCGAGGCCCTCCGCTGGGGTCGCACCTGCTCGCGTGCTCCTGCGGCGCCAGCGCGGGCGGCGGGGGTCTCCGGGAGCGCTCCCCTCGCCCGCCCGGGCCGCCCCGCGGAGGGGCCCGGGGCGCGAGGACGTAACGCCCCGGCGAAAGTTGCCAGGGAAACTTGAGCAGCCCGAGCGCGCCGGTGCCAGCCTCCTGCATAATTCACAGGCGGCGGGGCGCGGGGGCCGCTCCCCTGCGCCAGGCGGGCTCCCCGCCCCGGCCGCAGCTCGCGGCGAGCAGCAGCCGGGCGTCTGGCGGGGACTCTGCGTGACCCCGGGGACCCGGGTGCCCGACCCGCGACCCCCGGGCCCACTCCGGGGGCGGCGGCCCCGGCCTTCCGGAGCCCGCTGCTCCGGGCGCGCGCACCTGGATGGGGGTTTTGGGGGACAGTGCGGGGCCGGGCGCTGCAGGGTCTCCAGACACCTTGCGGCTGAGGCGCGGGTCCCCGCCCCCCGAGCGCCCCCTGGCGGCCCCGCGCGGACTCCTCCGCTTGGCGTGCTGGCCCAGGTCACCAGGCCAGCGGCCGGCGACCTAGGACAAGGAGAACCCAGGCAGGGGTGGGGTTAAGGTAGGTCCACCTGCGTCACCTCAGGGGGAGGCGCGGAGCGCGCTAGGGGTGAGGGGAGTCAGCCCTGAGGGGGACAAAGGTGCGCTGTGCGCCCACGCCGCTTCCAAAGCATTTTAAACCGGCCCCTGAACCAGAAGAAAGGCGAACGGGGGCGGGCGTGTCTCTACACGGAAGCGACCCCCACCCGGACGCGAGGGGCCACCTCCCCAACCCCCCGGCCCACACTCTACGGGTCCAGCACGGCGCTTAGCCGGTACTTAGTGCTCCCGGAGTCCAGACGCACCCAGAATGCAGCCGGTGAGCAGGGTCCGGCCCCGGGGGCCACCTACTGTCCTCCCCTGTCCGCGCGGGGTGCCCCAGCCACCCCCACCCCGCGCCCGCGCCGCCGCCTCACCTGGAGCCCGGCCTCAGCCCGCTCTCGGCGAGTCGGGGCGGGTCGCAGCACCCCGGGGAGGGCCGGCGTCCGCGCGCACCTGGCTCGGCCGCAAGGACCGGAGCGGCGCCGCGCCCAGGCCGGCCGGAGCGCGGGAGCCGCCGCCGCCGCAGCCGCTCAGGTGTCGGGGCTTGGGGGGTGGCGGGCGCCGCGGCCCCGCCCCGCTCTGCAGCCGGGGGCCGGGGGCTGCTCGCAGGGGCGACCTTGGCCCGGCGCGGGCGATTGGGACTGGCGAGGGTGGGGGAGGGGTCCTCTCGCGGCCCAAGGGCGCGCGCGGCCCAAGACCCGCGTGGCCGACCCGCGCGGACTCCCGCCCCCCGCCTCCGCGAGGTCGTGGTCCGTGCCCCGCCTGCCCCCCGCCTGCCCCGCCTGCCCCACCTGCTCCGGCCCGCGGCGGCGGCTCCCGCGCGGCGTGAGGGTCTGTTGTAGCAACCCAGCCCGGCTGGCGCCCAGGGCCGCCCCGCCCCCGCCCCGCCCCCGCCCCGCCCCGCGCGCGCGGCGGCCACCCCCTCCCCGGACACAGCGAGCGGACCAGAAAGTCCCTTTTGTAAAGCCCAGTTTCACTGAGCGATTATCCCGGACGCAGGCGGCTCCCGCGCCAGAGCGTTTCACGTTAATAGGATTCAGAAGCACAGGGAACACTACAGGTCAGTAGGGTTGCAGGGCACAGGAAAACTTCGTGCCTGGCGAACGCACTGCCACCTGCTCCCAGGCCACCTCCCACCTGGACGCCCTCCATCCACGGGAACTGTGTCCTCCCAGCCAAGAAAAGATGTGGGCGATAAAAGCCAACCGCTCAGGCGAATCCTAGAGGCGAAAAGGCACGATCTGGGGACGCCCAGGAACCCCATCACATCCAGGACCCCGGGATCGCTAAGCTGGCCAAAGCCCAAAGGGGCTTGGCCTGAGCCCCTGGCCCCCAGCTCAGCTGAGACGTGGCGGGTCTGCTCTTCCCAGCCGGGTCTTTGAGCACTTGGCTAATAACTTTCTCAAGACCCTAACAGAAATTCGCTGGTGACTTCCCCCTGCACGTGCTGTGTGTCTCTGAGTAAGCTATAGGGGTTGCTGTGTCTGCAGTTTCCCAGTATTCTGGGAGGAGAGAGTATTTCCTCCCTAAATCTGCCGGTGGAAGGGATGGGGGGGCATGGAGGGGGAAGGTGGACACCAGACTCGAGGCTGTGAGATAAACCGCATGCTTCCGGCATAACGAGCTTTCCATCACCCAACACCCCAATCTGTGTCTCCCCATGAAGAAAAAAAAATGTGCATAATTTTTTATATAGTATGTATAATTTTAATATATATTTTAAGTCATTCTTAGAGGACATGCCTGAGAGATTTGCACGGGCCAGTGACTTCAACATACCAAAGGCAAAGTTAAATATTTGCTCTAGATACTTTTTTTCTGCTTGCATAATTGTCCTACATTTCAAAGAAGTCTTTAAAAGCACTTAGGTTAAAAAAAAAAAAACAAGTTGTGTTTGGGGCCCAAATATTCCAGGACAGGCTTGGAATAGATACTGTAACTCCTTGCTGGCAGCTGCCACATGTAAGCTTCTTTCCTCTGCTTCCTTAAGCGTGAGACTTAATAAAATATTTGTTGAATGAATAAAGGAGGCAATCAATCAAATAATCATAATCCTTAGACCAGGAAGAATGAGGCCGTGGCAGGGCCTCACAGGCCGGACTCGTCTGCGCGGAAGCAGGGGATCTCAATGGGATGGGCGGGAGGGGTTGGACGGAATGTTCTGATGTCCCCCGAGTCTGGCAGTGGCAGATCCGACATGTGGCTCGTAGAGATGGTGAGGCCTTTGCCTTCGCGTAACTTCCATCGGTCGCCCCAAGACCCAGAATAAAGCGCAACATCTAAACTAAGGTGGTGTGTTTATGCTGCAACCTCAACTCCGAGACAAGGCCCCGAGATGTGGCCTGCCTCCAGCCAGATCTCTGCCCCACTCCAAACACCTAGCCCAGATTTCTAGGAACATCCCTGTGGATAGCAAAGGGGGCACCTGGCGGAATTCGGCCCCAAACGCGTTTCCACTGTCCCCACAGCAAAGCCATTCTGCTGTCTTCAAGAACCACTTCCTAGGGACCAGGCCTCCGCCGGCCTGTCCACCCAGTAGATGCCCCTCGGCCACCCCCTCAAGTCCCTCTGATCTGTTTGAGGCCCTAAAAGGGCACTCCGTGACAGCCCCATCTCTTGGCATTGTAAGGACGGTATCTGGCTTACGTGCCAGTTTCTGTGTGTCCATCCAGAGCTGTCCAGTCCAGCCCTGCGCCGGTGAAGAAACGCCCTTCGGGTCTTTAAAAACCTCTCGTGAGAAGGGCTGACGGTGGGCGACAGGCAGCTGTGCCTTCTCCCTCCTCAATGCCCCGAGAAGCCGTGTCAGCCTGGGGCTGCACCTTCACCCCCGACAGCCCATCCCTGCTGGCCTCCGAACGTCACCATGGTGCCGCTCATTTGAAGGACGTCTCTGAGCAGTCTGATTTGGGGGAGGGGAGGGGGCCCAGAGCAGTCCATGTTTCAGCTAAGGAAAAGGGGAACGTGCCTTTTCCCCTGTCTTGGCTTTTGTAAGCTGCCTTCTCCCGGGTCCCCTCTACCCGCCCGATGACGCCTGAATGAGCTTGCAGAAAGAGACCGTTTTCGCCCTGATGAGCTTTCCTTTTTTTCTGTAAACCTGGAGCGTCCGGCCATCGGTCACGATGTTTCTGGGTTGCCCACTGAGTACAGAACACCCGAGAGTTCCCGGAAAGAGCAACTATTTTACAGAAAACTAGAAACTGGGACATCGTACCATTAGGAGGGATGAACAGAACCAACTTCTCTGTCCTGGGAAAAACGTTATAAATATTTTGTGGCTGAGATGAACCCAGATGCTCTTCACACTCAGCGGCAGCCCTTGTCCTTCTCTCCCGAGGGGAGGCGCCTGGGTTTGGGACCTTGGAGGCCAGCACTTCGGAGAAGGGCTCTCGAGCTGCCCAAGCAGAAGGACCTGACCCATCCCTTCATGCGACAGGTGGAAACGAAGGTGCAAGGGTGGATGGGACTTGCCCAACGATGCGAGGTCAGAGCCAGATGTGCACGGGAAAAGCCAGGGAAAGGCAGGTGTGTACAGGTGTGCACAGGTACATGCAGGCAAAGGCAGGTATGTCAGCCTGCCCATCATCCCACCATCCCTGCCAGACCCTCCATGCTTGTGCAGTTCCTTCCTACGTGATCTCCACTACGGCAAGAGGTCTGCTTCCCTTGCGTTCTCTGCACGTCGGATATCAGACGAGTCACCCATGTCACCATACTTTCACGACGACTGCTAGCTCGGTCACGTGAGCCACATCTCACGCATCCCTCAGCCCCTCTGCAGATGGCCTCCCATGGCGCCCGTCTGCACCTTAACAAGGAGTTTTATTACCCTCCATTAATATTCCACGGGTAGGATTCGCAAAGCCTCCCGGGACTTCTGTCAACACGAGAGTCGGGAGAGAGGAGGAAGTCTGCTCCCGCTGGAACCTGCCGTATTCAGAGGGGCCGGTCAGGACCTTATCCCGCTGGAGCGAAGAGGGAGGACAAGCAGTGGGCAGCAGGGCTGCAGGCTCTTCCCCGAGGCCGCCCCAGGAAGCGACTTTCTTTGTCCTCAGGGACTTCTCCGAGGCCTCCTGGGGGTGCACATGCAGCCTGAGGATTGGAAGTGTCGATGTCCCGGGGGGCAGCTCTCGGTCAGTGTGGAATCGGACCTGGCAGGTTGGGAGGCGGCCAGTCCCTGGCTCCTAAGAAGTGTCACGGCCCTCCCATGCTTACAGCAGAGACCTTAAAACAGCAACAACAACGACAACACTCCTGTGTTTGGGGGGTTTCCTTCTCTAGGTCTCTCTTTCCTGGGTCCCTCACTCCTGCCTCCAGGGTTCAATCCGCAAATACAGTGGCCTGCATCCAAGTCCTTGGTTCAGGCACAGCTTTCCAGGGAAACCCAGAAATCAAGTAAACATGGTGCTGTGATTCTGTGATGAAGACGAAGGTAGAATCTGGACGGCAGAGACTGGCCTGGAGATGACACGAACCGAGGTCGCGGTGAAGGGACCTGGTGGGGGAGAGGGTTTGGCTGATGTGAAACGAGGCTGGCAAGCTGTCGCTGTCGTTGGCAAAGGAAACATGTCAGCGAGCCCATTATCACCGAGGAAAGAGTGAAATTAGGGAATATGTAAAATACACCCATTTTAACCACGCTGCTAAAAGTATCGACATCATCAGGGTCGAGGCGTGGGGAAAGATTCCATTCTAACTAGTCTGGCAACTTGAATTTTATCGAACTTTCCAGTCCCAGTCAACGCCAGGATGTACCTAGGGACCTCCAAGTGGCCCCCTAATTACGCCCTGAAGGACTCACGTCCAGACACCTGACAGCGCCATCCAGACCACTGGGACTGGCCAGACCCCCGGCACCCATCGTCCTGACTGCCTGTCATCTGACTGATAATCACCCAGGACCGATTCTAGGGCTCAGCATGCAGGACTGATAACTCTCGAGACTGCATTTTTTACTGTAGGAACTTTTAACATCTCCTTCCTCTTTGGAACACTTCTGGGTTTTTGCCTAGCCGCGTTCCCAGTTTGCAAACTCCAAAACCCTTGGGTAAGTCCCTGTCATTTTTTTCTAGCGAAGCCTCCGGGCTCTTTTTGAGTTCCTTCGACTTAACCAACTCAGAGACACTTGGTGTTTGTTTAGCAAACAAATAAGCAACGCCTTTAAAATTATCAGCAGACAGAATACAGCAGAGCTTTGAAAATAACTCACCAGGACTAAGTGAGGTTTATTCCAATAATGCTAGAATGTTTCAATATTAGCCAATCTGTTACCCTTAACCAAATGAAACTTCTTAGTAAAAAAAAAAAAAAAAGGAATCATTTAAGAATATTTTAATAGTACTCCGCTCTAAATATCAAACCAAAGCCAGCCTTCTCTGTAATATGAAACACTAAATCACTGTCACTCAACTCAGGAACAAGATAAGGGAACCTGCTCACATTATGACTTACTATTTCTCCATAGGTGCTAGCCAATGCAATCAGACAAGAAAATCAACTAAGAAATGTAACTATTTGAAAAGAGGAGGCAAAGTTACCATTCGGGGAGGTGCTGTGATTTTCTAGATGAAAAATAGACGGAAATAAACCGAGAGCTCATGAAAGAGCCAGCTGAGGGGTCTGTGGAAAACCCCTAGCTTTTCTACTTCTGATCAGTCAGAAATATAAAGCGAAACAATGACAGTCGTGGCAGCGGCAGAACAAAACGGAAAAAGTGCTGAGACGAACATCGCCCCATGGCCGTGCGGTCCTGCCCGCTCCGCCGGGGCCCTGCTGCCACGTGGCGGGCCGTCCACCACGCCGTTGTCATCTGGGTGGTCCGGGGTCCCCTGAGAACCGGCTCTCAACTGGAGCCACGCCCCGGGGAACACTATTCCATGTCTTCATTTGTCAAATGCCACCAACAAGTTGAGCCACGAGATGGCAACGGCAGAAGCTCGCAGACTGGAGGGGACATGAGCGGGTACAGCCCCCATCACCATGTGACCCTTCGTTACCGCACGACGTTGTCCCAACGTCGACCCAGCGTTCCACGGGAATGTCAGCAAAGGGGCAGGGCTGCGAGTACATGCTACAGGGTCAGACTCGCTTTCATTAAAGATCATGAAACGATTATAACGACATCAGTATTTACATTGATTGTTATGCTATTATTGTTGCATTGTTATTAACATTGTTACATTATCACTGTTTCAATAACGGAGCAACAAGATAACAGATGTTGTCAAGACAGATAAACGGTACAAGTACCTGCTCATCAGAAAAACTACCTCTCCCTTGCTGGGGGAGGCACCCCAACACCCACCCCCTTTTATTCCAGGCACATCTCTGGGCTGGGGGGAGGCCTGAATTTGGGAGGAGGTAGAGGAGGGAGAAAGGAGCGGGGAGGGAGGGAGGAAGGCTGAGCAAACTTCCTTGATTCTAGAATTTCTCCCATTTGTATTATGGACAATGTCAGAAGATGCTAACTGGGCCCCTGCAACCTTCTGGACCTCAAACCACGCCCCCACACACCCCACAACGAAACGAAGGTGAAATGGCATTGCTGTCGTCTCTTCGGCAGGCCCGTGGAAGAATGCATTTCAAAAGTCTGGAGCAAGGAGCACAGAACCCACCCTTCGGAGAGGCGGGCTAGCCCGGTGGGCGGGCCGAGCATGGAGCTGGCCCCCGCCGTCTGATCTGGCACACGGCGCCCTGGTGCCGTCTGCACCAGCTCTATGATGTTGGGGGGCTTAGGCACGCCAAGGCCCAGATTCCTTGTTCGTCAAATAGGGACGATACGAGAATGTATTTCACTGGGTTTCGTGAGAGTACCTGATGTGCATAGAGAATGCATGAGTGACCTCATACCAAACGCTGAGTAGATGTTTGCTCTGGTCACTGTGAAGACCGGTCGAGAGAGCTGGAGATATTTAATGTGGAGAGAGAAGGCTCGAGATGGCACCGACGCTGCCATCGGAGCACCGAAGTGGCAAACGGGGTTCAATCAGCCTTCGCCCACTCCTGGTGGCAAAAGTACAGTCAGCGGAACTTCGAGGTGGCCGTCTGCGTTCGCTACGATGACATCAGGCCAACGGGCATCGCCTGCGCTGCATCCGGAGCACGCTTCAGAACAGACACCATTGGGGTGGCACAGACGAGAGGGCCGAGGACCGATTGTAAAGCAGGATTCAGAATTCTCACGATAGTAAAATTAATTGATTTTTATGTTAAACGTTCAATCACAATTAATCGATATTTTTACGATAGCAGAATCTCCCCCTACACTTCTCGCTGGGGTCTCTGCCGAGTGGGACTGTTTCCACCCCAAGCAGACGTCCTGTGCGCTCAGGAAACCACCGTCTTCGAGGTCTGGAACCGTGGTCCTTGTCAGCGCCTGCCCGGTGACCACTCTGCACGCTTCCTTCTCACCGCCAGCAAGTGGTGCCTGTGCCCCCCACGCGTGGCCCCTTCCCATCGAGATTCTGCCCGCAGGACGGTGCCATTACTATGTCCTCTGTTTCACTGGGTGCTGGACGAAAGCCTCAATGTCGCGTGGACCGGGAGGCGCCGGTCTACCCAGGGCCACCTGGGCACACTCCGTGGGCGCCCAAGTCAGGTTCCCCCAGGGACTCACTGCGCTGTCTCGTGGGGAGCACACCTGGCTGTAGAGTGTGTGTCAGGTAGAGGTGAATGGAGTCGGCGTGGACACTGGGCCCATCCCTGGTGTTGGCAGGAGGGTCAGCGGGCAGAGCCAACCGTCTCCCTAACTCTACACGGTGGGGGCCTGAGAACAAGGGAGACATGTCAGCTCAGTCCCTGGCCCGCTCAGAGGCCACCTACCCCGCTTCATCAGCTGCGACGAACGCCCTTGCTGAGCCAGGCTCTGCGTGAGCGACCTCGGCACGGAGGGTTAATTGGCCCAGTAATAACTTAATCGCGGAATGCACATCAGGGTGAGTTATGAGCGGCGTCTCTCGTAACGGCTCCCCCTCGGCTTCTTTCGCGCATTCCCCGAGTGCCTTTCGAAGCCAGAACTGCAGAGAATTTACGTTAAAAGAGCATCTGGGCCGAGAGACGACTGTATTTTGCAGCTGTAAAAGGCGCCAAGGAGACTCGAATCTTAATACAGATGGAATAGCAATGCGGAGGCCGTGCGAGGCTACGCGGTCAGTCACCTGAAAAACGACTCAATGTGTGTCGCTCCCACACCGGCCTCTATTTTATATTCTTATGCTCTGATGAGAGCTCGGATGGCTTCACAGGCTTCCGTGGGACGCGCTTCTGTTGCCACATGTGTTGTTAAAAGTAGCTCATTAAACGGAAGGCACGGTCAGCAAAAATAAAGCAGCTAGGTGGGGTGGGCTCATGGTCAGGAATGAGAAGCGTCGCGCCCAGCCTTAGGGAGGAGTGAGGTGGGCGCGTCGTGGTCCGAACTGGACGATGCCACGTGGTTGCGAAGAAGACAGCGTGCGTGTGCCGGGGCCGCTGCGAGGTCAGGGCCGAGGTCCCGTCCCGCTCGGAGCTCCGACTCGCTTCACGAGACTCTGGGCGCTTTATTTTTAACATGACCCGTCTCTGAGTCCCGGGATCAATAAACTCCAGAAACTGCGGGAAAACAGCCCGCCAAGCAAATTACGGTCCAGGTGCCGATGGTGGGTGCGCCGGGCAGGCCGAGAGCCGACGGGATTGCCGGGACTTGATGCACGTGCCCGATGGCGGCCTGGGCCTCCTCACGTCAATTCTGATCACGTGGCTAGAAACGTGAGCCCGAAACCTGTGAGCTGCACGAAGGGACCCGCGCACTGCTGGACAGCTGTGAGCCTGGTCTGGAGAGAGCAGCGTCATCCAGGGGTCCCGCTGTGTCCTCTGCGGGGGAGATCCCGCCCTGCACCGGCAAAGGAGGAGACCGGCTCGTCGGCAGGGAGCCGGGCTGCTCCTCCATCAGAGAGCGGAGGGTGTCGGGGGCTGGGCTCAGATTTTCTTTCTTCACGAATAGACGAAGAATAGTTTCCTTTCGAAAGACCAGGCTGGAGAGCGAACCTTCCCGAGGGGAGAGGGGACTGGCGTGGAGGCAGCTGGGAGGACCGCGTGTCAGCCGGCGCTGGCCGAGTTACACCGTGACAACGAACATCCCCATTCCAGGTGGCTTGACGCATTCGCCACCTTTTCCCGCTCGGCCCCGTGGGTCTGGCCCCCGTGGGTCTGGCGACTCCCCATAACCACTGTCCTCGCATGTCTCCAAAACTGTCAAGGCGAAGGGGGCCCCCCACCCCCAGCCCTGAAACACCTCAGCATTTGCTTCCACGCACACCACGGTGGCCCAGGAACGGCAGGTGGCCAAACCTAACCTCAGCATTTGCTACCACGGTGGCCCAGGAACGGCAGGCGGCCAAGCCTGAGCTCGAGGGGGCGGGGACATGCAATGCTCCTGGTGTCCAGGAGGCTGGGGAGGAGCCGAGACAGGCCTGGCCGGCCCCAGCGGGGCTCGGGTGAGTTCAGAACAGTAAATGGATCCTCCAAACCTCCGTTTCCTTATCTATCAAGAGGGGACAGCGAAAGCTCTCTGATCGGGTTGCGGTGACAACAAACTAAGTTAAACGCTCCTACTAAGTGCTCAGAAGGTGAGTCGTTATGAGCTATTAACGTTGCTGTCAGCTGACTGACCCACAGCCGGGACCGCAGCCCAGCAGGGCCCAGGGGCCCAGCGGGGCCACAGCCAACCCGCCGTCCTGTGCGGCTGGGGTCGGAAAGCCACGAAGACGTGGGGCTGTTTGTTACTGCAGCAAAGCTGGCCGATACACTTAGCACAGACTCACACTCAAGTCGGGCAGAAAATAAGGTTCACTGGTTACTGAAGAGCAGGTCTGCCGTGCGCTGGAGACTGAGACGTGGCTGTTTGAAAATGCTTGTGCTCTCACGTGTTCACTCTTAGCTTCACACGCATGCACACACAAACACACACGAGCTCAGTGTGCACTGAAAACTCGCCTGTGAAAACACAGACTAAAAATTCCCTGACATTTGCCTCTTGATACTGGGAATTGTGATTGGTGATTCTTCACGAACCATGTTTTGCTTCCTTTTTAAATTATAAAATGATCGCACCGATGTTTTTAAACATCCAAACATGAAAAGGACAGCCAGCGAAAAACTCTTTTTCCTGTTCTGATCGTCAGTCGGTCTCACTTATCAGAGAGTGAAATTTCTTGGTGTCATTCTGCAACTGTCCCCCAGTTTATTCATATTTCCAAGCGACTCTGCTTCACCAACCAGCCAAAAACTGAAGTTTAAGCAGTTTTCTGAGCGAACAGACATAATATTATAATAGTACATCCAGGACTAACTCTTAATGTACTTCACAGAACTAATCTGTTTCTCATTAAGACTATGGATTAAATTTTAATCCTCACGTTTATAGAAATCAGGAAAACAAAGTCTTTGTCCTCTTATCTGTTTACCTAGTCAAAAGGTTTATATTTTGCTTTGGAAAAAAAAATCTCATTTAATGCAAGAATGCAGGATTATCTATGATGTTATTAGTTCGATTTTTGAAATCTCTAATTAAAGGATTTTAAGGAAAGGAAAAAATTTCATTAAGATCTGGTCAGCTCTCTGGGCCGCTTCTAGGCCAACCCTGTAGATTAAAAATTCTTCCATTTTGGGGGAATTTGCTGCAAGATCTGAAGCCACGTGAGTGGGAAGAAAATAAACCCACATATTAGATTCGCTGGCAGTTTACCGTGTGCTCATTTCCATGATCCAAATATGTGATTCATGGGTCCAACCCGGGGAGAAAAGTTAAGCGGAATTTGACACTAGCTCGGCATGGGGGTCCGCCATGAGAGTGTGGACACGGGCGAGGCAGGTCCCGGGGGAGGTGCAAGCTCTGTCCAGTGCAGCGTCTCTCCTGCTTTGAAAGAGCTGGTCATCGAAAGTGGCCAACTGACCGGTCCTGGGGTCAGGGGCGGCCTCAGGCTCCCAGGAGGACAGTTTCGCCACCCGCGATGTAGAAGATGAGAGTGTGGAGGGTCCAGCAGGGGCAGCTAAGTCGCGGCCAGAGTCCGCCCGGGCGCCTGTCGAGAGGGCGAAGTCTCTGGCCGTCTACACATCAGGCCGATCCATCTCCTGTGCTTGGCATGTTTCTAGGAGATCCGTATTCTCTCGCTGGCCTCCCTGCACCCCGGAACCCCACCCCCGCCGCGTCTGCCTTTTCTGGGGTCTGGGAGCAGAGGGAGCAAAGATGAGGACCTTGGAGTCAGATCGGGGACCACTTGGGGAACCTGTGGCAGGTCCCTAAGAGTCAACGCACCTGTGCAGTCTGACCCGACCGCCCCATTCCAGGCACTTCCCCGGGAGAGACGCCAGCAGCTGTCCCCACACAGACGTGCAACGGACGTTTATCACAGCTCACGTGTAACAGCCAAGACAGGATGCAGCCCAGTGTCTGTCACCGGGTGAACGGGTGCGGAGCGCGGCTCGGCCACACCGTGGAACACAGAGCGAGCGGCGGGTATGGGCCACGGCCCAGGCCCATCCAACAACGGTGCCCCGGGAAGTCCAGATCCTAAAGCACAAAGTTCACACTGCGTGGTTCCGTTTATATAAACGTCTAGACACAACCAGCGGAGTCCGTACTGACAGAAAACAGACAGGCAGTCGCCTGGGGTCAGCTACAGGGGAAGGAGAGACCACGGGGCCGTGAGGGGACGGTGGGGGGAGGGCGTGCTCGCCATCTTGGCTGGCGATGGCTTCACAGGCGCACACTTGTGGTTCCCAAGTGGGGACTGCTTTGCCCCTCATGTAGTCACATCTGGGGGGTGCTGCTGGTATCTAGCGGGCAGAGACCGCCAGGGATGCCGCTAAACACCCATCGTGCACAGGATGCCCCCCGCCGCCCACCAGCAACAAGGATTCTCCAGCCCCGAATGCCATAGTGCTAAGGCAGAAACCTTCGCGTGTAACATGACGTCACCCCGGCCATGCCACGTGCTGGCGACACGACAATGGGTATGTCACGTCACCTCTCGGAGCCTGTTTCGACTCTGAGAACGTGGGGCTTAAGGACCTTCCGTCGTTTAGCGTGAAACAGGCCCCCGGGATGTGAGCTGGTTACATGGCACTGACTTCAGCTCTCAGGTGAGCAGTTTGGCCAATCACCCATGGAAAAGCCACTTTAACTGGACTCAAGTCCTTAGAGAAAACAATGGACCCAGTTAACATGACCTCTGAAGTTTTAGGTGCCGGTCCCAGGCCTATGGGGCAGCGAGAGATGAAGGGATGCGGCAGGGGACAAACACCGGACAGAAACTGAGGTCACATGGCCTGCAGGTAACAAGGACAAGGACTTTGGGGTGACTGCGAGGCCTGGCTGTCAGCTTGACCCCTGCAGGAAATACGACTTCGATACGATTTACATAAAAATACACACATTTTGGGTTCGGCCAGTTTTCATTCCCTGGGCTCCAGCCACAAAAACACTCAAAAAAAATTGAAGAGGCTGGAAGGCCATAAAGAGGAGCCTCCCCCACCCCCGGCCCGGCCACCCGCCTCCGGGCTCCGTGCCCACATGGCAGAAAGGGTCTCGGAAGGGTCTCGCCTGCTCTTTCTGCGACTGGGGCAAG
The DNA here is from genome assembly GCF_902729225.1 of Pteropus medius. NCBI lineage: Eukaryota > Metazoa > Chordata > Mammalia > Chiroptera > Pteropodidae > Pteropus > Pteropus medius. The sequence goes on along the minus strand of NW_024350923.1, from coordinate 2,079,164 downwards.
AACAGCTGTGCGGCCCCGCCCCTCACTCCCACCTGGGGGAAGGTAAATGGGGGTGGAGGGGTGGGGGGGAGCGGCTGGAGAGGCCTCAGTGGCCCTTTGTTCGCTTGGAAGCCCTGAGAGAGAGAGAGGACGGCCCAGCGGCCAAGCACACCACCTGTGTCCTCATGCAGTGCCAGGACCTTTCAGAAGCCAGGGGTCAGGCAGCGGGGGTGGGGGGGGGCAGGACGGTGGCATCGTCAGGCCCCCTTGGTTCCGGCGTGTTACGAGCTGTCTGTCCTCTGAGAGGGAGGACACAGGCCGCTGGCGGTCCCCCTGATGTGACTGCCTTCCCGACGGGATGCAGGCGCATCTGAGCGCATCTCAGAGGAAGTGGCAGGGACCAGGGATGGGAGTGGACGAGGGTCCCCCCAGTGGAGGTTCTCTGGAAACAGGGGGCATTGTGGTCTGTGAGGGGCATGGGAAAATCTGTCGCTCTCACGTCTGGCCACTCCCCATACCCACCACGGAGCCTTTGCCTCTGCGGAGTGAACCCCAAGTGCCCCAGAAAGGGGAGGAGACCGCCAGCCCAGCCCCGTCTCTGGGGTTTGCGGCCCCCCAGTTTTCCCAGGAAACCAGACACGCCCGGGTGCACCCCCGGAGTTTCTGTGCCGAGGTGGCCGGCCCCATTTCTCCCGGGCCATCCCGGCCCCATGCAGTCCTCCGGCCTCTCCTGTGACAGCGTCCTCCCCGGGCGGATGGCCTGGGTGACATCCTCAGGCAGCACGCCTGTGCCATCCCTCCCACCACAGCCCTGCCTGCAGGAGCTGCCTCCGCTGGCAGGGGTCCCCCTCCCCAGTGAGACCGATTCGGCCACTTCTGAATCCTCGGTGCCAGGTTCACGGCCCGGCACAGAGTCCCGTGCGTTGAGTAGACATGCTCAGTACGCGGGGAACGAAACTGGCTTTCCTACGGGAACCTGTGTTCTCACACATCGAGCAGAAAGAGGGGGCAGTGACCAGTGGTCGGCCCACGTGTGGAGGGGCGACGCCCGCTTCCCAGAGCCCCACTCAGGACCCCTCCGGCTGAGGTGCTGTTGGAGCTGACGGGGTGCCAGCCGCCTGGCACAGAACAGGCCAGGCTGGTTGGGTGGCTTGTGTGGGGCCAGAAGCAGGAAGGAGGAGGTTGCTCTGCTAAGCCAGCTTGTTTATCCAGCAAACAATGAAACAGGGCAGCATTGTTCGCAGATGCCAATGGCCTCCGTGAGAAAGACCCCACCGGAGGAGAGGCCTGTCCAAGAATGCGCAGAGCCTGGGGGCCGGGGCGGGGCCGGGGCGGGGGGCGGGGCCGGGCGTGAGAGCGCCGGTCTGTGGTGTGTCCCGTGCCTGGCACTGTGCCCCTTTCTCCCCAGCGCCACACTCGATGACGTCACCACGCGTGATGGTCAGTTTCGTGTGTCGACCCGACTGGGCACCGGGGGCCCAGATATTTGGTTGAATGTGATTCTGGGGGCGCCTGCAAGGTGTTTCTGGATGGGACGAACACGTGCCTCAGTGGGCGGAGTCAAGCATTCGGCTGTCCCCAGAGAGCTCGGCCTGGTCTCATCATTTGAGGGAGGGTCTGACGGGAACAAGCGGCTGAGGAGGGCGACTTCCTTCTCGCCCCTGGCTGCCTCCGAGCAGGGGCACGGGACTCCTCCTGCTTTGGACTCAGACGTGGGCTAGACACTGCACCTCTGGCACTCCTGGGTCTGGACTTCTCAGCGTCCATAACCACGTGAGCCAATTCCTTATAATTTGCCCCTCACACACACACACACACACACACACACACACACACACACACACACTCGCCGATGGGAACAGCCATACCATGAGAAGCAGCCAGTGCCACAAGGCAGCCCCGCCCCCACTGCCACTTGCCAGCCCCGCACCACAGCCCTGCCACCTGGGGACTCTATCAGCATGGGTGTCTGCCCACCTCCGACCAGTCTCTGCAGGGAGCTCGACGCCCACAGACCAAGCTAGGCACCCCCTGCCTGCTTCTGTGAGCAGGGAGAGAGGTCGGCCCCACAAGGACCGTACGTAGGGAGGGCCAGGGCAGGCTGATCCCCTAGGGATGGAGGGGAGTGGATTCTGGGTGGCTGACGCCATAGAGGCCAGCCACACGTTCATGCCCTCCGAGCCCTGAGTCGGAACCCCAGGGCACCCCAGGAAGGATAAGACACAGGCCCTGCTTCCAGGACTCCCAGTGCAGATGTGAGAGGCATGGACACAGCGACCAAGTGGTGAGTGGTGACCTGAACACAGCGACCAAGTGGTGAGTGGTGACCTGACGGACTCCGACGCGGCGGCTGCCTGGGGAGGGGGCGCCCGGTGGGACTGGGGCCACCCCAACCCCCGGACCGCTCCGTCCCCCCAACCACCCCACCGCCACCATGAGCCTTCATCCGTCCGTTACCGGGGGGCCGCGGGGTGCCGGGGGCTGTGCCGATGGTCCCTCCGACACCGGGTCCGGCCCCTGCTGTCCGCTTCCGCTTCCCGCCCAGGACGTCCGAGACACGTTGACGTGAGACCCGCTGTGCCCTGGGTCCGGTGCTGTTTCACGCTTTTTTCACTCAGTGCCGTTTTCGTTGCTGATAGTAGTTTTTCAAAAAGAAATTCGTGGGGCTGTGTACATAACCTACAGTTTACCGTCGTAATCGTTCTGAAGCGCACGGCTCAGGGGCACCAAGTGCATTCGCGTGCTTGTGCGGTCATCACCGCCACCACCGTCTCCGGGACTTTTCATCTTCCCGACGGGCGCTCTGTCCCCATTAAACACATGCTCCCCTCCCCCAGCCCCAGCACTGCCCCCCTTCCTTCTCTGAGAATCTGACTGCTCTGGGGACCTCACGTGAGTGGCACCACACCGCGTTTGCCCCTCTGCGTCTGGCTCATTTCACGCGAGGTGCGTCCGCGTTGTAGCCTGCGTCAGAATTTCCTTCTTTTTTAAGCTGAATACGATTCCATTTTCCGTGGACCACGTTGTGCTTATCCATCCACCTTTTGGCTACTGTGCATCATGCTGCTCTGAACGTGACTGTGAAGACATCTCTTTGAGACCCTGCTTTTTAATGTTTGGGGCCTAGAGCCAGCGGTGGAACAGCCTAATGTTCGGAGGGGCCCCCGCTCCACGCTGCTTCCTACAGCAGCTGCACCATCTCGCGTCCGCCGACCGTGCACGAGCTTCCAGTTTCTCCACGTCCCGGCCAACACTTGTCATCTCCTGTCTCTTTGATGGTGGCCGTCCTGATGGGCATGAGGGGGCCCTCCCTGGGTTCTGAACTGCCCCCACGTTGCAGCGTGCACACCCAGCCCGTGGCATGGGGGGCCTGAGCAGGTCCAGCTGGTGATTCGCTAACCTAGTGCCGACGGCTGGACGCCGGACGACCCCATGCCCGGTGGACACTGCGCACGTCCCGGCGGGGAGGATGGAGGGAGCCTGATTGCTGGGGGCCCGGTCCTGCCGAGCCCTTCCAGGCTGGCGCATTCTGGGTCTGCTCCCGCGGCAGCCGTGGGGGGCTGCCACCTCACCATCACCTTGTCAGCAGTCGGGCCTCGGCCAAACCCTGACTTTCACAGCTCTGCCGGCGGCAGAGGGAGTTCCCACGTTTGAACAGGCAGCTTCCCTGGCTGCCGGTGGATCTGAGCTCTCTGCCGCCTCATGCGGCATGCACGGCTCCCCTTCTGTGAACTGCCTGTTTGCTTGCCTTTTCTTTTTTATGGGTTTGCCTTATAGCACCATCCGCCATCTGTCACCGACACGGGAGAAAACCGGTCGTTTTTAATTAAAAGCAGACGCGCGGCAGCAGGAGTGCTCCACGTGCCGGGCGAAGGTCACGTCCAGCCCCGCCTCGGCCGTCCCAGGTCCTCGCACAGCGCGGCGAGCTTGGCACAGGCCGTTGGACGGCAGCTGAGGAGGTCCGCGGGCTGGGCGTGCGGGCGAGGTGACAGCGTCCGCAGCCCCGCGTCCATGCGCATTGCTGTGCTCCAGCTGCGAGCCTGACACTGGCCGTGCTCTTTAAACACTCGCTCGGCGGTAAGTCCCGTCGCTCCTTCAACTGGTGACAAGTAAGAGGGTGCAGTCACTCGGCAGGCTGGCCGGCCGCTGTCACAGTAGCCAGGCGCGTCTGGTGCTCAGAGCTGGCTTGTGACACTGGGAGATGCAACGCGGGATTTTTAAAGGCTGAGTCTGAAAGCAGCTGGATCACGGGAGTCTAAAAATGTGGCTGGCACGATGCTCAGGGCCACACTCCCAGTGCCAAGGAAGGACTCCCCTGAGGACCCCGGCAGGCGTCAGAAGGGCTGATGAAAGGCTGGGGGCCCTACAGAACCCACCTCAGGGGGCCATTCCCTACAGCTATGCAGGCGATACCTGCAGCCGGCCAGGCGACACGGTCCACGTGCACTGGGCGCATGATCGGGTCCCTAGGGTGTGAAGCACAACGGTCCCACCAGTCCCCGAGACTGGGTGAAGCCAGGACCTGGGACTCCGGCCACACGCTCCGATGGCCGGGACCGGTGACGCCGGTCTGGGAGGGGAAGCGGGCGGTGAGGCAGATGCAGCACCCCGCCCTGGAGAGAGGAGGCCATCGGTCCCACCCCGCAGCCTCCGCTCCCGAGTCGCTGCCTCTTGTCACCTCTCTCTCCAAACGGTTAGTATGAGTATGTCCCGAACACGGCACGCGATGTCTGCATGCTAAAAAAAGTATTCATTGCTTATCCGAAATGCGAATTTGACTGTGCATCCTGTATTGTTAAATGTTTTGTCCGTAAGTCATATTTTTAAAGCAGTTTTAGGTTCACAGCAAAAACGAGCAGAAAGCACAGAAAATCCTCGTTTACCCAAGCGCCCTCTGTCCCCCCAGCACACACAGAGCATCCCCCACTGCCCACGCTCTCACCCAGGAGGGACATTTGCTACAGTCCACGAACCTCCACGACACGGCACCGTCACCCAGGGTCATAGTCTACAGCGGGGTTCACTCTGGGTGTTGCCCATTCTGGGGGTCTGGACAAATATGTTAGGACACGTCTCCCACCGTCAATGACCAGTGTGCTTATAAGTGCAGAGAGGACGTGACACAGAGAAGGTGACGGGAAGATGGAGGCAGGGGCGGGCAGGACGCATCCACGAGCCAAGGACTGACGGCTGTCGCCAGAGGCTGGGGAGTAGGAAGGACCGTCCCCGGGGGCCGGCAGAAGGGAGCGGCCCTGCCCCCCCTTGATCTCAGACCTCTGGCCTCCGGGACGGCGAGACGGTCCATCTCTGTTGTTTCAGGCGCTTGATTTGCGGTAATGTCATCCGGGCAGCCGCAGGACACTGGGCTGTGATGGGCAGAAAGGAAGCAGATGCGGACGGTGTGGGCACAGCGGGGCCCCGGGCACCAGGGAGCCCCATGACGAGCCCCGAACCGCTTTTGGAAGGTAGAGCAAAGAGTAAATGGTGTGTTGTTTATCACAACAGGAAAAACCGCAGAACAGGACAGGGGACGTGGCCACACGGCACGGACAGAGATGTGAAATGTTCTGTTGACCGGTTTTGCCTGTTCTGCCACCCGGACTCAATGATCGATGAAGATTTTTCTTTTTTTCCACCCAGAAAGAACACGCTGCACAAGCTCGGGCTTCGAGGGACTGCAGGAAGGCAGAAAGACACCGTCTCCGCCTCTCCCCAGCCAGCGAAGCGAGTGGTCCCCGCTTTCCGAAAGGCACCAGCGAACCCCTGGAGGCGGCTGGCGTCCACTAGCCCTGGGCGGGAGGCAGGGCCATATCTGATGACCTGGAGGCGAGGCACGGCTGCCACCAGGGAAACCAGAGACACGGGCACTGGCAGTGCCAGTTCGCCGAAGGCCCTAGATGCAGGCGAGAGGCAGGAGCAAGACCGAGACTCTCTCCTGGTGACAAGTAAGAGGGTGCAGTCACTCGGTGGTCATGCCTGCAGACAACCCCTCTAGGAAACGGCGTTTTCTTAAAGAAGGTGAAGAATAATCCTCAGCCTTTTGGGAGGACTCCATCGGCCAAAGTGTGTACCTTGTCCCACCTCCACCAGCCAGCACCAGCTGGTCCCCAGGGCTCCACTATTTACGAGGGCACCGGGGGTAGGGGAGGGAGGCAGGTGTCTGGGGACACCAGCAGTGACCAAAGGCCTCTATGCCTGGACACTGGGTTTGGGCTGTTGTGTCCTACATTGCTCCAGCATCTACAGGACACAGCACAGCCTCCACAGTGAGGGCCATTTCCAGGGCAGCCTTGCGACAGGAGGACAGGGCTGGCCTGCAGGGCGACCCCCTCCCCCACGCGTCCTGGACCTCCCCGCCCGCGGAGCCCAACAGGATGAATGGCCCCCTCCACAGGCCTCCTCCGAGCCGAGGCTCGCGACCCCGTTACAACACTTAGCTCGCTGCCAGAGGTTCGGTCGGGAGCTGGGAACCACGGGAATTCTTTTCAGCGGAGAGAATTTAACACGGAAGAATGTGGAAGGATGGCTGTCTGGGTAGGAAGTTATTCGCGCGGAGTTTACAAAGGCCGGGCGAGGAGGCCCGCACGGCTTGGGGGAAGTGACTGCAGGAGGCAGCTACTCCGACGAGGAGCAGAGGCTGGGCCGGGGCCACGTGGCAGCCCAGACGAGCAGCCCCCAGAGCTCGGGGCTGCCCGCTGGCCTGGCCGCTGTCGCTAAGGGGGCACGGTGTCGCTGCTTGAGAGCTGGGAAGTCTGCAGCCAGCACCTACCGGGCCGCGGGAAGGAACTGCCATCGTCAGAGCAAAGAGCGTTCGTTGCTGGGCGAGGCTCTTGGGACACGGGAAGCTGACGAGGACACACGCGTCCTGCCTGCAGCCCCACCGCCTCCCTCGGGCACGTAGCCCACGTGGTTGGCCAAGCCACGGCCGAGCGTGGAAGCGGGTTCGGAGCCGGAGCCCACAGTTTCATAACCGGCACGGTCCTCTTCCTCGACCACTCAATGTCCACACTCACCCTCGCACTGCGATTTGAGCTTCTGTACAAAAGCAGCCGCCTCACGGCCTTATGGTTCATATCCTTCACAAAACGGAGATTTCTCCCCCTCCCCAAAAGGGGGCGCCGAAGAGCCCACCAGTCACCCCGTCCATCCCGGAGGTGGTCACATGACACTCTGGGCTACATCCAGTGTTTCTCAAATCCAGTCACAGCCCAGGCTGGTTCTCTGTGGCTGCTGAGACACGTCGTCACAGATTAGCGGCTTCAAACAGTGCGGATTAGAAAGGCAGCACAGCACGGTGGCCGAACGTATGGCGGCTGGTGCCTCATGACCTGGGTTCGAATCTCAGTAGAAGCCACACGTCCCTGGAAACATCACATAACCCTACGGAGCTCACGGCTCTACACAGTCATGACAAACAGCGTGGATTTATATCCTGCCGTTCGGGGGTGCAGAAGGCTGACGGAGGTGGTGCTGGGCTAAAATCGGCATGGCCGTTTGCCTTCCGGAGTCTCGAGGGGAAAATGAGCCTCTTCCAGCTCCTCGAGGCCGCCCCGTGTGCGGGCTCGTGGGCCCGTCCTCCATCTTTGAAGCCAGCAATGCCGCGTCTTTCCCTCTATCCTTCCTCTGTGCGTCTCTAAGGTCTTGTCCAGAGTTTGACGCCGCAAGACGCTCAGTAAACACAAGGCAGTGAATTCTCACCAAGGCGGCTGTGCTCGGGCCTGTCTTTTCCGGGCGACCGCAGGCACCGCCGCAGCTGAAGGGCTGGCGGACCCCAAGTCCAATGCCGTGTCCTCGTACGCGTCGGGGAAGACACAGACAGGGAGGGGAGAGGACGTGGAGACAGAGGCCGAGGCCGGAGCGATACGTCTGCGAGCCACGGAGGCCAAGGACGGCCGCGCCTGCCAGAGGCGGGGACGGGCAGAAAGGGCCTCCCCCGAGCGTCCAGAAGGAGCACGGCCCTGCACGCGACGCCTTGACTTTGGACTCCGGCCAGAACAGCGGGAGAGTCGATCCCTGACGTTTGCGAGCCACCCCGTGTGTGCCGACTTGTTGCGCCAGCCACAGGAAACAGCCACACATGCCTAGAGGGACGGCAGACCGATGGAGAGGCATGAGGGACCCTCCCGCCTGGGGGCCACAGGCAGCAGAGGGCGGCGTGGGCGGGGAGAGAGGCCAGGACGGGCGGTGGCTCTCGGGGACACTGCCGTCCTCCTCGGTGGGGCTGACTCAGGCCGGTCACAAGAGCCCAGAAAGACCCAGCTCCGGAAGGGGACAGCCGGTCTGTGCGGGTCCCGAAACTGCACTTGTAAGTGGGGGCGCGGTGGGACCCCCGGTCAGCCCGATGCTCACCTCTGAGAGGAAGGATTTTCCGGCAAATTCGGCAGATGAGAGGGACGGCGTCGTCACTGTCTACGTGACCTCGTCACTTCAACACTCGGGGGACAGTGCGGAAAACACAGCTGCTCTCCCACGAGGGCGAACCCCAGAGCGAACGCACCCACAGCCGCAAATGGGGGACGGCAGCACCGAGCATCATCCGCATGGTCCCTCTCGGCGAAGGGACTGGAGGGACGAGGCAACTAGGAGAAAATGAACATGGCGCCAACGGGGGAGGGGAGCGACTCATCCCGGAAAAGTCCCGTCTCGGGGTCCCGGTGGTCAGAAACAGCAGAAAGTGTCCCCCGGAGCCCCCGGAGCCATGCACAGGGCGCGTGTCACGGAGAGCGGATTCGACGAGGCGCTTCACGGCCTCTGTCCGCAGACCGCGGTTCCTTGGGACACGGCCGGAGGGCACAGTCTCGGAACTGGGACGTTCAGGCAGCTCCGGGACCGACGCCTAGAAAGGGGCCTTGCCCGGGCGTTCCGGTGCGAACGGGGCCATGGCGGGGGTCGCGCTGGGAAGCGGTCTGTCTGCAGGAAGACGGCCACCCGCAGCCACCGCCAGCGTCAGCGCCTGAGCGTGACGCGGTCCATGGGCCGGCAAGTGAGCACCCACTCAGCCCTACTGGCTGATTCTCGGAGCGGCCGTGCTCTTGGGCTTAAGCATCCGTGCGTATCCAGTGCCTCAGCTCGCTTCTCCACGGCAGCTCCAAGCGGACTTTCTGTTGCAAAGTCAAGTTTAATAGGTCTGCAGGGCCCCTGGCAGGGGACGTCAAGACCCGGGCTCCATGGGAGCACCTCCATGCCGAGCCAGGCACGTCGATGCCGGCACCGCGGGGGCCTCACGCGCTGTCTGGCATGAGAGTAAAGCCGACTGGGAGAACCATCTAGAAGGAAAGCGGAGCCTGGCCTGGGGCGCTCTGTCCCTGGCCCCTGGGTCCCCTGCGGCATGCACTCTGCGCCGCGCTTCCGTGCGAGAGCCCGTTTCTTAAAATACTTCGAACTGGGCCTCCTGCTTCTGGCGGCGTGACGAGCACGGGTCCCCAGGCCTCGGCCTCCCCCTCGGTGGCCTCGGGACGCCGGCCCCCTCCCCCGACAGTGTCAGGCCGTAGAGGTGCTTCGTGAAAAGCCGAGATGTGGCAAAGATCGCGGGACTCATTTCGGACAAAGGTGAGGAGGAGGAGGTGTCTCTGTCAGGCCATCGCCACGACCGGTGAAGACACGCACAGGGAGGACACGTGGCCAAGGACCTCTCCTCCATCCAGGACCAGCCCGTCCCACCCGCAGGAGGCCGTTCCCGCCTGTGCCGAGGCCGCTGACTTGGGAAGGCGCCGGACAGCGCCCGGGATTCGGACCCCACAGCAGAGATGAAAACTCGCACCGGGCCCCTGAGTTCCGGCCCCCGGCCGGTGGTTTAGGGCCCGAAACCGAAAGGCAAAGGCGTGTTATCAGCTTTCCGGGGCTGTCACGATGGCTGCCCACGGACCGGGGGCTTCCAGCGGTCGATGTCGTCCCCCAGTTCTGAGGCCAGCAGTCTCAGCGACAGGTGTCTGGGCCGTGCGGCCGCAGGGCTCCGGGACCCTGCGTGCCCCCCAGCTTCTGGGGCTCGGGGTGCTCCTGTGCTCGCCGCCGCGTCACACGGCCTCCGCCTCGTGGCCGCATTTCCCTCTCTCTCTCACAGGGACACCGGCCACCGGGTGTCGGGCCCACGCGGGAGCCGCAGGACAGCCCTGTCCTGAATCCTGCACTTAATCCCACCTGTGAAGACCCTTTCCCCAAATGAGGGCGCACCCCCAGGTGGCAGGGGTGGGGACGTGGACATCTCTTTCTGGGGGTCACGTTCACCCCGCCCCAGGGTGACTCACCGATGGATGCTCACGGACGTCACGAGGACGACTCGGCCCCACTCCCCCAACCCGGTATGGCCCAGCAGCTGGTGCCAGGCAAGCCGTGCCGGGCAGTGGCCGTGGCCGCTCCGCGAGGCCTCTGGGCGGCGTCCGAAGCAGCCGTGCCGGGTCTCGTGACCGCTGCTGCTTCTGGCGCTTCCCGGATCGGCCTCCTTCGACAGGCCTCTGCTCCCCCTCCCTTTCAAAGCTGCCCCCCGGCCTTCCGGCCCTCGGGCTCACTGCCAGGCGCAGGAGCAGCCCCACGCGACCGGGTCTGGGGTCGTTCTGGGGGGTGGGGACGTTCCGTGCACAGAGGGTGCTCAGCAGCATCCCCGGCCTCGTCCCGCTGGTCGCCAGGAGCACCCCCTAACCGTGACACTCAAAAATGTCCCCAGAGGTTGCCAAATGTCCCCTGGGGACAGAGTCACCCCTGGCAGAGAACACGGCCACACAAAGTGGTGGAAACAGGCCGACATCCCAGAGTCTGAAGGAGGCTCCTGCACTGACCACCGTGGGGCCTGTTCACATTCCAGAACATTCTGAGCCTTGGATTTTCCTAGGCCGTAAAGAAATGGAGATATGAAAGTCGATGATTTTCTTGTGACAGTGACAGGCACTGCGTGTAAAAGGCTCTTATGACCAAAAATACTCAACAAATGGCATCACATATTTGGACTCTCTATTTTTCCAAAGCAGGGCGTGCGTGTGACAGCTTCCTGTACCCGACGCCTCACACAGTGCCAGGCACACAGAAGGTGTCCACGGGGACACGTCACCCTGTGCACACGGTCCTCTTGCTGACCCACCGATGTCAGCCCCTGGTCCCTCGCTGCAGCCATTGGCGTGTGTGATGTCCCTTTCTCCACCGGGGAGGTTTAGTGGGTCCTCGGGCTGCCTGGGGCCCCTCCCCGAACCTGCCCTCACTTTGCATTTTGGGAAGATGCTTCTGGAATGTCTGGGGCTGGCTGGGAGCCACTCTTCTCAGCACAAATACCCAGAGTCACCCTGGGAGCCGGCGTCTGCCCAGCGGGCACCCCGGCCGGGCGGGAGACCAGCCCGCTCAGGACGGCGTTGGACTAGAGCCATCCTCATCCGCAATGCCCCCACGGCCCTCAGGAGCCGTGGGACACCGCTTCCCGCACACAAGTGGAACAATGCATCACTGTCCTTCTGCGACTAACTTACGTCGCGTGGCCTCATGTCCTCGAGGTTCGGCCCGGTCACTCCACGTGGCTGGACGTCTTTCTTTACGGCCGAGCCGTGTTTCATCACGCGTATGAGCCACACTTCCTTTACCCGTCCGTCCACTGCGGGGCCTTCCGCCAGCCTCCGCGTCTTGGCCGTGGTGGGCAATGCTGGACGAGCGTGCAGGGCAGCTGTCTCCTGAAAGTCTTGATCTGATTCTTCTGGATAAGTACCCGGCAGTGGGGTTGCTGGCCCATCCGGGAGTTCCGTTTTCAATGTTTTGTGGGAGCTCCGTAGCGTTCCCCGAAACAGGGCTCTGCCCTGTGAGTTGCCAGCCCCGGCGCACGAGGCCCCCGCCCGCCACGTCCTCGCTGGTGCCTTCCTTGCCGGTGGCTACTCGATGGCACACGATGGTCTGAATGCACACCCGATGTGATTTCTACAGCTTTAACTATGTCCAGGCGCGTATCATGGCCCAGAATGTGGTCTGTCCTGGTGAACGTGCCACGTGAGGTCGGGAACAGTGTGTGTCCCGCTGTCGCTGTGGGCAACGCTCCATAAATGTCCACCCGATCGAGTTGAGCTGATCGATCGCCCCGTTCGGATCACCCGTGCGCGTACTGACTCCCGCTGTGTGATCGATCGGTTACAGACAGTAGTAGCTGTGTCTGCTTCCTGGCTTGGCGCTATTTGTTTTCTGCCTTATTTTTAAAGGTGTTTTGTGGGGGCATGGACACACTTTGTATGTTTTCTTGTGAAATTAACTGGTCCCCTTATCACCCGGGGGTGCCCCTCGTCATCCCTCATCAACGTTCGTGCTCCGAAGTCGGCGTCGCCAGGAATGCGGGGGGCGACTCGGCTTCCCGTTGGCGAGTGCCGCACGGTGCTTCTGTCTCCGTCCCTTGCCCTGTCTCCCGCCCCGAGTCTTCCTCCTCGAGGCGGGTTTCTTGCCGGCAGCACAGAGCTGTGTGTCGTGTCGTCACCCTCTCGGCTCTGGTGCTCTCTGCCTTCTCCTCGGTGCGTTGAGACTCGGTGCGTCCGCCACCGGCCGTGCGCACACTCGGCTCAGTGATGTCGCTATGGGTCGCATTAGGGTCTTTGTCACCCCCTCCCCCCTTCTTCACTTTCCGCTTTTTCAAGTTTACCCCGTTCGTAAATGTCTGGGCGCTTGCCCTAGAGTTTATGATATTTACGCTAAACGAATCCAAGTTCACTACACCGAGTCATGTCTGGCGGAGGTATCGGAAAGGTACTGTTTTTTGGTTTTTTTTAACGAAGGATGAAGCTACGTAGACGCGTGATGACCGCCAAGGCCCACGGTTGGCACCAGGCTCACTCTTGGTGTTCCACGTCCCGTGATCCACCGTTATAACACCGTGCCAGGCAGCTTCGCCGCCCTGGAAGCGCCCGTGCCCTGCCCGCCCCCCTGTCCTCCCCGCCCCACCGCCGGGCCCTCCCCGGCCCCTCAGTTTCGCCTTTTCCGGATGTCAGGCTCGGAATTAAACCGATGCGGTCTTTTCTCACGGCGCCTGGTCCCCGGGAAGGCAATTCGTCCCTTCCTTATCCGCGTGCCCGCGGCTGCAGCAAACGGCAGCCGCCGTGGGAGAAATGACAAATCGAATAGGCAGACGCAGACTCGCCGGGGGACAGGGCTGGAAGCAGCGCAGTGGCCTCGCGGTTCCTCAGCTATTAATCGGTTGTCACATGAGCCAGGCCGCACGGATCGGGCACGTCTGACGTCGGGACTGCCGTTCAGTCGGGCTGTGGAGCTATCGACGCTGCACGCCGTGTTGGCTTCCGGGCGAGATCGGCTGCTTCGCTCAGCTCAGCGCTTGGCAGAGTCTGGGCTGGACGCTGGACCTCGGGGCCGCTAAGAATCCCACCTCTGCTCCCGCCCCCTTGGCCCAGCAGCTGGCCCCACACAGAGGCCCCAGTGCCCCGAGGCCAGACCTATGTGTGTGGCTGGAGTCCAGGCTGAGGGAGGCGGGTGCTGGGCACTCCACGGCTGAGAACAAGGCCAGGGAGCCAGTGAGAGGCCAGTCTGGGGAGGGCACAGGGCGGGCCGTACCTGCTCGGCAGGGACCCCACACCAGGAGGCTACATTTGAAGGGCCGAGGCCCCGTCACTGCCTCGTCAACTGCAAGCAGATGGATCCCGCAGGGGGGAAGGTCCGAGAGCCTGGGGGAAGGGCTGGCTGCCCAGCTGGGATGTGGGATCGTTCTGAGCCCCAAACGACCCCGCAGGGAGAGATTCGCAGAAGCCAAGTGCAGACCAGCTGAGCACAGGCGTGCGGGCTGCGGCGGGAAGCAAACGCCATCAAGGCTGAGCGAGGGCCCGGGGTCCCAGGCCGCCCCACGGCACACCACGTGGGCCCCTGCACCTCCATCCAGCCTGTGAATTGGCCTGTGCGCACCCAGCCCTGGGCTCAGGGACTGGCCATCACTGGGGAGCCAGCCGGGCGATGGCTTGGCTCACCTTCCAGAAGGTTCTGTGTTCTCGCCGAGCAGTCAGCGGACGCTGGGCAGAGCCGGCCCCTGTCTGTGGCCCCGAGGTGCCCGGCACTGGCCTGCAGGTCCTGGAGAGGGAGAAAATGAAGGCCAGACAGAACCTTCTGGAGACAATAGCCCTTCCATCATGTCGGGGCTGTTTCTGGATGTCAGGCTCTGAGCAGGGCCTGCTACCTCTTTGTATTTCTTCTGTAACCAGCCCGAACTCCCCGCTGGTAGGCACGGCTCCCCGTTACCGGGTGATATTTAGAACCGCATCGGTTATTTTTCCCATGCTTCTCTGGGTGCGGTCCCTCTACCCCTCCAGCATGGACCGCCAGACGTAGAGTGCGGGCCACATATAAAATTTAAAATTTCCTAGTAGCCATGTTAGAAAAATAAAAGTGAACTGCTTAAGTATGTGTCAATAATATAATTTATTTAGCCCAATGTGCTCAAAATATTATCACGTCAACGTGTGACACAAGCCACAGGGTGCTGAATGGCCCCCTGAGGCTAGTGGCCGCCATACTGGACGGTGCATACTGGACGGGGTGTCCGTCCGTGGGCCAGGCGGAGACGAGGCGCGTCACAGAGGGGAAGTGACAGTCTGAGCGATGCCGAGCTTCTGATCTGCAAAGCGGGTCACAGGACAAGCCAACATCTGCGGGGACCTGGAGGCTGGGGGGTCTACCACTGGCTGGTCAAGCCTGGGTGGACCGTGAACTTGGATGAACCAAGTGAGGCCCCGACAGGAGCCGGGAGTCTGGAGCCCAGGTGTTGGCAGGGTCGCCTCCCTCTGAGAAAGCGTCTCTTCCAGCTCCCGGGGGCGGCCGTCTCTCCCGGCGTCCTACGGCTTGTGGCCACACCGCTCCAGGCTCGGCGTCTGTCCCCGCGTGTAGCTCTCCCCGTGGTTCTGTGTCCTCAGGCGGCTCGTCTCACAAGGACACTGGTCGTGTTGGATCAGGCCCACCCGAGTGACCTCACCCTAACTTGGTCATATCCGCAAAGACCCCACTTCACGGACAGGTACTGCGGGTTAAGACTCCCACACGTCTTTGCGGGGGACACCACTCCACCCCTGCCCTCAGCCACCGGGGCGTCTTCCTGTCCTGTGAGAAGTGACTACCAGGTTCCATCTGGGGACCATCAGGGTGGAGCGCCACACGGAGCATCCAATAGAAAGAGGCAGAAGCACCCCTGAGAGCACAGCTTGGGGGGAGTGGGGGTTTAGGGTGGCGAGAGAAACCAAGAGGTGTCAGCTTCTTTGTCACCACGCGTCCTTAGCAACGAGAACAGAGAGAAGAGAGGAGCCAGGACCCACCATGGGGACGAGCAGCCGCCAGAGCAGAGAGCAGGGGTGCAGACGGTGCCCACACGGCACGTTCGGGGGGCTGAACGGTGGTCTCTGAGGCGTGCCCGTGTCCTGATCTCCGGACCCCGGGAATGTGGCCTGATTTGGAAAAAGGGTCTTTGCAGATGTGACTGAATTGAGGACAATGAGATGAGGTCTTCCTGGGTTATGCTGGGTTATGACGAGTGTCCTGAGGTGACTCAGGGGAGAAGGCCCGGTGAGGATGGAGCAGAGGACGGACGGACATGGCCACAGCCCAGGAGTGCCTGAAGCCCCCAGAAGCCGGACGAGCAGGACCCTCCCCCGAGTCTCCAGAGGGGGCATGGCCGTGCTGACACCTTGATTTGGGGCTTTTGGCCCCCAGAACCGTGACAGAATCAGTTTCTGTTTTTCAAGCTGCTCAGTCCGTGGTCATTTGCTGTGGCTGCTCCAGGACATTCATGCAGATGGTGGTGCCATCCTGCACCCCTTTTCCCAGGGTCCTGAGCCAGGTCCCCACAGGACTGGGAAGGGTGTCCCCCAGACTCAGGCAAAAGGAGCACCAGACTGCTGGGAGGTTGCAGGACCCAGACATCCCCATCATTCCCCACAATGAGCCTGAGACCTCGTCCTTCAGAGCCCCCCTGCACCCCGTAGGCGAAGGCCAGGTCCGGCTGCCCCAGGAAGCCACACCTGCCACTTCTGGGAGAAGCACAGGCAGCTTCGCAAGTGTTCACAGAGCTGGGGAGGGCCGGGAAGGTCTCCCTGCTGAGTGCGAGGATGTTCTGAGTTTCAGCACCATTAAATTACAAATCGGAGGTGACAGCTCGCCTCAGGGGTGGCTAAGGATGTGTCAACAGCACAACCCTGTTCCTGGATGAACTGTGATCTCCAGGCAGAGGCCAGCCCAGACCGAGGAGGACCGGGGAGAGAATGGGCTGTGACTTACTGGCGACTTGCTTGTTGGGACAAGACAAGGCCAAACGTGTCCTCCTGGGGTGCCCAGCAGACGAGGCGGCTCTTTCGTCCAGCCTTCCTCTGTGTTCCATCTGGGGACCATCACAGGTGTGTGGCATCTGAGAGAGAAGGGAAGGGAATCAGGAGCTCCCAGTGGAGACCGGATCAGTTTTCAGAGGCCGCGGGAGTGGGGGCCGGGAGCGGGCGGCTCGTGCAGTAGGGGCTGGGACAGCTGGAGAGCTCCTGGCTCAGGGAGGACAGGTCCCCAGGACCAAGGGTCCCCGTGGGCAGTCTCCCCAGAGCCTGGTGAGGGGCGCTCAGGACAGGAAGGCGAGTGGGCACTTAATGCTGCAGCACCCGGGCGGAGGGGTCGGCTGAGGGGGCAGCTGAGTCTGTGAAGGAACAGGCGGGTGGCAGCAGAGGGCAGTGGGTGCCAGCCCCAGAGTCAGGGACCTGCGTCAGGCCAACCCCGCCTGCAGAGGGAGGCCCGGGCTCCCTCACTCATCCTAAGTCTTGAAAGGGGCGCTTGGGCCTCACCGGGACGCCTCTCATAAAGGGGGGCTCCGAGGCGGTCCTCAAGACCTGGTGCCCGGCCTGCGGGCAGCGGGGAGACCAGCGGAGGGACACATCGTAGTTCTCTCCTGCTGCCAGCTTTGGCTCCGTCTGGGGACAGGGGGCAGAGGGAGCTGCCTGTCTCTAGCCCGCACCCTGGGAGGCCAGGCAGGCTCTGGATTCAGTGCAAATCCTGGGGTGCCCCTCCAGCCGTAATGCGTCCCCTATCCAGACATCCCCTACCCTGCTCTGTGCCTCCGGATTGGGAACTGGCTGGAGCAGTGCAATCAAGAGGCTCCCGCTTTCCAGAGGCGCCCTGCCCTGCGGCGCCCTGCAGAGGAGTCAGGTGGATGCCCCGGTTATTGGTCCTTGCAGCCCAGCTGTGGCCAGAGCAGCAAATGGGACCGTCCGGTGCTCCTGCACTAAGGACATGAGAGCATTCGGCTGGACCGTGAAGACAGAGCCACGAAATCGCAGTCGCGATGTGACGGGAGAGCTGGGCCGGCAGCTCCCTCCCCTCGAACCCTATGCAAACTCTGTCTGGTGTCCAAACGCAGCCGGGCACAACACACGGCATTTTGCCAAAGAGATTTAGAGGGGCGAGGCCGGGGGTCACGGCATCTCACGCCGGAAGTGTGTGCACGTCACATGCGTCTGTCACGACGGATCATAAAGTGCACAACCAACCCGAAACCATCGGTATTTGTCTTTTTTTTTGTATTACTCATTTCCTCCAAATGACGTGAGTCTGGTTCCCCGGTAGCTCTGCAACAGGGTCACACTGACAACCCGACTAGGAGTCGTCGCCAGAGCTCCTTTGGGGAGGAAAGGCCTTGGGACGTGAGGCGGGCCGCGGCCCGGGTGCGGGTACAGCCAGCTCGCTCCGCACCACACCCCTTCCTGCCGGGGTTCGGAGCCGGCTGAGCGGGCTTGGCACCACGAGGAGCTCAGGCCGGATCACCCCCTGTGCCTCGGCGCCCCAATCTCATCGACAGGCACAGCTTTGACATCGGCTTCCTTCCCGCCTCTCGGGTTGCCGTGCCAGGGCCCGAGGCCGCCTTTGAGATGCAGGCGACAAACACCACTATGGACTTCCGGATCCGGCCTCCGCCAGGTCGCAAGGCCAGGGCTGGGCCCCCGGGGAAGGCTCTCTGTTAGAGCCACAGTCAGCGAGGTGCCCCATCTGAACGCTGTCCTTGGAAGTGCTCTTTCCAGAATGTTCCTCAGGGGCCGCCTGCACAGCCACCTCTCGACACCAGTAACACTAGTGACCGGGCGGTGGCAGTCCATATCCCAAGGCTGTGCCCACCCGCGGGAGCCCCGCGGTGCCACTGGAGAACACCGGTTTGCACTCGACGCCCCAAGTGCATTCAAGCGTGCCTGGGAAATGTACTTTTTAGCTCCCTGGCCTCTGCCCCTACCCCCCTCCCCCAGTCTGCGAAACAGCCCTGGCATTGATGGCTAAAGCCTGCCCAGCAGGCCGGCCTTAGCTAGGCTGAGGGAGCAGAGAGCTCCGGCTGGGCCCCAGGAGCACCTGTCCCTTCCAGCCAGGCCAGCCCGATGGCGGAGGATGGGATGGCCGCCTCCAGCCCCAGCTGGGCCTTGTGCTATTTGCCTCCTGCCGGCCAGGCTGCGCCCGTGGGCCCCAGGGGTCCCCTGCCGCTGGCCCTGCTGGCCTATGGTCTCCGTGCCATGCCCGTTAGCCAGCCCTCTCCGTGGTGCCCGCTGTCCCATCCCCCTCTGCGCGCCACCTCCGCTGCCCCGTGAGAAGGGCGTAGGCAGGTCTCAGAGCGGGTCGCCGCCCTCCCACCTTGGGGCCAGTCCTCAGCTGGGTGAGGCAGCTCTTTGCAGTTCTCTGGAAGCTTCTCAGAGGGTCCCCATGTGGATCTGGCTCTGAGAAGCTGCCTGTGCCAAAGCCCAGCAGGGGACACGAATCCCCGTGTCCTGTGGTGGTGGCAACATCGCCCTGGGGGGCTTGCTGCTTCCCTAGACCCTTCGTTCCATGGCCAGCCATGAAGCAGGGGCACTGCCAGTCTCCCTGGCATCCCCTCGGTCACCTTGGGACTATAACCCTGGACGCAGGGCAGGTGAGTGGCATAGACGGCCAGCTCCCTGGGTGAGTCGTGGGCCACTTCAGTACTAGAAGGCTCTCCACACAGAGAGGGACTGGTGGTTCCGTGCACGACACCGCCTTGCGACGTGAACAGGCACAGAAGCTCTGGGCAAGGCAGGCCCCGCAGCATGTGTGTGTGTATGTGGGGGGGGGACTGGTAACCAGCCTCCAGAAGATGAAGTGTGAGTGACAGGCCCTTCAGATCTGGGACCTGCCAGCGCTGGGTCTACGGGAGGCGTTGTCACCTGAACTGGACCTCGGGCCTGTAGCTCAGCCCTCCTGGGGCGTGCAGGACAAGCCTGTCCACTCGTCCATGACCAGGGACGCTTTCCCAGGATCCACTCCGAGCTCGCTGCCTCCCTTCCAGAGTTTGGAGCTGGGGAGGGAACGCTGTGTCCTCCACAGATCAGGACGGTAAGCCCAGAGCCCAGCAGGGCTCTCACCTCCCTGGCCCTGGACATAATACTCCTATTAATGCATCACCTCACGCCGCCAGTGATGGTCCAGAGCTCACAGTCAACCAGGCACAGAGAGGTGGCCACTCGGCCTCCACAGTGGAGTGGGTGCAGGGTTGCTCTGCCAGCAACGGCTTCTGCTAGCTGTCCTCTGGCTGGCCTGAGCCCGCTCAGCCGGCTCTTCTGGTTGGTTAAGCTGGGGCTTCCACTCTGGGTGGGAAGGGGGGCGGTGGCAGCAGGATGAGGGGCGCACCTGGCATCACGCGCCCCATGGGAGTGGTGGCGGGGAGCGGGCGCGGGGAGCGGGCGCGGGTGGCTGTGCGCCTGCTAAGCCGCAGCCCCGGCCCTCCGGGAGGGAAACGCTATTGGCTGTAAGAGCAGACATGGCAAAGCCGCGCTGTTCTGGACCCGGAACAGAACCCAGAAGGTGGAACGGTCCTAGAAGCCTCTGCCCTGGACCCACCACGGACAGAGAGAGGACGGCACTGAGGAAAACGCTGTCAGTCTAAGGAGTCAGCAGCATCCTGGGGCACCCGCCAAATGCAGGCGACGGAAAAGGGGCGCCGTAGGCGAACCCTGCGCGGAAATTCCGAGCGTGCTCAGAGTTGAAAGAGCGCAGCTCAGAAGTGTGATCATGTGAACCAGAAGCAAAAGCGCAATCTCAGTTTATGTGTCCGGGGAAAACGACAGGGGACATACTGGATAAACAGCGGGGACAGCTACGTGGGCAGCAGGTGTACGGCGGGGACTGCGCGGGCCGACTGGACCCCACGGCTGCCGGCGGTGTCCGAGCGATCGGCGCCTTTGCGGGGATGGCGAGATACCGGACGAGGATGTGCTGTCACCTGGAGCCGCTCCGCTGTGCGAGACTTAGGACGTCCTCGCGGGGGCGACGCCATCCCTGCGGCTGGGTCATTCGCCCCGCAGGCAGCGTCCCCTGCAGGCCGGCCCTGCAGTGCGAGGTCTTGCCCGGGCACCGGGTGGGCTGCAGCGAGAGGAGAAGCCTGGGCCCCGCCCGCCCACGGGCCAGGTGTGCAGAGGGGCTGCTAGCGGGTGAAGCGGAGAAACGGAGGGGACGGGGGCTTCGGACGCGGGCCAGCCGGGTTCCCGTCAGGTCCCCACCCGCCGCTTGCAGCCGAGCACAGAAGACGTCTGCTGGCGGTGTGATTCTTCCGCACTCCAGCACCCCGGGTCAGCGGAACCTGCGCTTCCACTGTGGAAGCCGAGACCACCAGACCCTCGGCCCGTCCTCCTGGGAGCTGGGCGTGACTTGATTCCGCCAATCAAATAAGCCTACCCTACTTCTCAGCCAATCAGGTGCTCCTATCCTGAATGACTTGGCCAATCAAGTGTGACCGTCCCGAACTATTTAGCCAATCTGCTGTCTCTCCCTTGCACTTCCCAGCCAGTTAGTCGTGTTTTCTCTGAATTACTTGGCCAATCACGTGTGACCATTCTGACAGGGGTTGGCCTGCAGGGGTCCTGGCCTGCAGCGAGACCACGTGACCAGCTCCGCGGCTCTGGCTATGCAGTTTGGAGCCCTGTTCCCTTTCCTTTTGGCAATGTCGTGGGTGCCCCTTCATTGTTTAAATAAATTTTTATTCTCCTTATACTGGTCACAATCGATTTTTCTCTTGCTTACAACTACAGAACCTTGACCGACGTGCTGTGCGAGTTTCGGTAATCCTTGACCTTCTCTGGGCCTTACTGCAGTACCTTTGAAATGGGACAGGAATTCGTAGCCTGCAGGATTTGTAGCGGCTGCTGGCGTGGCCCTAGAGAAGCAGTGGGGACAGCGTCAGCCGACCCGTCGGGAGCAGAAGCCACCGCGCTAAACAGTAGCTTGTTAGAGAATTTATTAAACTTATCTCCTTTCTGTCGCGAGGTTAAAATTTTCAGAAACAAGTCAGCCTTCAGAAACAGTATGCCAAACCCGCTTAAGATGTCCATGAAGAGCTTTGCAGCAGCCCAGGTGGGGCTGCCAGGTAAAATAAAGGACCCTACGCCCCACCACCCCCCATACTGGACTCTCCATCAAACGACCATTTTTGAAAAGCATAAGTATGTGCCAGGCAATATTCGGGACCCACTTATGCTAAACAAGATTGGTTGTTTATCGGAGATCCTGGGGCACCTCAGTGTCCTGGACTTTTGTTTGCCACCCTGCACCTTGCCCCACTTTGGGAGTCCAGCTCCTGAACCCCGTGTCCGGTGCTCGCTTTGATTTGGGGCAGCTCTGTGACAGCCAAATGGCTTTGTGCAATGCATCCTTGAAAGCCTGTTGCGTTTGCTCCGGGGCTTATTAAGGCCAGCCATTTTCACAGCGACAGGCTGTGTTCCAGGATCGATGGCGTCGCAATCACAAAATTGCAAGCGCTCTCACGCACTCTACCAGTGGGAGCCCAGTAGGAAGCATAAACACCCTTCTGGGTCATTATGGGTCATTTTCGGCTTCCGAAGGGCCTGTCTCGTGCTGCGTCTGGTCCTCCCAGCCCTGTAGCACCCCCCATCCCTCGCTAAGCCCAGGCTGATTACGCAGGTGGGTCGCTGCTGGCCGTCATTTTTCCAAAGACGAAGTGCATTTGCTTGATAAGGCTGATGGGCCTGGTCCCCCCGGAGACAGACGCGGAAGCTTCTTAGTCCTAATGCGTCGCCCAGAGACGGCGGAGGGAGACCATCTCCGAAGTGGCGACCGGGACTCTGCCTCCGGACGGTGGCCACAGCGAGGGCGACGGTAGCCAAGGGGAGGACCAGGGCTGCGCCGCGACGTCCGGGTGCTTCCTCCTGAGGCCACAGAGCCGGTGACTCAAATCGGGATTCCTGACTGTGGCGTGCGACATCGTGGAGCACACTTCGGAGCCACAGGAACTCGGCGTCCTCTTCCTCCGGGTCCAGGCGGAGCCCCGCCAGTGGCTCCCGCTGCTGCGAAGGGAATGCAGCGATGCACAAAGGGGGTACCGGGAGGGCGTCGCCCCGGAGCCTGAATTCCGCCAGTCACTGTCGTTGACCTTTGGGCTGGTGATGCTGGCTTCTGAGAATAAGTCACAAAATAGATGGATGGCCATCCCCAGAGTGCGTCCGCGCTGTAGCTGACTCTAAAGTTGCCAACAGGGCTGCTCGCTGGCTTTCCGGCGCGGACCCAGCGGCGATGGTCATTTTACGCACCTGTCCTTCCCCTCTTTCCGTTAATCCGCCCAAGAAACAGCAGCTGTGCACCCGCCACGGCAGGGCCTTCTGTGCTGGGTGCTGCGGTGACTGATACCTGGACCGAGGGACCCACGTCGTGCAGAGTCCTCGCTCCCGCGCCATCCTGGGCCCCCGCCCCTGCCCCCAGGCTTCGCCCTCACAGGAAGTGGTCCATCCGGGTCAGTAGCTCAGGTCAAAACCCCAGGGCGACGAGTTGCTCTTGTGTCCCTTCTCCTCGCCACCTTTATTGCGCCTCAGTGAGCAACCTACATCTCTCCTTAAAAGGCAGGCTTAGTCTGTCCCGTTTCTGTCTGGACGCAGCCAGCCTGTCTTGGTCGCCGTCACCTCTGCCGGATGTCTGCAGTGGCCTCCTGACGGGTCTCTCTGCGTCCTCTTCGCTGTCGTAGGGGCTACAGTGTGCAGGCACGTTTTTCCGGAGGATACGTCCCCTGCTCCGGACCAGGATGGAGCCCAGTGCCACCGGTCCTTGATGCCAGACCTGCTCGAGGTCCCTCCCCTGTCTGTACTGTGTCCCAGCCAGGGAGATGGGACTAGAATGTCCAATTAACACGAGCGGCCACGGCGCCTTGGGCTACCGGCCACCCCCCAGGGCACCCACAAAGGGCAAAACACGGGGACACTGTGGTTTAAAGGGAGCGAGGTGGCCCTGAGCTTTTCGCTTTGAGAAGCTAACTCCAGAAACGGCTGTGATTCATCACAGCACGAGGGGACAGATTCTGCCAGCAGTGGCCTGCCAAGAGGCGGCTGGATCGGCTGGGGGACTCTGACACAGTGTCCCTTGCCCTGCAGAGGTACTTGAAGAGGCTGCCGTGCTCCCACCTGTCAGCACCCACGAGGGCCACACACTTTCTCAGCCCTGAATTGCATATTGAGAGGTGGGGTGGGGGCCCAGGTGTGCTCTGTGGACCAGCAGCTCAGCATCACCTGGGACGAAGGCTGCTAGAAAAACCGAATGCCAGGTCCCACCTGGGCGCAGCACTCAGCGCCCGGCCAGTGTGGAACGCAAAACTGGACAGCAGAGCGAGAGACATCATTCTGTCAATGAAAGGCCAGTATCCCAATGGACCAGGTCCCGGGCGGATGTGGGAGATCCCAGGGAAAGAGATGACCGCGCTGAGGGCCCCTGGTTCGTGGGTCCCACCCGTGGCCGACAGGGTTTTCCAGGCCAGGCTCCGCCTCCCGCTCACGCCTCAGTTTCGACCCAGCCCCCTCCTCCTCTTCAGTTAGTTCGCTCCGCTCCGCTCCTCGTGTGTGGCTCCCAGCCGGCAGCTCCACCTGGCAGCTCATCAGGAGGAAGATTCACACACCCACGAAGCAGTCCCCAGGTGCAAGGTCCAGGAATCTGGGTTGTCACCGGCCTTCCCGGTGATTGTTATACACAGTGACGTTTAGGGGGCACTGGCTTAGACGAGGCAGGGGTCGAGTCTCCTCACGGATGAGAAGGGTAAGGCAAACCGTCCAGGCGTGGATGGCAACCACGATGTGTTCTGGCGGTCTGCTCGGCCACCCCGGTGTGTGGACGTCACCCTCGCTGCCACCGAGTGTTCTTGGCATGACCGTTGCACCTTGAGCACTGTGTGCGTTTCAGGCAGGAGGGAAGGGAAGAGGTGCCAGCGGGGTCTGTCCTTCGTAGCCACTCTTGCAGAAGCTTCGTCTGGCGCATCCACTTACACTCATCGTTCCTACTGTCAGACGCTACACCCAGCAGGGGCGGAGGCTGGGAAGGCAGCTTTTCAGCTGGGTTGGAGGCCACGCCCGTTGGGCTTTTGTCGTAGAAAGGAGAACAAGACTGGGCGCTGGGCTGGCCCCCACCGGAGCCTGCCACGCCCCCGTGGAAGCCTTCAGTGCTTCTGGCCCAGTGTTCTAGCTTCCCCTCTCCCTGAGGGGGGCAGGCTTGCGGTTCCATCTTCTTTGCGGGGAGTGGGGAGTTCTGGCCGGTGAATTGTGGGTAGGAGCAGGGCACACATTTGGAGCACTGGCATGGGACGCTGCAGAGGCTTTCCCTTTGCACGGCGACTGGCAGCGCCTGAGCACGCAGCTGCCCCCTAAGCCTGGGACTCTGCTCATTGTCCCTGAGCCCTGCTGACGTGTGACAGACATGTAAACCGAGCAAGAAATAACCAGGTGTTGTTTTAGACCACTGGGACATAAGAACACTGGGGGATGTTTGTTACTCGAGCATAGCCTCGATTATCCTGACTGATACAGTTCTTCTTGTCGGCGGGATGCTTCCGTCAGGGCGACGGCTGCTTGGCCGTCGGTCGCCTGCCCGCCAGGCTCCTCTCTCGGCACTGAGTTTCTCCAGGGCGAGAACCAGGTCTCATCCACCTCCGTGCCTGGCACACAGTAGGCCCTCAGGGAGATATTTTGAATTGAACTGAAATGGGAGACACATGCAGACGACAAGTACATCTAGCGATAGACTCTTCCTGCCCACTCGACCTTGCTCATACCCCTTCCTTCGCTTGCAATGCTTTATCTCATTTTCAGAGTCCCCATCTGTGCCTATTATGCTAACCCCCACCTGCAAGGGAGCTGTCTCTTGTAGGAAAAGTAATCATTCATCTGATCAATGCTTATTGAGAACCTACTACGTGCCAAGTACTCCTCTAGATTCTGGATATACAGTGATGAACAAAACGGACACAAGTATTTACATCCTAGTACACAAGATGGCAACAGAAAAAGCACACTAAGGTATATGATGTGAGATGGTGCCAAACGCCATGAAGAAAAGCTGACCAGGGAATGAGCTGGGGAGTGACAGGACACGCTATTTTTAAAGGGAGGTGAAGGAAAGCCTCGTTGTGTAGGTGACATTTGAGCTGACCCCTGAAGAGAGTGAGAAATTCGCCACAGAGATAATCGGGGAAAAGAGCGTGTCCGGTAGAACAAACAGCCGATGCAAAGGCCCGAGGCGGCAGGGGACAAGGCGGGCCAGTGTGCCTGGAGGACAGGGAGCGAGGGGACCGTGCGGGAGCTGAGGGCAGAGAGGTGGCTGGGGCCAGAAGGTCGCCGTGGCAGAGAGTCGAAGAATGGGTAGTTGATGAATAGAATGTGGGCGACAGCAGACATTTGGTGCTCTGGGCGAGAGCCGGCGGCGGCTGGGACCAGGGTGCGGGGTGGTGGCGGCGGAGGTGCTGCCGAGAGCTCGTACTGGGGTCTATTTCGAGGAGCACTAACAGGATTGCTTCATTTATGGATGAATCGTGGGGCACGAGAGAAAAAGACGGACTGGGAATGACAAACCAAGTCGGGGACCACAGGGTGGAGCGGGTTTGGGGGCGTGAGAGCCGGCGCCACAGCACGTGAGGGACGCGTTCCGCGGGAGACGCCGTCAGCTAGAGAAGACCGGGTTCACGGTCGAGGACGGGGCTGGAGACGGACGCTCGGCATCTCCACGGTCGTTAAGCCCGTGGGCCGGACCGGATCTCCGGGGGAGGCTGGCAGGGGTCATGGCTCTGAGATCTGGAGCGAGACCGGGGCCACATTCAAGGTCGGGAGAAGAACGAGAGTCAGCAGAGAGACGAAGCAACGGCCGGAAAAGCCAGAGCAGAGAGGGTGCTGAAGATCCACGTCTTAAAGAGGCAGAGTCGAGACTCCGCTGGGAAAGCCCAACGCCGAAGATTTTCACTCATTAACTAATGAGGGGACCGATCAGATGTGAAACCAGTGCCAAGGAGAACTCAAGGGACATTACAGAGGCAAAGTAAGTGATCTGGAAACACATTCACAACTCTATCCACGGGACCATAACCAATTTCACCCCCGCAGATGCAATTAATTTGCATTTCCACAGACGAGAACCATTTGCATTATTCTTAGTTTTCCAAAAGAGTTTCCTACACAGGGTTCTGTAACTTATAAAGTAGCTCCATGAAAGGTCGCGAGAACCCGCACACAAGATGCTCAGGAAGGTTGTGGGGTTTTTTTTGCGGGGATGGGGGGTGGGGCGCGGTTGCCCATTTTAAAGTCTTTCCCAAATTTTCCTGACACAGGAGACCATGGAGTCTTAGAAGCCACATGAATAAAGCATCCCCAGAAGGAAGAGTGACCAGCAGTCAAGAGCTGTAGAGAAGTAAGATGCAACCTGGCCTTGGATTTGCCCAGAGGCTGCGGTTGGTGACGTTGACAGAGGCGGCTTAGCCGTATCCGTAGGGAAGAAAGTCGGCATGGAGGGGGTTGGAGAGATGGCAGAGGTGCTACAGAGTCCCCGAGAATAGACACCTTCGGGCCGTTGAGTCTCAGGCTCTGAGGCGGGAGCGGAGCAGAGCTCCGAGCACAGCTCCCGGCCGCTGCTCCTCTTGGTGGCTCTTACCATGGCCGCCCCAGAGCCACCCCGAGGGACTCGCTGGCTCCCTGGAAAACTCTGATCCAAGCAGCCAGAAGCCACCTGTCCCATGAGAGAGAGACTAGCGTGAAAACAAAGGCCTGGGCACCAAAGGAGAGCTGATTTCGGACAGTGCGTGTGGCATAAAACCTTCGCACTCCCTGACGTGCGTCTCGGACGTGGCAGCTCTGCGGGCTCTGGCCAGGCCAGCTCCTCTCCCAACCTCGCTGCAGCTGTCCGTCTCCGCCTTCCAGGCCCCAGAGTCGGTGAGTCCCTGCTCTGGCTGGCTTGGAACAAGCCTCGCCAGGGACTTTCAGCTATTAAGAGGCTCGGCAGGAGCTGCACCCCGCAGCCTGAGCCCCAAGACCTGGCTCTCTCAGCCGTGCTGTGTCGCCGCTGGTCTGCCGAGAGAGAGACGTGTCAGAACACGCCACCGCGCTCTCGCAGGGGAGACGTGGTGTTCCGTGAACGTGTGATTTTCTCTGTTCATCTACCTCGTTTTCCCCGCGAAGGGATTCCCTTCGGGGCCCAGGGAAAAGGTGAGAGGAGGCGGGGGTGAGGGGGAGGCAGGCGCGAGCCGGGCCCCCGGACGGGCGGGGTGAGCGCCCGCCTGGCCAGGTCCCCTCACTCGGACGCCCTCCCACGACAGGAACCTTGGCGGTCAGAGTTTGTCCCCGCTTCACAGAGGACGTGAGGCTCTGGGAGTTCGCTCGGAGCCGGAGCTGGGAATCCGGCGGGTCCCGGTGACAGCAGAGTCCCAGCTCGCGGCCTCCCCCGTGGGAAATGAGCGTTGTTTTCGTTTTAAAAGAGTGGGTGGCATCGGCCGGGGGCGGTGTTCCTGAAAATGTCTAGCAGCGGGGACCCCAGGTCCCCGCTTGTGTTTGCACGGGACCAGCCGAAGCTGCGGTCCCCTCGTCCGGCCCTAGATCCGCTCTGCGGGCTCGCGGCCCCTGGTTCTGGCCACGGCGGGTCCCAGCGGGGCTTGGCCTGGGGACACGGTCTTGTTCTCCCAGCCCAACTGGGAGATTGAGAGGGCCCGAGGGTCCCAGGCCTGAGAGGTGCCGAGGGGGACCAGGCGGGGAGGAGGCAGACGCCTAGAGCACGAGAGGGGACGCAGCATGAAGGGAGCGACCGCCTAGACTCCCCTTTTCCTCCTGGACGGGGACCCGCGGAGTGACCCTCGTATGCTGTGGGCAGGTGGCGGCCAGTATTGCTGCTCGTAGTAGCCGGTGAAGAGGGCCGAGGGCGGAGGCCACTCGGACTGGAGCCAGATGCCAGGGGAGGCGGTGGCGCTGGTCCCCTTCACCTGCCGCGACGGGCCAAGCGGTGCTGGTGGCACTCGGTGGCAGCAGGGCGTCCGTGGGTGAAAGCCCTGGACCCTGGCTTCCCGGCTCAGAAGGCAGCGCGTGCACAGTAATGCGACACGGGCCCCAGCCCCAGGGGCCGTGGCTCCGGAAGGTTTAAAAGGAAAATGGAGATTGAAAACGGCCCGTCGCCCTGACGGGGGAAAGACCTGGGCTTTTCCAGAGCTGCCCCTGCGAGCATCCCCTGTCCTCCTCACGGTCCGTGACCCTCCGTGACCCTCGTGACCCTCCGTGACCCTCCGTGACCCTCGTGACCCTCCGTGACCTTCCGTGACCCTCCATGACACTCTCCTCACAGCAGGCGACGGCTGGTGTTCTTCATCCCCCCGTTTTACCTTCTCGGAAGTCAAAGTAGGACACGCGTGTGCGTGCTGTGTGACACGCGTGTGCACCGCTATGCAGATGAAAACACACATGTCGAAGGACGCTGACAGGCACGTAAGAATAAACGGCGGTCCCCTCGCCGACTCTTCCAGCCGCGTCTGCCAGGACCCACGTCGTCCGTACCTTTAGACGAGGACGGCTTGCACCGCAGTCTCTCGACCCGTCGGTGTCAGGCCCGTTAGGTATTCACCTCTCCCGAAGTCGCGATGCCTCTCGAAGCCGTCGGTCACATCCTAAACCGCGAACAAATCGTCATTCGGAAATTTGCCTTGTTGCAACCAGGTAAATGTTGTTGGCTTTTTTGAGTCGATTATGATTGTTTTTTTTTTTTCTTGCTTTTCCTAGTATTATTAATACTTGCCTTTTTTTTTTTTTACCCCTCAGTTGTTTCGTTTTTTCGGGGAGGGGAGGGAGTGTTGGGAGAGTTTTTTTGTTTGTTTGTTTGTTTGTTTATCACATCTACCCGTCTTGGTGAGGCAGCCTCTCCACACGATCGCCCCGGGGCCAAGCGCATCGGGATACCCTTTCTTCCAGGTCCCTCCGTCGCTGGCTTCGATCCGGACCTTGGGTCTCCAGGCCTGAGGACGAGGCCTGTGGGCGGGGCAGAGACGGGGCTCCAGTGGGGAGGGGTCCCCGACCAGGACGCAGTCGCCGCAGACACCATTTTCAGAGCGCCAGCTCCCCCCACCCGCGCCCCCACACCCCCACCCCGCCGTGTTCCTCCATCTGGCAATATTTTCCACGCAGGCGGAAGGAAGTTCCTCTCTGCGTGACGCCAGGGAGTGGCACGGCTTCCCGCGCCGCCGCTCCTGACTCCCTCTCACCCCTCGTCACGCGCACCTGTCACCCTCCCATCTCTGTGCCCTCGCGTGCCCGGCCCGGCCCCTCCGTCCAGTCCCGGCCACTGCGGCTCCCTCGCCGCACAGGTCCGCCCCGGCCTCTTTCCTCTTTGGGGACCGGCTTCCCGTCGGGCGGCCAGTGCCCTTGGTCCCCCCGCCGCACCCCGTTTGCTGCGGCCGTGCCCGCCCGCGACATGAGCTGTCCAGCGCCCAGGCCGCGTCCACCATGATTCTTTGCCTGAAGCCCGTATTTGAGAAATATTTCACGGCTAACGATGGCCACCCTTCTGTGTGTTGAGAGCGAGCTTCGGATCCACTTTCTGCCAGACGCTGCTCTTCAAATTCAGGGGGAAAAGGGGAAAGGGAGGCTGCTCGTTCTCACGGATCCGAGCAAACATCGCTCTCTGGTGCTCACTCTTTCAGCCCCGCCCGGGCCGAGCCCCCCAGGAAACATCTGGGCTGAGGAAAACCAACCATGAAAACACCCTGAATTCTGGAGCTGGTAAACCTTCTAGTTTGTTTTTGTTTTTGTTTGGGTATCTGTCGCTTGTCTTAAGCAAGAGACTCTGCTGGGTTTGGGCATCACTAACCAAGCGCTAGTTGAAATATATTTAATTTCAGTGGCTTCCAGCAGAATTTTCCCCGAACAACCTCCCTTTCTCGCTAACGACTGTATAGGCTGCCACGTCACGTCAGGCTAAAGCCTCCCCTGGCCGCGAAATGCGGGCCTTGGGCGGAAGCGTCAGCACGGCCGCCCCTCCCGGCTCTGCCAGACTGTTCTGGCCCAGAGCTGCTGGTAACTTCTGTCTTTAAAGACAATTTAGCTGATTTTTTTTTTCCTCCAAGATTTCGAAGTACTTAAAAAAAGATTCCATTGTGAAAGTGTCACAGGATAGGGAGTCATTGTCTTAGCTTATTACCGGCTCGCTGGACGAGAGTTTCAGGCTGTGAAATTAGGGCCTTTCTATTTTTGATGTCCCCGTTTCTTGAAATAGGTGGTGTGCAAGCAGACGTGCCGGCCCAGATCGCCCACCCGGGCCCTTGGGTCTGCGACGGCACCTGCCACGACTTCCATCTCGACTCAGCCCTCCGCCAAGTCCGTGCGAGGGGCCCCTGACACCACCAGCGTCACCGGGGCCCCCGAGGCCAGGCAAGGAGAACACTCATTCCAGGGTCCTGGAAGAAAGAGACTGGTCGGCTTTCTTGAGCAGTCCACTGAACGACACAGAAAACGCAGACTCTTGCTGTGCTTTGGGGATGGCACGGAGCTTACGTCTCTGTCACGGAGACTCCGGGCCAACACAGAGGGTGTGGCTGGAGGGATGGACACCACAGCTGCAGTGCGGGTGGCCACGAGGGCTGTCTCCTCTTTTCTCTGCCTTTTCTTGTCATTTCTCCTTCGATTCGTGCATTATTTAGAAATGCGATGCTTAACTTTCAAATGCTTGGGTTTTTCTAGACGTCTTCCGGTTACTGAGTTTTAATTTAATTCCTTTGTGGCCGCAGAAGGTAGTTTGGGTGTGCTGGGATAACCGGGTACCTATTTGGAAGAAATGAAACTCATCCTTGACCTCACATTATATACAAACATTATATCAAGAGAGATCATAGTTCTAAGTGTACAAACAAACCAACAAACAAAATTGTAAGCCTCTAGAAGAAGCACCAGGAGACTATCTTTGTGACTTGGAGATAGGCAAAACGTTTCTTAGACGGGACACAGAAAGCAATAACAGCAACAAAAAAAGGCAAATTATTATACTCTATCGAATTCGAAAACTCTGTTTCTCACATTAAAAAATGAAAGCCACAGGCTGGGAGAAAATATTCGCGAAATACCTAACTAGCAATGACATCGTATCCAGCCTATGTTAAGAACGCCGTAGCTCAGTAACAAAAAGACAAACAACCCAAATGAAAACAGGCAGAACATACGGACAGACACTTTGCGCGGCCGCCCAGCGCTCCCTGGGCGCCCGCTTCGCTGCACGCTGGCGCCCTCTGGCTTCTGGTGTTGGCCCCTGGTCTTCTCAGCCAACCACTCTGCTCCCCTCCGCTGTCCTCTCTCCCTCCTGGCCCTTGAAGGAGGCCATCAGAGCATCACGTCCCCTAACACAGTCTGCTCAAGACGGGCAGACTGTGAGCCGGTCAAAGCCAGGGAGAGGCCGTGCCAGGACGCCCTTCAGAACCCCGGGTGGACGGCCCTTTATACCACTCGGCCGATGCCGGGAAGCTGGGGTCCCAGAGCGGCTGGCGGCCAACTTGCTACGCCACACCGAGAGCCAGTCTGAGAGTGGATCTCACAAAGCAAGAAGCAGAGCCAAGGTGGGGAGCGAGACCGAACCCCAAAGATACTGCCTGAATCCCCGGATCCAGCCCAGCCCGAGGCCCGAGGTGACGGATCGCAAACACGGCCGCACGCCCTGCCCCGTCCAGAAGCCCGCCGCCTCGCGCCGGGCCCTGGGGTTCTCCCGCTCACGGGAGCGGGTCTGCTCCTCCGTGCTTCGACCTGGGCTCGGCTGCGTGACTCGCTTTGGCCAGTGCAATGGCAGCGGACGTGACACAACAGAGGCTGGGGGAGTGTGTGAGCGCAGGCTGGCTCTCCCAGCCTGGGTGCCAAAGGGTATCTGGGCAAGTGCAGTTACCCTGTTATTAGAGCCGCACGCGCCTCGACATCACATTCATCAAGAGAAGCCTCAGGGAAAACACCAGGAGGGCAGGACTGGTCTCCTTCACGGCATCCACCTGTCTGTCTGTATCCATCATCTATCTACCCATCAGTCAATGCCCATTCCATATCCATCACCTGGAAGCCATTCTCATCCATCTATTTTCTTTGTTTGTATCATCCATCTGTATCCATCTTATTTATCACTATTCATTCACATCATCATTCATTCATCCATTCATCATTCATCGAATCATCCTCATCTATCATCTTTCCATCCATCAATCCATTTTGCTGATCTATCATCCATCCATCCATCATTCTCTATTCACCATCCAGCCATTCACCCATCATCCACCCAACCATCCATCCATCATCCATCATCATCCATGCAATTCCATCTATCTATCATCATCCATCCATCTATCATCCACCCACCCACCCACCCATCTCATCTGCCCCTCCATCACAGATGTCTCTACTTCAGTATGAGGAAGAGGGTCGCAGAGTGAAAAGTGAGGCCACTCTGCAGGGGACAGAGAGTCATGTCCTGACTTCTCGACCCATGGAAGATGGTGACTTAAATGAAGAAAAAGCACCAGGCTGCTCAGTTTCCCGGGAAGTCGTTCAGAGCCTTAGACCTGTGGCGCCCGCAGCCTTCTCGGGGGAATCTAAGTTAGACCTGGAGCATAAAAAGGAGAAAACCTGCCTCCGAGGGCAGCGCTGGACCCCAGCCCCCACTGGCCTGTGCGTGTCCATGGCTGTGACCTGGGATGAGGGACAGCTGATGGTCTGCAGAGAAGGGCAAGGGAAAGGAGGCGCACACCGGAGCTCTCCCCGCGCCCCGGGCTGTGCTGGGCATCGGACAGGCTGGCTGCCGAGTCCCCGGAGGACCAGCGAGAAACCTGCAGATGGGAACGCTGGGCCCCTCAGGGCTGGGACGCCCGAGCCACCTGGCCGTCAGCACAGGTGGATGAAGCACGGTCCAGACACAGAATTGCTGGTTGAAACCAGAGGCTGAAACACCTGTGCTCCCCACCTGAGACCGTCCAGAGGCCTCTTGCCTCCTCTCAGCCCCAGCTCCGTGAGGAAAGGGCCCCTGGCTTTGGACCGCTGTGGCCCGGGCTTGTCACCGAGATGGCCAGAAATGGTCCCCGCAGTCCCCACCTGCCTCGGCCTTGCCGCCAAACCACCCTCTAGGAAAGTTGTTCTGGAACGCAAGTCTGACCAGTGTCGCTGCCTGTGTCCATGGGTCAGGGCCCTCACAGTGCTGAGACTTTCACGAAGGGGCTGGCACAGGAGTCGGGGCCCGGCAAAGGGCACAGGTGCTGGGAGGGGACAGAGCCTGCTGACGGGGCGCTGTCACCAGGCCAGGAAGCCTCGGAAAAACTGGAGGCTTTCCCTGCCCCGGCCCCCAGCAGCGGGCCCTTTCATGTGGCTGTCCTCCGTGGGAGCTGCACGGGACGGCTGATGTCCCTCTCCGGCTCCAGTGACACAGGGCCTGGCGCTCGACAGGCCCTCCCTTGAAACGTTTGCGGAATGAAGGACAACCACAATGCCACCCACAGTGACCGCAGCGGGCGTTCCTCGAGGGACGAGGCCGCAGGCTCGCCACACCCCGCTCGACCTGTGCTGTGCTCCGTGAAGGCTGGGGAAACTGAGTCCCGGCAAGGCCGCGCCTCCCCCAGGGTGGGTGCAGTGACCCTGTTGGCCCGAGCTGCCCCCGCTGCTCTGACCTTGCTGTCGGGGACGTGCTTGTGAAGGCCGCAGACACAGACGCAGACACACACGCTCACGCACGCAGCGGGCTCCCAGGGGCTGCCACGCTGAGCTGAGCGCACTGCGGTCCCTTCCCGCACAGCCGGGTAGGACAGGGCACCGCCGCCAGCCTTGTGTCAGGGCGACCCCTACTGGCAGGCTCCGAACCGCGGGTGGGCCGCCCCCACTGAAGCCACTTTGTGGCATTTGGCCAGCATCTCCCCACCGCCACAGTTTCCATTCTCTGCTTCTCTGAGTTCTTTGTGGGATTCCACGGAAAGTGAGATCGTGCAGAGCTTGTCCTGTGTCTGGCTTAGCTCGCTTGGCACCGTGGCCTCCGGGGCCACCCCTGGCATCTCCCCGGTTTTTGAGGCAAGGAAGCCCACCGCCGTTACTCAGGCTCAGCCCTCTGCTCACCTTCCGTTTGCTTCTCGGACAGAGCCGACCCCGGCGTGTGCGCACGGAGCCGCCAGAGCTGCGGTCACCAGCCTGCGTGGCCGGCCAGGAAGCAGAGGCTCTGACAGGGGACGCGACTGGCCCAGGCTCGTGTCCACGCTGAGTGGCACGGCTGGACTTCAAACCCAGGTTCACCCAGTGAAGCATCAAGGCCGCTGGGCCACGCTGGCCAGACGGAGAAGGGGACACTCGCCCTGGCACCCCGACCTCCTGCCAGCCCCCAGTCCTTGACCGTGATGGACACGTGTGCCAGACGAGGCTGCCTCTCAGCCGGCCTCGCAGTGTGGCTTTTACACCAAAGGACCAAGCGTGCGTGGCCCTTGGAGCGTCAGCGACTGTCGGCCGCTCTTGGACTGAGAAGAAGGTTCCAGAAGACTGCCGCCACGCACGTAGTCGGTCCGCACTGCAAACTCCTGTTCCAGGTGTGACGACTTAGTCGCCTGAGAGCGGGGAGTCCCGTTCTTTCGTTCCTAACGTCACCAGAGGCCTAGCAGAAATCCCGCCGCAGAGCAGGCGAGGGGGCCACGCAACCCCGTGGCTGGAAATCCCCACCATTTATGAGCTCGAATGAAGTGGGCTGGGCCCAGCTGGGCGGTCCCTCTGCTGGCCATTGGCTGTCCATGGTCAGCTGGTGCTCAGCTGGTTCACGCCCACATCTGGCAGTTGGTGGCTGATTGGCTGATGGTCAGCCGGAGTTGCCATGGTGACTGGGCCGCGGCTCCCATCCTCCCAGGTGCTGTGTGGTGCGGGCAACGTTCCCGCCCCTCCTCCACTGCTGCTGCCCGGCCTGGAGCATAACGAGCCCCATAATCTGAGGCTTGAAGTCAGGCTGGCTTGGGGAATGACTGCCCCGGGGTCTGAGCTGCCCCTGGACCGGCACAGCCTGGGCTGGGCTTGGGCACTCAGGCCAGGCTGGGGACCAAGTCCCCAGGAGCCATCTAGAGGCTGAGTCTACCCTTACTCACCCCGATTGGCTTTTAACAAAGCAATTTCAGCATCTAATTAAGTCATAATGGACTATTAGGATCACTAATTGTTGTTTATTTAATAGGACAAACTCACTCTCAAGCGGCGAGGTAAATCACTTGCTGAATGCTGGTAATTGCACCGTCAGAGAGCCTGGGCGAGCCGGCTCCCTGGTGCGTGTGGGGGGGATATGGGGGGGACCCATTATTGAGGGCTCTCGACTCAGTGGGACATAAATATGGATTGCTTGTCCGGTAATTGCCTCTGACCACGCTGTCAGACCCTGCTCCTTCCCATGCTAACGCCGCTCAGACCCAGGCGGGCTGAAGCCTCAGCTGTGCGACATTTTGAGTTCTCTGATGTGGGGACATCAAAGCAGCGCCTTCGTCCGTGGTCACAGTGCAGGCTGAGGGCGGCGACCCTCGGAGGCGCCTGGCCCGGGGCTGGCCGAAAGCGAGGTGCGCCTCGTTCGGGCCGGGGCAGCCCCGATATTTTTTCGACGACTTGGTCCTGTTTGCTTTACAGGGTCACTGTCATATTTGGTTCTAGGGCTTTCTCCCGCAACGCCCCCCTCCCACCGTGCCGGCCCCGACGTCTGCCAGCGGAGCGGCTGAAGGTCGGGAGATGAAAGGCCTGTGTGCCGCACCCCCCGCCCTCGCTGCTGAACTGGGTGCTCCAGGGTGGGTGGGGTGAAGGGCCAGCTCCTTCCCCGATGACCCAGGGCTAATGCCATCTTGTCCTTGGTCAGTGTTGCTGCTGTGGTTCGGGCCTGGCTACGGGCAGGTGGGACTTTCATAAGCTCCTGCTCCCCTCCCCCTCCCCCATCAAGGGCTCCCTGCCCAGCAGCTCCCCTGGGAAAGGGAGCCCAGCAGGGAGAGCGCGGCCTAGTGGAGGTCCGCACGTGGGTGGTGCCTACGTGTCTGCACCCAGGGTCCATGAATACACACAACGGTCCAGCCATACGCTGGAATATTATTCAGCCATGAAGAGGAATGAGTTACTGATTCATGCTCCAACAGGGAAGCACCTGAAAACATTCCAGGATGTAGAACAAGCCAGACGCAAAAGACCACGTCCTGCGTGATTCCATGCACAGGACATGTCCAGAATAGGGACACCCACGGAGACAGAGAGCAGAAAGGTGGTGGCCGGGGCTGGGGGCGGGGCCGATGGGGGTGGCGGCTGAGAGGGTTGGGGTTTCCTTCTGGGGGGATGAACACGTTCCAAGCTTAGATCGCTGTGACGGATGCACAACTCTGAATATGTCATAAAACACTGAATTACACGCTTCGAGTGGGTGAATTTTATGGTATGTGAATTATATATACCTCAACATAATTTTTTTAAAGTGTGGACAGAACATAGACATTCTCGGATAGGCAAGAGTTTATCACCAGCAGACCCTGGCTGAAAAGGGACGAAACCACGTCAAATTAAAACACAAAACAAAAATACAGATTGGGAGGAGAGATTGTAACTAAAGTAGGCCGCGGTGCCCGGATCGGTGGTGGTGGTAGGTAAGGAAAACGGGTTGATTTACCCGTTGTCTGAGGCAGCAGTGGCTCCACGGGGCAGAGCTGACCAGCTGCGACAGAGACCGTGCTGCCCGCAAAGCCGACAGGGTTTACCATCGGCCCTTTTCAGAAGGTTTGCCGACCCCCCGACAGAGGGCATGTCGACTCACGTGCTGATGCTTCACGTATGAGAGAGAAGTCGGGGTGATTTTCAGGATGGTGGCTGACGCCCCAGTGAATGGCGCTGTCATTTACTGGGGCAGAAATGAGGAGTTCGGTTTGGGGCACGGTCATCCCGGTTTGAAGGCGTTTTCGGCACGTTCTAGACCTCGTTCCCTTTGCCTGATGTACTTCGGAGCAATGTGTACCCCGAAGGTGAGCGACGCGCGACTCACGCTCTGCCGGCCGCCCCTCGCCTGTGTCAATGAAATGACTCTGATTCTTCTAATGATTTTGCTTGAATTTTATTTCTTTGACATCTGCTTATTTTGTTCTCATTTTTTTTCTGGCATATTCATCACCTCATCTTCAACTTGCTTGTGTTATTTCATGTTATATGTCCCATTTGTTGCTATTTTCCCATTGCTTACCCTTAAGTTACTCAAAAGAATTTTTTTTTTTTTTTTAAGTTTCATGCATATGGTGCAAAATTGAGAAAATTACAAAGGGCACAGGCTCCCCTGCCTTAGCTCCCCTCCGGGTCTCATCACCCACGTACAGGTACCGAAGGCATCATTACGCTAAGGTCTGCTACCCTGATCTATACGTCCACCTGCCACCACCTCCAGCCAAGTTCACTATCAAGGGGAGGGGTGTCTGTGTGGTTTGAGCCTGAGAGCAGCGGGTGAGATGGTCACATCGGACTATCTTATGTGCCAGAAACACAATGGCAAGCAAGTTTCACTAACGTTTCCAAATTTACCGAAAGAATGATACTTGTTTTCAGGCCAGAGAAAATTAGAAACATCTGATGACTGAAAAAACAAGCAAACCAATGTTTGACATCTGCAGCGGTGTTCGATCCACGATCCACGATAGGAATATTACTTTGAAATGCAGCAGTGGCTGCTACAAGGTGCCTGTCCCCTGCGTGAATTTCCCGGGGCAGGTGTGCAGGGTTTGGGGAAGAAGCACCGGCCAGCACTTCACGTCAGGGGGAGTAAGCAGACCTGGAACACCAAGACTCAGTGTGCAGGGTGCAGTGGCTTACTATGCCCTGAACTAGAAACACACATCTCTAAGCTGCTTCCTATCTAGACTTAATTGATGTATTTTCCATAATTCCACATTCTCCTTCCTACCTCTAAGCCACCCCGTTTTCTGAGATCCTCTGAGACTTTTTGTTCTTAATTTTACGAATGCTGCATTAAACTCTAAGCTGGGTTAGCGTCTTTATCGTGGCTGTTTCTTTTTCTCGGCTTGTTTGAGTTCCATCTCAGAATCTTCGGTTTGCAGTTTGAGAGAGGGCGTGTTGGTGGGAAGTTTTCTGAGCCTTTGCCTGTCGCCAAGGTATTTTTTCCCACCATTTGAACCCCAGTTGGACTAGGTAGGGGATTTTTGGTTCAATATAACTCTTCCTCTCACCTTCGTGGGATTCGTCCCCTTATTTTCTAGTGACAGCTCTGCGGGTAAGAATTCCAGTGCTCAGCGGAGCCTCTTTCTTTTATGTAGAGTGGCTAGATTTAGGAAATAAAAGCGTGTGTAATGGTTGGGGCATACTCATTCTAAAGTTATTGGTTGTATTTCTAAATTCAAATTTGTCTACGGCCACGCCACGCTGAATGTGCCTGATCCCGTCTGATCTCGGAAGCTAAGCAGGGTCGGGCCTGGTTAGTACTGGGATGGGAGACCACCGAGGAAGACCAGGTGCCGTAGGCATAAAAAATAAATAAAATAATAAGGGATCGTAAGCTCCCTTATTAAATAACAAGGTCCTCGCAACCTGTGAGGTTGACCAAGGGTTGCCTCGCCTAAAAAAAATTAAATAAATAAATACATAAATCAATATTTAAAAAAACAAACTAAATTCAAATTTAAGTGGCATCCTGGATCTGTCACCCTGCCTATGTCGCTGGTGGAATTTGCTCTTCGCCTTCGGCGGCCCGAACCCTCATGAGCCAGCGCCCCTGTGGGACTCTCCCACAGCTCCGCCCCTCCTCACTGCAAACCTGTGTCTCCAGCCCAGGGGCGGCGGCTCTGCTGTCCACGGTCACTTCGCTCCTGTGTCCTCTCTGTGCGCAGCTTCTGGCAGCCCTGCGGCGTCACCGGCAGATTTACACTCCCTGTCACCGTCTCCATGGCCTCGGTCAAGGTGATGAACTTCTCGTAGCTCCCACTGCTGCCTCATGAAATTGCCACGTCTTGAGTATTAAATTCGTTGAAGGATGAAACGCCCCCCGGTCGTGTGTGCTCTGGGAGCATCCTAACTGTGCCCCGTGGGACCAGAGTGTCTGTGCCCTGCTTCCTGTAAGGCAGGATGGCCCTTCCCGGCCCCTCATGTTGTCGGGGGACACGTGGCTTGTTCCGACTACTTAGTTGTGAGCCAATGTGCCGTGGGCCCCTTCTGGGCTGGGGCACGTTGTTGCCAAGGACAGGCCACTCCGAGGCTCACCCACAACGAATGACAGTGTTTCAGATGGTGTCGCTCCGTCGGCTGGATTCTGGGGTGAGGACGATGCAGCGGGGAGCTCCACTGACCTTCGATGGACAAGCAGCGTGGGTGAGGAGGAGACTGGTTTTATGGCGCTGAGATTTAGGGGGGTGTTCGTTACTGCAGCACCGCTCAGCCATCCTGGCCGATGCACACAGGCGCCCCGGAAATGCCCTCCCCATGATTACTGTGCATGAATGTGCTGAGGGCCCCGGGAGCATTCCCCAGGATGCTGAAGCCTTGATGACCCTTTTTATTGAAGCCTGGGGGAGGAAGCGCCCGCCTCACGTGTGAGTTGGTTCTGAACGCTGATTAGTGCAGCCAGCCGAGGCTCAGCCTACAGGTGATACTGATGGGACAGGTGACAGGGTCCAGAAAGCCACAAATCAGAAGGATCTCCTGCCGATGACGGAGGAACCGCAGTCCTTATACTCGATGCTGGTGACCCACATGTCCTTGAAGGTAGACAGTGAGCACAGGATGGAGCCACCGACCCAGGCGCCGTATACGGAATAGGGACAGGTAGACACCTGCGTGAGGTCAAAGAGGCGGGGGTGGGGGGCGTGGGAAAGGGAGGGGGTGGGCGAGAGAGGGAGAGAAATCAGAATCAAAACACTACACTAAATTGGGGACACAAAGCAGAGTCAAAATACTACAGTAAATTGGGGACACAAAATAGCAGCTCCTGAAGGAACTTCCTGGGCAGTCATTTCTTCCCCCGAAAAATACAGCTTCCTCTACCCTTTAAAGATGTTTAGGGGTCCGCATCCTTCCGCCGGTAGCTTCCTCAGATTCACTTCAAAATCCGTGACGCGTGTACACTTCTATAGCATCCATGCGTAAGCCATAGGTATTTTTAGAAAAATTAGAAAATGCTGATAAACAAAAAAGGCAAAAACAAACAAAAAACCCGCAAGTGCTCTCTCTAATCCCCCAGAGAAATCCCTTCTGCACGTGGGCGTCAGCGTCTCTGGAGACGTCCCCCCTCCTGCTTGATGTCTGTCTGTCTGATGTCTGTCTGTCGAGTGCGCCCTCCTCCCATCCGGGTGGGGGCTGCTCTGGGCTGGGAGGTGGCAAACATGGCCACGCCCCTCTGCCAGGCTGGACCGCTGACCTCGGAGGGTCAGGTTCACTGGCTCGAGGTCAGACAGTTGTCCTGGCCTGCTCACCCACGGTCCTCAGTGCGCTTGGGGTATCACAATAGAAAGCGTTTGTTTCTCTAAAACAGGACAGACAGCGTGGCTGCAGTCAGGGACTGGGCCGAGGGTCCAGGACGCCCGGGGAGGGGGCGGAGGTGGGGACGGGGCGGGCCCGTGCTGGCTCTGTGGCACCACAGACCCGTGCTCAGCATGGTATTGGTTAAGAGAAGAAATGTTGCTGAATTTTTAAGGGAAGAAAATAAAGGCACGTGGCGGGGGCACGGGGATGGGAGCATGTTCAGGGTCAGGCCTCGAGCAGGGAGGAGAGCCGACGCCAGGCTCCCGGGTCCTCCGTTACGTCTTTTCTGCCATCGACGGGCTGTCACCCTGGACGGGTCACCTACCCCGCCTGCATCTTAGCTAAACAAACACACGAAACCGAACACCAGGCCTTCCGGGGACCGAGCCGGGAGGACAGCCTTCTGATCCCCACCCCGAAACTCAGCCTCCCCGTCCCTCCCTCTGCGGGATCGCTCGAGTTCAGTCCCTGTCCCCATCTGTCCACACCCCTCCCTGGGCCCCGTCTGTCTGTACGACGGCTCCACGATGTGCCCCAGCAGCCTGGCACGCCCAGCCCACCCCGACATCTGTTCTCCGACGGATCGGAGGCCCCTCAAACTCCACGTGTCCAAAGGACCGCCCCACATGTCCCCGAAGCTGCTCCTCCCGCCATGTGGCCCATCACACGGCGGCCCCTGCGTGTCCCCGGTTGTCCAGGCTGCTGCCCCGGGAGACGCTCCCGGCTCCTGTCCCTCACGGCCTGCGTCGACCTCCCTGCAAACCCTGTGGCCTTGGACTTCGGCGTGCGTCTGGAGTTGGACCACCCCCCGCCTCTGCCCTGCTGGCCTGTGCCGCCAGCACGTGTCCCGAGTCATAGCTCCACCGCCGGCCCACGGCCCGAGCCCTTCTCCGCGGCCCGGCCAGGCGCGGTCACTGCGCTGCTCAGACCTCCTAGCGGCTTCCAGTTCCTCTCAGGGGAAAAGCCTTACGGGCCTCCTCTGATGGGGTCCCCCCTTCTCCCTCTGTCAGCCCAGCCAGCCTTCCCAGCGCTCCCCCAGGAAGCGGACCTCTGGGCTGCCCCAGGGCTGTTCACTCCCGCCACCTTTCCCAGGAGACCCCCCATCGCCACTCAGCCCCGCCCCCTCCGACCTGCTTCCCCGCCTCCAGCCCCTTCCAACGCAGCAGGGCGTCTGCGGCGTGGGACCTGCGCTGTCTGTCGCCTCCCCCGCACTGGCAGGCGAGCTCCAGGACTGTGTCGCTGTTGTTTTCCGATGTTCCCCCAGCACCCGGCCCGTTCCCGGCCCCTCAGAGACCGCCAGAAACATCTACGAGACAACCCGGGCAGCCCCTGCCCGAGGCTGGGAGGACGCACCTTCACGTTGATCAGAGGGGACACGAGGGCGGAGAGTTCTCTCTGCATCCGGAACCTCAAGCCCAAGCAGGAGCCGGTGCCCCCGGACAAGAGCACGTGCCGGAAGAGAACCTTCCAGAGGGCGGGGTTGCAGGAGCTGATGCTGCGGAAGGCGGTCATGTGGATGCCCAGGCTGTTTCTCCCTGTCAGGGCGGGCACAGGGGGCGAGAGCTGGGGGCCCGAGG
Organism: Pteropus medius; assembly: GCF_902729225.1. NCBI lineage: Eukaryota > Metazoa > Chordata > Mammalia > Chiroptera > Pteropodidae > Pteropus > Pteropus medius. The sequence continues at coordinate 2,036,908 of NW_024350923.1, read as the reverse complement.
CTCGGCCGGCCACCCGCCCAGGGTTCCCCGAGTCTCAGACAGCTCTGGGTGCAGTGGGCAAGCATCCGCCCCACCCTCCCACCCCCACCTCCAGGCCCACGTGGGTGTCAACAGACCAGGCACGGCCGCGGGACTCAGCCGCTAATGACCGAAACATAAAAAGTATTAATTCTCCTCTTCCGTCCGAGAGAACTTACATTCAAATGTTCTGGCAACTGTTAAGTTTTTAATGGCTTCCTATCAATTACTTGACGAAAGGATCTCTTTAAGGGCGGTATCTTTGCTCAGGTGGGCTTTGAAAAATTATACTGATTATTCCTGTCTCTTATTTTTTATTTTTCTCTATTTATTCTTGATCGAGGTGTGATTGACATACGACGTTATGGTCATTTTGGGTGTACAACCCCATGACTTGATATTTGTATATATTGCAAAATGACCCCCACCGTAAGTCTCGCTAACATCCTTTCCTGGCTTGTTCTTTGCTCCCCCCAAATAAGCTCCAGTATAATGAGAACAGCCCTTAAAAAATAAGTGAGTTGTATTCCTGTCTGTCAACATTGGGAGATTCTGAGCGGGGTAGGTTGTGCCTGTCGGTCCCTAATTTTTCTCATCTGTCATATTTCCTGCCCGCTAACCTTGGAATAAGGACCGCAAGGTGAATTCACAGAAACCCTTGAGGACACACCGGGCCCAATGAGCATGAGCAGCAAATGCTCTGCCATCATCACGGTCACGGTTGTTCCCACCATCATCCACCCGCCCACACCCTGCTACGTCGTGAGTGAAGAACTTCACCTGGCGGCATCTTTAGGGATCCGCTTAGTATCTGGGGGGCCCGTGCCTGGTTTTAAGCCTTCAACCACCACAATCTGATAGGGAAACAGGTGAGCCCAGGTCCCTTACACTAGACAGAGACGCCATGTCCTTACTAGGTGCTAGCCCTGGGGGAGTGGTCAGGTCCCTTTGACTGCCCCCCACCCCGTCCCTTATGGGTGTAACCGACTATTTTACAATTTTGATTCCAGGAAAAAGTTAGCGTTCCCCGACAACCCTGCACACCTCATTTTCCCAATCCACAGGAATTTTATAATTCGCCCATTTCCCCCTGTTCTGCCGTGCCTACGAGACGATGGAATCAACTCGATGCTTGTTTAAAATTTCTAGGTCCGTCGCTTTTTTTCTTTTTAGGTGAGGCAACCGTTGGTTGACCTCACAGGTTGCAAGGACCTTGTCAGCTTACAATCCCTTATTTTTTTATTTTTTATGCCTATAGCACATGGTCTTCCTAGGTGGTCTCCCATCCAAATACTAACCAGGCCCAACCCTCCTTAGCTTCTGGGATCAGACGGGATCAGGCTTGTTGAAGGTGGCATGGCCGCAGACTCGCCACATCTTTGAAACTACCTCCAAATCTATTGTTTTTGCATTTATGCTCGAATTGCCTTAATTTCTAATTTTCAAATTATTTTATAAATGATGTGTAAATAACACATAATGAACAACTTGCAGTCCAGCACACCACCTAATCACATTTGACGAACACCTAACATTCCCTAATGGGTTTCCTCATCTGTAAAACAGGACGATATGAGTTTTGGAGTAAGATTATAGGATACAACCCACATACAATGGGCAGCAAAGTGACAGGCACATAGCAGGTGCTTCATAAGGAGGAACTTTTGAAATTGCTACCACATGCTGCTCAAATTAGAATCCCCTCCCAGCGCCCTGGCTTCTCCTGACAGTGAGCCCAGCCATCTGTCTGGATGTGACTCACCTCAGTCCACCCCATGGCTCACCTATGAGGTCCGTGTGGAAAAGCGCTTCGGGGCAGAAGAACCTTTCCGGCCCAAGGCTGATCTCCCGGCCATCAGGCAGCTGATACTTCTGTGTGCAGGAAGGCGAGTTGGCTTGCGCTTGTTCTTTGTCAAAGTCCAAAGCCACATAGCAACACTTCTCCTTCATGTCCCGGATGTATTCCCGGTCACCTGTGCAGGACAGGAAGAGAGCCGCATAGAAAGGATATGACTGAGATGAGCTCGCAAAAGGGTTTTTTCCTTCCCCG
>NW_024350923.1:2031714-2033777 GCF_902729225.1 Pteropus medius | reverse complement strand
CCATCATCACCATCATCACCATCATCACCATAATCATCGTCACCACCATAATCACCATCATCACCACCATCACCATCATAATTACCATCATCCTAATTGTCATTATCAATCCAATAAATGTCCTTATACATAGATGGGTTATTTTTAGAACTTGGATGATGGTCAAGTAGCATTAGCTTTACAAATTAAGGCCTATGGGTTCAAGAAGCCCTAAAGAATATTACACCCCAGGAACTGATGTGTCCAGCCAAGAACAGCAATTTCCTACCTGTGCTTATCAATGAGTGCCCCTTCTCCGATAACAGTTGCAGGAGGTACAAGGTTAAATCTTGGCCTGCTGTGTCCATCTGCATGGTTGACTGGGGCAGAGAAAAGCCATCAACGATGGGCACGAAGTATGTCATTCCTTCTCCGGATTCGATGGTTGTTCCTGGACAAGAGAAAACACTGGCATCGTAATGTAAAGTGCACGGTACTCCTTGTCAGTTGTCGAGTCTTCAGGAAGAGATGGTAGCAGGGGAAGAAATTGGAGGGGAAGGCCAAGGGTCCGAGGGCAGGGTGCTGGGTCAGACCGAGGGCTGGCAATTTTGGACAAGAAGCCTACAGACTTCTTTACTAAACCAGACACACAGGTATTAGCAGTAATTGCCAAAGAGGTCAGAGGATTATACTCTGCTATTAACACGTTGTTCTCTAAAGAACCGTCTTGTGTTGATGCGGACACTGGGAGCCTCTGGACGGCCCCGGAGTGTCGGAAGCGCGCATGCAGTGGAGAGCACGTTCGTTTCGGTCAGCAAGGCAAACCAGCTCTCCCGAAGGATGTGGCACATGATGGAAACACACGGCCTCGTTTTGTGCGGATGGCGTCTTCTGGAACCATCCAGAGCTGAGTGGGGGTCTGGATAGTTGACGTCTTTCACCTGTCAAAGCCGGTAATCAAGAATTTGAAGTTTAAAGGGAGCGGAATGAGTCGGGAGCAGTACCACGTCCAGCTAAGGTGAGGAGCGGGGACCGGTGTCCCACCCACTTGGAACTCCCACCAAAGAGGACAAAGCACAGGAAACGGCAGTTTTCAAGATGCCGGACATCAGGCGACAAAGAACGGTAGTCCCCGAACATCGCAAGAAGGACAACTGCAGACCACCAAGCCTCATGCACAGACACAAAACTCCTGAGCACAATTTTAGCAAATTCAAGCCAACGATACATAAAAAGGATAATACGTCGTGACCAAGTGGGTTTAATCTCCAGAATGCAAGGTTCTTTTAACAAACACCCATCGCTGTAATTCACCTATTAAAGAACTAGAAGAGAAAATCCATATTATCATATCAATAGATGCAGAAGCTGCAGACAAAAGCTTAACATCCGTTTCATTAAAAAAACAACTCTCAGCGAACTAAGAATACAGAAGAGCTTCCTCACTGAGCGAGTCTGTCACACTGAGCGAACACCATACTCAGTGGTGGGGACAAGTGCTTTCTCTCTAAGACCAGGAATGAGACAGGGTTTGTGCTGGACATTCTGCCAGAGCAACCAAGCAAGAAAAGAAAACAATAAGAAGCATCTAGTTTGGAAACGAAGGAAAATGATCTGTGGACAACACGATGCCTAAGTAGTAAATCCTATGACATCTCCCAAAAAAAAAGCTACCAGCATGGATAAATGAGTTCAGTTAGGGTAACAGGATACAACATCGATATACAAAAATCAATTATATTTCTATATACTAGCGATGAACCATCGGAAATTGAAATAAAGACATCATATATAATAGTATCAGAAAGGATGAAGCAGAGATCAATCTGACAAAAGATACATGTGATTTGTGTACTATAAACCAAAAAACACTGCCAGGAGAAATCAAAGAACACCCGGAGGTACGTACTATCCTTGTTTGCCAGAAGACTCGATATTGTTAAGATGTCAGTTCTCCCCAAATCAATCTGTCGGTTCAATGCAAATCCAATCGAAGCCCAAAGAAGCTTTTTCAGTAGATTGACCAACTGATTCTGAAATTCACGCGGAAATGTGAAGAACGCAGAATGGCAAAAACATCATCA
>NW_024350923.1:2030274-2031703 GCF_902729225.1 Pteropus medius | reverse complement strand
CGAAGGACAACTGCAGACCACCAAGCCTCATGCACAGACACAAAACTCCTGAGCACAATTTTAGCAAATTCAAGCCAACGATACATAAAAAGGATAATATGTCGTGACCAAGTGGGTTTAATCTCCAGAATGCAAGGTTCTTTTAACAAACACCCATCGCTGTAATTCACCTATTAAAGAACTAGAAGAGAAAATCCATATTATTATATCAATAGATGCAGAAATGTATGTGACAAAGTTTAACATCCGTTCAAAAAAAAAAAACAACTCTCAGCGAACTAAGAATACAGAAGAGCTTCCTCACTGAGCGAGTCTGTCACACTGAGCGAACACCATACTCAGTGGTGGGGACAAGTGCTTTCTCTCTAAGACCAGGAATGAGACAGGGTTTGCTCTGGACATTCTGCCAGAGCAACCAAGCAAGAAAAGAAAACAATAAAAAGCATCTAGTTTGGAAACGAAGGAAAATGATCTGTGGACAACACGATGCCTAAATAGTAAATCCTATGACGTCTCCCCAAAAAAAAGCTACCAGCATGGATAAATGAGTTTAGTTAGGGTAACAGGATACAACATCGATATACAAAAATCAATTATATTTCTATATATTAGCAATGAACAATCAGAAATTGAAATAAAGACATCATATACAATAGTATCAGAAAGGATGAAGCAGAGATCAATCTGACAAAAGATATGCGTGATTTGTGTGCTATAAACCACAAAACACTGCCAGGAGAAATCAAAGAACACCCGGAGGTACGTACTATCCTCGTTTGCCGGAAGACTCGATATTGTTAAGATGTCAGTTCTCCCCAAATCAATCTATCGGTTCAATGCAAATCCAATCGAAGCCCAAAGAGGCTTTTTCAGTAGATTGACCAACTGATTCTGAAATTCACACGGAAATATGAAGAACCCAGAATGGCAAAAACATCATCAAAAACAAGAGCCCAGAGGTTAGCACCAACGTTATGTTATTTCAAGACATATAAAGCTACAGCAATGCAGACAATGCGTATTAACCTATAGTTACACGATGGCTTGATGGCACACAATACGGGGTACAGAAATAGACCCACACGTATGGACAACCGATTTTCCAAAAAATGTGCAGAGGCAGCTGAATGAAGAAAGCACCGTCTTTTCAACAAGTAACGTGGGAACAATTGAACATCTATACATACAAAAAACCCTTCATTTGCACCTTATACTATATAAAAATATATTCAAAATAGATCACAGGACTACATGTAAAACTGAAAATTATAACACTTCTAGGAGAAAACATAGCAGAAGGCCTGTGAGTTCGGCATTTATTTCTTAGCTATGACACCAAAAGCGAGATTCACACAAAGCCAAATTGACATACTGGACTTTACTGAAATTAAAAACTTATCCTCTTCAAAAGACACGGTGAGAGAATGAA
>NW_024350923.1:2021150-2028902 GCF_902729225.1 Pteropus medius | reverse complement strand
AACTGTCCCCCAGGCCGTACGGTGGGCTCGCGCCCTTCCCAGGCGCCCTACGGGTGCCACGGCGGAGACGATGCGGAATTCCCTACGCCTCTCAGAAGCCACTGTCCTCACCACGGAAGAGACTCCTTTCCCACTTTCCATGCTCGGCAGAAATTCCGACACTTAGACTTCAGGGGACGTGCTGGTTTCATAGCAACGGAAACCAAAAGCCAACAGCTGTGTGTTAACTGTTTGCCAGACACGTCGTCCGGACGTGGCTTGGTCAAGCTGAGTCCTGGCCACCGACTGTGCCCAGGGCGGAAGGAGCGATGGGTGAGACGCGCGGCCTTGCTTTTGCTGTCCATGGCGACCCCCCCGAAGTATGTGACATCGGACCCCCCTTGTCCACACGAGAGACCAGGGGACAGGAATGTGAGGGAGCAGGTGGCAGGGCGCAGCGTGGACACGGGCTGCTGGAACAGGCTCCGTGGAGGTGCCTGGTGAGCAGGTGCTTCTCCTGCAATGTGGCGACACTGAGTCTATAAGGTTAAAGGGCCTTTTGGTGGCAGGACCCGAGAGTGTCACTCGGAGAAATGAGAGGCCGATACTGTCAGGTGCAGCTCCAAACCAGAGAAGGCTGCCAGGCAGGGCCACGGGGGTTGCACCTGGGGACAGGGTGACAGCAAGTTGGAGCAGTCGGCAACTCACGATGGCCGGCAGCGTGGGGCTTCTCAGACCCCTGTGGCTTGGCTTATTTGGATCATTTCTCAGGCTCTTGGGCATTAGGGCTGTCCCTGGTTGTCTGGTACCTGGCTCTGGGGTAATCAGGACAGGGGACACTGGCCCTCAGCGTGACCGGACAGTGAGAAAAACGGCTGAGGTGCGCACTTGATTGGATGCCCAAGAGGAGAACTGACCGGCTCCCAGCAAAGACCTCGACGCTGGGACACGCAGCATTTTAAAAAAGTGACATCACACACAGCCAGGCACACCATCGAGCGTGTCACTCACTAAGCGTGTTACTGAGAGTCACTCACTGAGCATGTTACTCCCTGAGCGTGTTATTCTCTGAGAGTGTTACTACATGTGTTCCTGAGTGTGTCACTACATGTTACTGAGTGCGTTACTCACTGAGTGTGTTACTATGTGTTACTCACTGAGCATTTTACGCACAGAGCATGTTACTGAGGGTGTTACCCACTGAGTGGGTTACTTACAAGCATGTTACTCACTGAGCGTGTTACTACGTGTGTTACTCACTGAGCGTGTTACTGAGCGTTACTCACTGAGCATGTTACTCAGTGAGCGTGTTACTCACTGAGTGTCTTGCCAGGGGGCAGCCATCTGTGGGGACTTGGGGACTTATCCAAAAGAAGGGAGAGCGTGCACGCACACGAGGACCGGCCCCGCCTGTTCACGAAGGCAGAGCCCCCTCAGCTCCCTGGCTGCAGCAAGGTCAGAGGTCACAGAGCCCGGCAGCGTCTTTGGGACTCCTGCAGGCACACCCCCACTTCACAGACGGGGAAACCGGGGCCCGGAAACAGGAACCAGCACGCGGTAGACACTAAGCACCGTGACGGGCGCTTTATGGCACTAACTCATTTCGTTTCCACGACGACCCTCAGGAGGGCACCTTGTCATCCTTCTGACGAGAAACCGAGACAACGAGAGGACCAGTCGCCCCCGAGGCCACGTGTGCTGGGGTGGCCGGCGCCGGCAGGTGCTCCCCGCCGTCCTCTCTCCTGGCACGTGGACCCCAGGCCCTCTTACGATACAGACATGGCCAGGAGGACACGAGCCCGCGCTGCTCAGCCTGCTCCAGGGGGCAGCGCTGGGAGCCGGCCGCTGGGGGGTGCTCCACCGACGGCTCGCTACGGGGCCCTTACTCTCCGAGAGGTGGCGTTCCTGGAGCCCCGGTGAGGCGGGGTCCCCGCTGCTGGCTGCCTTCCGTGCCTGCTGAAGCGTCACCTGTCTCCGCCACCCTCTGCCCTGGGCTGTAGCCACAGGCCCCTTCCCCTGGGAGACCCACTGTTTCTGCCCACGGGCCCCCCAGAAGGGTCCGAGGGACTGGGGCCAGGGAGCTGGAGCGCTGATGTGGCCAGCCCTCCCTGGTGGCCCTTCCTGGCGACAGTCCTCTCTCAGTGCTCAGAACCACCGTTGCTGTTCCGGCTTTGGGGGTACCGGCCCCCCGTTCCTAGCCCGGAGCTCTGCAGTGTCCTGTGTTTCTTTCTGAAGCGCATGCTCGCCTCTGTGTGCGATCTCTTCAGTGAACCCTCACGGAAGCCGCCACGCGAGTGAGCCGCTGGGACCTTGACACAGTTAGGTTCGCGTGCGTGTCGATGGCATGTGTCGCCTGGACCGGGCCGTGGGAGCGGGCGCCAGACATTCGGACGGTCGCTCTTCTGGGTGTGTCTGTGAGGGGGTTTCTGGACGGGGTTACCGAGTAGGCGACACCGAAAGAAGCAGACGGCCCTCTGCAGGGTGGGTGGGCCTCGTTCCATCAGTCGAAGGCCTGGAGAGCACCAAAGGCCTGACCCTCCTCCGACAAGAAAAGAGATGACCTTTGAACCGGGACATCGGCCTCCTGCCTTTGGCCTGGGCCTTACACCCTCGGCTCTCCTGGGGGCTCCAGCCTCTGTGATCACATGAGCCAATTCCCTGTCACCAATCTCCATCTCTGTGTCACCGACATTCCGTTTCTCCACAGGACCCTGAGACAGCCGGGGTGCCCCTTCCCTTGGGGTGAGGGACATCTGTCTCTCTCATCTTTCCCCAGCTCACTGGGCACTTGGTGCTCTCGAAGCAGGGACTGCGGTTCCCAGGCTGCGGGCTCTGGCTCCTCACGGAGCATGGCGATGGCCCACGTCTGCGACGGCCCGTCCACGCGGGGAGGCGCGTCGGCCCCCGCGGCTTGGTTTTAAGCGAGGCGGCAGCTCCTGCCTGCGCTGACATGTGGCGCTGATGCGTGAGGCTCCTCCAGGAGCAGGCGGCGCCGTGGGCCCTGGGCCTGCTCACGGGTCAGCGCTCACTGGGGAGGCACCGCTGGGCCTCGGGCACTCTGGGCCAGGTGGAGGAGCCTCGCCGCGTGCTTCGCTGGCTCATCGAAGCCCTCATTAGGCAAAGCCTGACGATGTAGCTGAAACACAGGCGGCCAGCGGCAGCCCCTGCAGCCCCAGCCCGCTGGACCCCACTCCGGCCCCGAGGAGAGCTCTGCCGTCTGGGGGCCGGGGGCCGGGGCGACCTTTCTTCACCGGTCTGCACCCTTCACGGGCTCCACCAGCCAGTGCCCCTGGCGCAATCCGATCGGCACACGCCACCAGCTCTTTCCTGGGTGGGCAGGCGTGGGAGGGGCAGGGGCGGCCTGGGGTGAGGTTAATGAGGGCATCCGGGGGCATTTAAGTCAGGGCTGGACATCCAGGCAGGACACAGCGCACGACAGGAGCCAGACCATGTGGATCCGGGCACGTCTGCCAGCCACTCACCCCGCCACCCCGCCACGGCCGGCACTTGCGGCTCCTGGACAGCCTCCCTGTGCAAAGGGGCGGGCAATCACCCAGAGAGCAGCTGGGAGGGTGTCTGGCGCCTCCCCGGCCCATGCCCCTTCACCCCAGCATGACCTCCTGGCGAGCCCTCTGGGGTCGCGGTCACTGCTGCCAAAATGCCAGAGGGGCCGGCCCTCCCTGGTGTCTTGATCTGCCCAGCAAGGAGAAGGTGGGGTCCCGAGGGAGCCCTCCCTGCGGCCTGCTCCCGCCCCGCCAGCCCCCCGGCTCTGACCTGCAACACCTTCTCTTTGTTGGACGCCGCGTTCAAAGGCGGGTCTGTGACCATCATGGGGTGCTGCTCCGGGGCGATGCGCAGCACTTGGTAGAAAGAGTGATGCCAGATCTGGGGGTGGGAGGGGCACGGTGAGGCGTGGACAGGGCTGTCCCCACCGCAGGGCGGCTTCCTCGGCGCAATCGCCGCCCGGGGCGGCAGCTCCACGGTGGAGCGAGGCTTTGCGCAAGCCACAGGTCGTGCACTTGGCCGTGAGCCTCGGAAGGGGGAGCATGGGCTGTCTAGAGGGCCTCAGGGTCTGGCTGGGGACTGTTCCCAAGTTAAGTGTCCAAAATGACGAAGGTAATAAGTGGCGGAGACGGTTCAGCCCCTGGCCTCTGAGTCAGAACCTCTGTGGTTGGCACGTCCCGCAGTGTCTGCAGGGACGAGAATCACCGTGGGAGCCCGAGGGACAAACCCCTTCCCACGCGCCGAGGCAGCGGGGAGCCCTGGGAGCAGCCCCCTCCCCCAAGGGAGCCACGGCCACCTTTTCCATGTTGTCCCAGCTGGTGACAGTGGCCCTAGAGATGGGACACAGCATGCTGAGTCTGTCTCGTCTGTTCTGAGCCTCGTCTCCGATGAACCAGTCTTGCTTCTCCGTCCCCACCAGTGGGTTCTGAAAAACACCGGCCCGGTCAGGGCGGTTCTGAGGAACGATGGTCCCCCACTCAGCTCCCTCTCTTGGAGCATCATGAGCCATGGTGGGGGCCGCAGTGTGTGGCCAGGGGACAGCTCCAGGTCACCATGCCCGACGCTATTTCGAAAGGCCACGGAGAGGTTTCAGAAATGACCGGCAAGGTAAGCGTGCTCCCGAGGGACCTCGCTGCTGGGACACTCATCTGGCCCACACAGCAGACGAGGACAGCGAGGGCAGCAACGGAGAAGGCGGTGGAGGGGCACCCGCGCCCCCGTCTGCCGTGGGACGCTGGCAGGGAAGGGCCGGCAGTTTCATTTCTGGTATTTCTAGGGAAAGGAACCCGGACAGATGAAAGCGTTCATTCTGTCATTCAGAGGGGATGCGCCACTCGGCCTGAGTGCCAATCTGCGTGCGCCAAAAAGCAGACACCAAAACGGGACTGCGGGTGCGAGGATGTCATCGGGGAGCGTGTGCGGTAGAGGGGACGCGGAGGGCGCCGGGCAGCCCGGGCGAGGCCTCGGGCCGTCGTGAGGCCGAGCCTGGGTGCGGGACAGGCGGCTGGCTGGGGCCCGGGACACGTGCGGGGTGAGGAAGCGCTGGCCAGGCCGCTGGGAGCTCTCAGAGGGGCCCCGCGCCTCCCAGAAGTGGGTCTGCCTGCGCGGGCATCCGTGCCGCGCGCGGTTGTTGGCCGAGTGTGCCCGTGGGCAGCGTGGCCTTGGTGTCACAGCGCCACGCCACAGGCCAGCTGGCGCAGGGGTGCTGTTCGACGCGGCAGCGGGGCGGCCAGGCCGGGGCGCGACAGTGGGGCCGTGCGAGGTCACAGCGTCACCCCGGCGCAGAGCGGCGAGTGCCGTGGGGCGTAGGGACCATTCTCCAGGTCGCCACAGCTCAGTGGCACACAGCGTTTCTATCTTAGGAATCTGTCTTTCAGGCAGAAGGGGTCTGGGCATGGGCTGAGGACCCCCACGTGTCCCCGGAGGCCGCTTGCCTTCCCTGAGCCTCCGCCCCCTTCTCCCTCAGGAGGGGACAGCGGTGTCCAGCCCCGCTCCTTCTGCAGTGCCCGTGGGGGTCACGACCTGGTGACATCGGGGGCCCCTTCAGGCAGAGCGCTTCCCGGGTCCCCACCCCGCCCTGCTGTCTCCGGTCCTGGAGGCTGATAGTCAGTTGGCGCCTAACCTTCACCTTAAAGGGAGAGAACGGCTTCTCAGTATCTACGCCGCTCTCCAAAGTGAGAAAAGCAACAAGTGGACAGCCGAGCAGCACCTGATTTTGTACAGCCCTCTGCTTTTCTGACTTAAGTGACCGGCCGGCTCGCATAAGTCTATGGTTCTCTAAGTGCGGCCCCCAGCTTTGGGGCGTCACCATCCTCTGAGAAGTAGTTAGAAATACAAACGCTTGGCCCCCTCCCAGACCCGCTGCAGCAGAGACTCTGAGGCGGACCGGCCGCTGCATCTCACCGAGCCCGGCCCGGTGGCTCCGATGCACCGTGTCTGGGCCGCCTCTGCTCTAAGGGTCTGCCTCGGCCTTGGGGAGGGGGGACGGGGCTGTCAGGCCACCTCCAGGCTGAGCAGCACCCAGGGGTGGACGCAACATCACTCACGTCGTGCCGAAGTTTCCCAAGGATGGTCGGGAACACGGCCAGGGGCGCTTCTGCCCCCGAGAAGCCCACCTTGCTGAAGCCGGAGCCGTAGTCACAGACGAGGGGCAGACTCATCGCGCTGTGCATGACCTGGACGGGGCTGCGGGAAACACAGCAGAATTAGCCGTGCCGTTTGCGAGGTACTCACCCTGGGGCAGGCGGCGCCAGGCATGGCCTCCGCTCTGAGCTCACGGGGCTCGCCGTGTGTCCCTCGCATGGCTACGCAGGTGGCTCCCCACTTCCCTGTCTTGAGGGTGAGCCCCCATCTGCACGCTGTGGGCAGTTTGCTGACATGGGGCTGCCCTGGAGAAGAGAGGTCCCGGGGTCAGACTTCGCTGTGACACCACCTCCACCCCCGTTCCTGTGGTCGCTTTGGTGGGGCCATCTGAAGCAGCCCCTTTGCCAGTCTTTGGGACAGGGCCTTTGGACCGGGGCTGGGAGGGGGCCCCAGTAGGAAACGGCGGTCGCAGCCAGGACCCCTTCTCCCCACGTCTGTCCCTGCTGGGGACACCGCCAGCCTCCTGCCCTGTGGGGGCCGGCCCACCTTCCACTCGCATCTAGGCAGCGGCTCCCATGTTTTTGCAAGTTTTAAAAATCAGTGGCCCACGACGTGAAGGAATCCACATTCTCTTTCGAATATGGTGTTTAACAAATCTTTGCCTTCACTTTAAAAGCGATTTTAGTTCTTTTTCAGATAAAGAAAGACTGCAGGTTCACGACAGAAAACAGAGAAAACTGTGAGGAAAAATAAGACGCTCCCCAGATCCCGCCAATCATAGATGGCCTTTGTCGGCGTGTGTGGAGGGGTGTCTGTGCGTCAGCCCCCACGTACGACACGGGGCCACTCTCTGCCAGGCAGGCGCGGGACAACCTGGCGGACGGCGAAGACGGGCAGCGACGTGTCCAGCACGTGCTCACATCGCACATCGAAAGCTACGTGAGCAGCTGTGCATCAGACTTCCCGCCGAGCATTAGAAACGTTCCCCGTCGTCCGTGTCACGCGAAACATTTTCTGTCACCGCAGGGCCCGCCGCGTCACGCTGCTGTGACTCCCTTACCCACGCCCCATTGTGGGACGCCGAGAGCCACTCGTTCCTTTTGGGTTTTGTAAATAAGCTTGTGAGGAACCTCCTTGTTCACCATCCTTCGTCCCGAATTCTGGGTTAGCTCGTTACACAGACACTCTTACGATGACCAGCGGGAAGACCAAGAATTTTTAAAGGCTCCGTGAACACGGAGACAACTTGCTGTCCAGAAACGTCGGCTGGTTTACAGCTGCCACGTCAGGGCACGTCTCCCACTGTGCTCCGCAATGTCCACGTGCCCCGGTGTCCGCGACGAGGCACGAGCTCCTCCAGGCCTCTCTACGGCACCCTGTGGCCACCCCTGGACACTCAGCTCACATCTTCTGAATCGCTTTGGGATCCAGGTCCGTCCTTTGAGGGGCACTTTGCAATCTCTGCTTTGGAGTTTTCGTGGGGGTCCTGTTTGCCTCTGTGCTGGTCGGGCATCTCCAGACTTGCATGGCTTCTCCAAGGCCGACTTTCCTGCCTCTTCCCTTCTCCGTCACAGGATGTGGGGGCGCTGGGCTGCCACAGTAAAGTCAGGTTCATGGGGCTTTGCAGTGCAGGAAGCGCGGGTATGAACTTGCTCACCTGTTCACGCCGAGGTGGGGAGCAGTGTG
>NW_024350923.1:2015358-2020749 GCF_902729225.1 Pteropus medius | reverse complement strand
CAGCACCACCTTCATCATTGCTGTCACCGTCATCACCATCATTACAACCCTCTTGATAAGAAGGGAATTGTCCCGTGTCCCCGCCCAGCAGCACGGACCTGGGAGGGAGAACCCCACGGCCTTCCTACCACAGCTCAGTGCATCTGGAGCTCAGGAGGGAATGAATTCTGGGGCTGGTCTAGCGGTTCTCACTCTTCCTTTGGCACAATGGCATCTGAGCTCAGAGTGACACGAATGTGGCTCTTCCTTTGTTTTGTTTTGGGTCGTCTGAGGCTGGCTTCTGTCTCCATTTCCCCAGCAAAAGGAGGACAATTACTTGGCCACGAGTAATTGCACTGCCACCTCGAGCCAGCACACCTCCCCCAGGGACATCCTGAGCGGAATAAAACGGGTCCGGAGCAGGGAGCCCCTCCGCCTCTTGGGCTGGCCCACCGGGTGGGGTTGGCACGCTGGGCAGAGGGCGCCATTCTGCTTTCCTCCAAACCCTTATGGGCCTGCGACTCGCTCGTGAAACATTCAGTGTCAACACACAGAAATCAAAGCCTAAGGGAAGGCGCGGAGGACACTGGGGAGGGGCTGCTCAGCAGTCAAGAGAGGAACTGGTTCACACACTCAACTGACATGCTGTGGGAGGCCGTGGTGGCCTTGCCCCAGACGTCAGGAACGGCACTACGCCAGCGAGGACTGGGGACGAAGTGAGCGTGGAGCTCCCCGAATCCCCGGAGCTGCCCCTCTGTGCTGTGGCTCTTGCACGAGGCCACCGTGATGTGACTGGCAGACGTGTGTCTTCCTGACCCCGGTAGGGCTTCTCCAAGTCTGTCGTCAGCCCCTGGGGGCCTCCGCGTCCCTCCTTCCACCGTAACGTCCTGTCCTCAGGGTTTGGTGCACGTGGGCTCTCAGGCCCCTGATGCCACAGATGGCCCCATGACCCACGCCGGCGGCGAGATGATGCCACATCCTGGCTACTGTGCTCAGCTGACTAATGACCCCGTCCGAATGGCACACCCCGATGCCCAGAAGCTGTGAACATGTCACCTCACGCGGCAGAAGGGACTTTGCAGGTGTGATTAAGTTCAGGGCCATGACGTGGGGAGATTAGCCCATGCTTTCTGACAGGTCCCATGAACCACGGGGACCCTTGCGGGGGCAGGAGGGTCCGACTCCAAGAGAGATTTGACGATGCTGCTCTGATGGGTCACGAAGGAGCCACGAGCCACGAGCGGGCACCTTAGAAGCTGCAGAAGCAAGAGAGCGGATTGTCCCCGGAGCCCCTGCGGGAGGGTGGCTGTGCCAACACGGAGACCGAGCCCGGTGAAGCCCGGTGAAGACTCGGGGCCTCCAGGACCGAAAGACGATAAAGTCGCATTGTTTTAAGTCACTAAGTTTGTGGTAACTTGTCACGGGCACGCTTGACCCTCAGTCAAGGTACAGGCGTGTGACACAAGCCAAGGTCCACGGAGACACCTGTAACAAGGAGCTATTGTTGGCCTCGAGAGAAGCTTCCGGCGTGGGTTTTATTTTCCCCTGATGCATGCGTGTAAAAGACAGTTGTAGACCTACTATGCCCCAAACATTATTTCTGGCCAGAGAAGTTTCCCGATGCTTTCAAACTCGGAGGCCTCCTGTATCTCCAGTGCACGAGAGGGGCCAGAAGGAGCACAGCGGGCAGAGCCGGGTCCGGGAACCTCCGGTTAAATCGAGGGTCCACCCCATGTGGGCCCGACGCCTCGGCACAGTCTCCTCGCCTTCAGAAGCCACCCCTGGCTCGTGTCGTTGGTGAGAAACGCGAACGCTTGTGACTTTCAAGTACACATCAGGGGGAAAATTCTAACATTTTCATTTACCGGCGGCCATAAGCAGCGTGAGGCCCAAGCTTCTGCTGAGTAGCACCCTGACTTAAACGTGGATTTAAACACGTTAACATGTGTTTCTACATGTTAACGGGCCCAGGGCACTTTCCCTGACTCTGGGGCCCTCGGAGCCTGACTGTGTGCTCACACCCATAATTCCAGCAATCGTGGAATTCCAGGTGCTTTTAAAATTGAAGGGGGCTGCGGAGAATTTGGTTCAATCCCCACTCAGGAAAAAAAGAGTCGTTTTTAATAGCTGGAGGAAGCGGCTAAAAAGAAGCACCGAGAGAAGACATAAAATCACGAACTCTTCCGCCCGAGAAAACCCCGCAGCAACCGCACTTCCGGCGCCCCGAACCCCGGAAGCCATCCTCCCCCTCCTACCTTTGTGTCCCCTGGGAAGAGACGTGGCATCTGTGGCCCCTCTCGAGAGGGTTGCGATGATTCAGCAATCGCTGGTCTTGCTTGGTGACATGTTCTCTTCCTATTAAAAAGAGAGAGAAGATTCCAAAAGATTTTAATGCAAGAGTGAGAACATCTAGGCCAAACCAGAGCTGCAGAAACAAAGAACCACGTGAAAGCCACCTGCAGCACAACCTGCCAGCCACCTCGCCAGCCCTGCCCCTCAGGGGATGCGGCTCCGTGCAGCCGGGTCCCCCATTAACTGGAGCTTCGCAGAACACATCGTCCGCAAACACACGGCGTCTGTAAAACAGAAATCACAAACCTCTCTGCCTTCTGAAGCCAGGATGCGAGGTGTAAGCTGGCCTCTTCTTGGTGGCTTGGGCTGTCACCATACACAACAATCGCACTGTGCTGTAACAGTGACGACCTCGGGGGGCCTGGCATCTGGGCCCTGTCCCAGCCTGAACTGCCCGTGGCCGGCTCGCTGTCCCTTAGTTGTTACATCACCTTTCCTCCTTCCCTGTATGTACCCGTACTGTCATTTCAGAGCTCGCGACCCTCGGGATCCGTCCTGCTCAGGACGACCTCCCTGAGGCCTCTGCCTGGGGAAGAGAGTTGGAGGGAGCTGTAACCCCTGGGCAGAGCTGCCCCCAGCCCTGAGGGGGAGGGAGCTGACATGGGGCAGGAGGGCCCAGCTGTCCTGGCCCGGCCAAGGCAAGGCGGGAAGGGGTGGCAGTGGCCTCTGTGTGCAGACAGCCCAGCACCTGGATGGAAAGCGTGGTGCACCCCAGGTGTGAAAGGGAGCCAGCTCGCCGTGGACGCTGCACACACCCACCCCGGGCAGGGGGCTGGACAAGAGAAGGTGACCAGGACTTCCGGGCTCGGCGTACTTAGCGGCACGTGGCATCGCTTCCGCCGGCTGCGAACGTGGAGGTAGCTGACTTTGCTCCCGTACGTCCAGGACCCGGTTCCAAATGCCACCTCCATAAACACCTCGGAGTGGCCACCTGGACGCCGACTGTCATCAGTGGGGACCGGGGCCCACCCGCCTGGACAAATCCTCACTCCTCCAGTTTGCTGCTCCAAGGGTTGGGGAGCAGCGGCCCAGGACCGTTAGAATTCCGTGTATAGAAAGGCAGAGGGCTGGGACAGGACGCACCCGTCCGCCCTTCGGCGTGAGGGCCCGGTGCCAGACGGTGCGGCTTCCCTCGGTCACCTGCAGAAAATGAGCTAGCCTTGGAGCACCATTTCCAATGCGGGAAGGGCGGAGACCAGCACCCAGAGGACCCACCTCCCAGGGGCGGGGGGAGCCACCTCATGCAGAGTGCGAGAGGAGGGCCTGTGCCTGGTCAGCACGTGAGCATGGTGGTCACCATGCGTGAGGCATGGGCTTTGTGGCTCCCATTTGCTGTCTGCTCAGGGACTCTGTCCCACCACCATTTATCTACAAAAAGCTGGTCCAGCACCTGCGGGTCATCTCCAACCGCCCGTCCTCCACTGAAGGCACAATGTGTATCACAAAGCGCATACACTTCAGTGCACGCTGGAGACTCTCATTTGCCTGCACCCGTGTAGCCGGATCAAGGCGTGGAACGTTGCCAGTCGCTGGAAAGTGCACCCTGCCCCCTGCCCGGTCCCTGGAGGTGACCGCCCTCCGTCTTCTGCCCTGTCCTTGGGTTCTGTATCCGTGTGCCCCGGGACGGCTCCCTCCGGTCTCAGGCGAGCCAGCCACGTGCTGTGGGAGGTGCTGGGACCTGTGGCTGCGGCCTCTTCTGCCCTCCCGGGGGGCACCTGGCTATTTCCTCTGTGTTTGTAGATATCCCGCCCCTGTGCAGCCTGGGACGGGACAGCTGGCTCCTGGGGCACACGCGTGCCCGGCGGCGAGGGACATTGCCAGACGCTTTCCCCGAGGGGCCGTGCCCACCTGCACCCTGGTCACGTACCAGCCCCTCCCGTCCGTGCCCTCCGGGGAGGTGGTGTGGCTCACGGTGGTTCCCGTCTTTTTCCTGGTGACTGATGGTGCTGGGCACGTTTCCACGTGCATCGGTCGCAGTTCAAGTCTCTTTCTTATGTTTAAAAGTCCGTGTGTCCCTCACTCTCTCCGTGACCTCTAAGAGCCCTAAGTATTCTGCACGCGAGTGCCCTCTGGCGGAGGGAGGCACCACGGCAAAGAACGTTCCCTCCTCGTAAATCACTTTCTCACTCTGCCCCCCTCCCGCCCCCGTATTTCACATGGTTTTATTACAAAAGAAACCAGTTGCAGGAATTTTTTTTTTTGGCTGCATACCGATTAAGAGATCAGATAAAGTGAGAAGCACAACGGTTTCCAGGCACCGGGCTCCGCGCCTGCAGCGAGAGCACCCCGCAGCTGACACGTGCTGGTTCAAAGCACAGACTCGTGCCACGTCCTCACGAGCAGTGGGCACAGGGGTCACACTCTGCCTGGCAGCAGTGACTGTAATGGCCCACAGCAGGCAATCATGCCTTTCGCTCTCTTCACGGTTTCTTTTGATGAAAGACTTCCTCGAGTTCATCGAAATTTGATTTCTTTTCTTTGTGTGGTTAGTACATTGTCCTGTTTAACAAACCTTTGCCTGGCGGAGAGCACGCTGATAGGTATTGAAGCAGATTTTCTGGGGTTGCCTTTTATCCTTAGATGAGTGACCCATCTCAACTTTTTTATACGATGTGAGTTGGAGTCAAGATTTATATTTCTCCATATGGGTACCCATACGACCCAAAAATTTGTATTTATTTTTTTTTTAATAAAAAAAAATTATCGGAAAAAAAACCTTCTTTCCCCTCTTCCTTGCCACGCTCCTTGTCACCTGGCCCCGCCTTCCGAACATGAACTTGGAAGAGCCCTATCTTGGGGAGGCTCTCTCTGGGGTCCTCTCAGAAACATTTTATAATTTTCAGAGCACGGCCATCTTGCACTTTGTAAAATTCAATGTTATTCTGAATGTTCTTTGGTTTTGGATGCTTTAGTAAAAGATATCAAAAAGAAAAATCTTCATTTTCCAATTAATATATGTTTTTCGTGCTAGGATAGAAATAAAATATGGCTTTGCACGCTTTGGCCTGGTGTCCTGCAATCTTGCTAAATTCACTGAAGTTCTAGCAGCTGCTTTATAGA
>NW_024350923.1:2001442-2014644 GCF_902729225.1 Pteropus medius | reverse complement strand
GGTATCTTTTATCGGGCGGAGAAAGTTCTGTTCGAGGCCCAGTTTGCTGGGTCTTTATCATGAACGGGTGGGTGTTTTGTCTAATCCTTTTTCTCCGTCCGCAATGAAATGGCTTATCTTCTTCGTTGGGCTAATGCGATGAATTACATCGCTCGGTTTGCGGACATTAAAATGACTGCGATCCCAGGACAAACCCCGCTATGTCCTGATGCCTTTGCCTTTGGGAATATTGTCGGGGTCCATTCACTAATATCACTGATGATATTTTGTATCCGATATCATAGCGCGGTTTTCTTATATTATAACGTCCTTGCCAAGGGTTATACTGGCCTCCTCAGGTGAGCTGTGAGATGATCTCTCATTCTGCAGGGCATGGGTATTATTTCTTTAAGAGACCGAGAGAATTCACTAGTCACTCTATCTGGATCTGGCGTTTTGTTTGTCGGACCATTTTAAAATTAAGAATTTATTTTTTTTAACAGGTAGAGGGCTATTCAGATCTTCTGGCTTTTTCTTCTGTCCATTTTGGTAAATTCCGTTTCTCACGTCATCCAAGTCATCAGCATTGCTGGCGGCGGGCTAGGACCACGGACGGGCTCCCCACGGTCCCTGTCCTCTGCTCTTCCCCAGGGTCTAAGGACCACTGTGTCATATTTACTGCCCAGTTTTCAGTTGTTTCGACTCAAATCAGAATTCGTTTTTCCTTTTCTTTCCTTCGCTGCTCGAGAACTCTGCAAGACGCAGACACCCCCATGGCAGCCAGGGGCCCGCTTCTGGGTCTCTCTGTGACCTGCCACCTGTGCGACCCGCCCTCTGGACCTGCTCCCTTAGAGGGGGCTGGGGTGCCGTGTGCGAGGCTCACAGCGAACTGTCCGCCCGGCGCCCTCAACACACGCGGCCCTCACTGCCGGCGAGGGCAGGTGGCCAGCTGGCTGGCGACCCCACGCCTCCTCTGATGCAGCTTTGCGTCCGTGGGACGTGGGGCGGGCTTGCGCTGTCACCGCCGGCCACCACGTCGCGGTTAGACAGTTAGAGCAGGTCAGGGGTCGCTCTCGCCTCCCGTCCTGACTCCTTGCCGTGCAGATTCTGGCAGCCGATCGTGATGACATCCCCAGTCCACTGCTTGTGCCAGTGGCTGGGCTCACTGTTTAACCCACGCCGACTCCCGGGGCGATGCGTGCCTTGCACCCGTGGGAGAACTGGGGGTGCGAGGTGACTCAGCTCCAGGCCACTCTGGAAGTGCCCTGGAGATGCTCTAATGTCACAGGCCACGGCCCCTCTGACTGTGCCCACGTGGGTTCCTACACCAGCCCTGTCCTGGGGGCTGTTGACCCGTGGTGAGGCCGGGGGCCAGAGGAGCACCCCCTAGCACCCATACCTCTCGGCCCCCACAGCCCCTTCCCTGGGGAGGAGGCGGAAGGCCAGGCCGTCTTCACAGTGGTCCAGGGGCCAAGGCCTCCCTGAGAACTTAATGTACTTTGTAAGCAGTTCCGGACGGAGAGGCCCTGGGCACAGACTTCGTGGGCAGCGCGGTGTGCACTGGCCTGGCATGCGGGCCGGCAGGCCGGCTGGCTCTGCCCTCACTGTGCACAGGCGGTTGCTGAGTGCCCCGTGCCTAAGACCGCCCTGCAGCCCAGTGCGGAGATGCCCACACAGGCGACCTCGGCCAGATGATGGGGGCCGAGCAGCCCTCCGCAGCAAGGCGGGAAGCTAATGACCACCCTCGTCTTCCAAACGAGGACGCCGAGGCACAGAGAGGGCCGGTCACCTGCTCAAGGTCACGCAGCTGCTGGTCTCAAAGGAGCCAGATTCTGAGCTGACGACCGCCACACTGCAACCTCCTTCAAACGCGTCTGCTCCCCATCTGAGGAAGAAATGGCGGGGCCTGCTCGCCTCGGCCATGGGGGCAGTGGGTCCCTGGTCCCGCAGGTTTCGAATCCCCCGTGTGGCTCATGACAAGCACAGATGCTGGGACCCCCCAGGCCCACGAGCTCCAGTGGGCAGGGTGGGCACCAGTACCGGACACCTGTCCTCAAGTCGGCCTGACGAGGCCTGGCAGGCGGTTCAGCCAGCTCCTCCATGACACAGGGATGCCGCCGCCCTGCCCGTCCCCTGCCTGCCCAGGGCTCCTAGCTGGGTCCACTCTTCTGTTTCCCCAAGGGGGAGGCGAGCCTGGCACCAGCTCGCTGAGTCTCCCGTCACTTGCTAGGGGCTGGTGGCCGAGCTGGGCTTTCTTCCTTGGCCGATCGAACGTCCCCAACAGAGGACACCACCACGCGGGGACAAGCCACACAGGGACAGAAACCACGCAGAGTTTGAACTGGAAGTTTAATGTAAAGATCCGTTACTGTACTAAGGCATTCACATCGAAAGAGGATTTTCGAGAACACCCCAGGGCTGAGGGAACATGCCCACAGTAAGGGACACTGGAGAGGGAGTCCCCTCCCCAAGGCTGAGGCTTGGACCTCTACGGAGAAGGCACGGTGAGGCCCCCAGCTGGTGGGCGGGGTCTCTGGGTTACCTGGGCCAGTTTGCGCGCAGTCCCCATGCAAGCAGGGACCATCCTTTTGGAGGCGGACGGGCGGCTGCTCAGTGGGCGGTGGCCTGGGAGCCACGGCCTCGTGTCTGGCCTGTGCGCCCTGGCTGGCCCCTCACCCCGCCCCTGGTAGCCGTGAGCAACGAGGAAGCAGCAGGAGGAGCCCCGGCCCCGTGCGGTGATGCTCGGCCTGTGCCGACGACTGCAGCGTGAGTGTCTGCAGGCTGCACCCCGCCGTCCGGAGCAGGCGATGGGGGCTGGGCCGGGAGCCGAGGCGGGAACCGGCCACGGGTGCCCCCGCCAGACCCAGGTCTACATTCATTGGCACGGATAGGTGGGGTCGTGACCCGGAGCGGGGCGACGTCCGGCTGGGCGTCAGACACCGGTCCGTCCGGGCGGCGGAGCGCACAGCCCCCAATGGAGAGGAGAAACTGTCAGCATGGGCGCTCGGGGTGACCGGCCCGCCTCCCCCGGGACCCGAGAGAGAAACCGGTCACGTCTGCTGGTGAGAAGGCAGCGGGAGTCCTCGGGACGAGGGGAGGGGGCCGCGCGGGCAGCGACGGACGCCCGCCACGCGCCCGGCCCCGCCCGGCCCGCAGATGAGGACGCGGAGGCTCCTGCGGGGCGGAGCGGGGACGGCAGCCCCAGCGGCCGGCTCCGCGCTCCCTCGGGGCTCCTCCCAGGCCTCTAGAAGACCCCGGGCAGCAGGCGGTAGGGCACGGCCGCGGTGTAGCGTGCCCAGTCGTCACCGTACTTGCTGGCGCAGCGGTGCTCGTCCCGGAGGCAGCGGTGGGTCAGCAGGATGGCCATGAAGATGATGTAGAAATAGGGCAGGAGGTGGCCCCCGCCGCAGGCCAGGCAGTAGGCCAGGCTGCCCAGCAGGTCGCCCGTGTAGTTGAGGTGGCGGGCCACGCCCCAGCAGCCCGACACCAGCAGCTTGCTGTGGTGCTTCTGCCCGTCGGCCGACGTGTACGCACACTCGATGACCTTGGGCTTCCGGCCCCAGATCAGACAGCGGCCGTCCGTGCGGCGAAACAGGTCCTTCTGGTGGTTGGCCATCCGGAAGATGTAGTACCCCAGCAGGCCCAGCAGCAGGACGCCCACGGCATAGGCGGTGGGCAGCTGCACGGGGTGGTAGACCAGGTACAGGCCCTGCGGGGCCAGAGGGCAGAGGTCAAGCGTGGCCTCCTCAGGGTCCGGGCCGCCTCTGCCCCCGGCCGCCTGCCCACCTATGTCCGACAGTTTCCTCAACAGGGCCGGGTTGGGGGCGGACGAGGAAAAACACAAATTCGTGTCTCTGCCCACCTACCCCCCTTCCTATCTGTCCGCTGACCTACAGGTACACACGTGTGCACGTCCATACACTATATGATTACACATAGTATAAAATATGTAACATACTTGACACAAAACCTATAATGTAGTATAAAAGATACCATTTCACTGTAACGTGGTGATGGTTAACTTTACGTGCCCTCCCTAGCCCAGGCCACGGCACCCCGATATTCAGCCAGACAGCAGCCTCGCTGTTTGAAAGGATTCTGTACGAGTGACTGACATTTCCGATCAGCGGACTCAGAGGAAAGCACGTGGCCCCCATGACGTGGGTGGGCCTCGCCCAATCAGTTGAAGGTCACGAGAGCGAAGAGACTGGCCCCCGGGAACGAGAGCGAACGCCACCAGCCGACGGCCCTCAGACCAGCTGCAGCGTCCACACCCCCAGGCCTCCAGCCTGCCGTCCACCCGCGAGGTCGGACGTACCAGGACCACAATCACATACGTGCACACACACACGCATGCTCTGCTGTTACTATTTTGCACGCCTGGAAATGGAGTTCTCAGACTCGGAACCGGTGAGGTGGGGACACAGGACCCTCCTGGCGGATGCGGCACGGGCGCCGGAGCCCAGGGTGTCTGTCCCACAGCCCGGGAGGCCGCACGGGGATCAGGCAGCTAAGCCCGGCCTGTGCTGTGCCACGTGCGAGACTGGCTGTCAACCCCGCACGCCAGGCCAGTGCACACCGCGCTGCCCACGAAGTCTGTGCCCAGGGCCTCTCCGTCTGGAACGAACTGCTACAGCCCCCGCCCCCGCCCCTGCCCCCAACTAACCAGACAGGTCCCTAGGGCCAGCTCTTCCCTCGCCCCTGGGCCAGCTCGCTCCCTGACGAAACCGGCAGGTGGCTGAGTCCTGGCCTTCGGAGCTGCCACGAAACACGGGTGCCCAGCACCCCAGACGAAAGCCAGGCGGCTCTAGTGCAGGCTGGGAGGGACATAGGAGCCACGTGACGAGGCCTCTCTCCTCCCGTACAGTGCAGGCAGGTGAGGAGCCAGGTCACGGCCAGTATGCCCCCAGGGCTCCCCCAGCCCTGGCCCAGGCAGCGTCCACCCTCAGTTCTCAGAGACGTCCAGACACGTGCTCAAGGCCCGCCCCCTGGCTGCCAGCTCTGTCGAGGTCCCCACGAGGTCCCTGCAGCTCTCCAGGCCAGCGCTGCCACGCCTCAGCCTACTCCGTGACCCCTCTGAGTCCTGGCCTATCCCGCCTCCCCCGGGACACCCCGTCCCTCACCTCCGTCCCCAACCTCACACACTGACCTCGCTCAGCCTGTGGGACTTTGCTCCATTCTTCCAACCACCAGTGTGACAATGCCTCTGTCTCCTCACGCCACGCATTTGCCCGTTGCCTTCCGCCCTTCCTCGCCTCAAGACACCCCTGCTATGAGCTCTTGCCAATGAACTCCACTGTGCTCGCCCCCCCAGCACTCCACCCTCAGCCCGGCCAGGGCTGCCCCTGGGGACTTCTGCTGACCCCCAAAGAAGCTGGGGGCTCCATCTATCAGGGTCAGCACCCCGGCCCAGGCTGCCTGTCTCATGGCCTCTCCCAGCACCGTGAGTGCCCGGAGGGCAATGCCCACACACCTGGTTCACCCCTCACCCTGCACCACACCCGACACGGGCCTGGACCCGCGCAGAGCCTCACGAAGTATTTAAGGAGCACGAAAGGTAGGCAAGATGCCCTCCTGTCTTTTAGGCATTAGGATTTGAATAAATAAGAATATACACCCCCTCCATCCACCCAGTCCCCCAAATCACTCTTTTTTACCCTAAGTGCAGTGCATACCATCGTCTGTAAGGGTGATGGCTGAACTGCGTCCCCCAAATTTCTGTTAAACCCTAACACACAGGACCTCAGAATGTGACATTTGGAGGAGGAGCCTTTAAACAGCTGATTAAGGTAAAGCGAGGTCACTAGGGCCTAATCCAACGTGACTGGTGTCCTCGTAGGATCTTAGGACACAGACACGCAGAGGAACGGCCATGTGGGGACACAGGAAGGAGACGCCGTCCACACGTCCAGGAGAGAGAGAGCCCTTGGGAGGAACCGGCCCTGCCCACACCTGGGTCTCAAACTACCAGCCCTCAGGACTGGGGATAGTGACTGTGGCTTAAGCCCCCGCCTGTGGGACTTCGCTGTGGCCGCCCGAGCTGACTCACACACTAAGCCTTCGCCGGCTCCCACACCTGCCTAGGACACACCCTTGTGCAGGAGCAAAGCTCAGTACATGCTCAGCCCTCTGCCTGGGGGGCAGCCCTGGCCTGGCCTAGGGACCGAGCGGTGGGCGCCTGGGGCCAGGGGCTCCCCACCCCCATCCTCACCTGCAGCGTGTAAAGGTAGGGCAGCCAGACACAGTCTCCCCAGCCCAGGTACCACCCGAAGTGGTCGTGGCAGATGTCGATGGTTTTCAGGTACCAGGCCTCGTTCCAGAAGAAGTCCAGCACGTAGATGGCCTGCGGAACACGAGGGGCCGAGTGCCAACCGGGGGCACGGAGGGGGCGGGCACCTCCGCAAACCACCCGCCTGGGTGACGGAGTGAACTGCTGTCACAGCCGCTTTGGTGACGTGTACCGCCAGGCTGTGGGAGCACTTCCTGCCTGGCCTGGAACGGGGCCGGGGCGGCAGGGGGGTCCTTGTCCTCAGAGAGTCTGAGGTCTAAGAGGATGAGGAGGGCCCACAAATGATGACAGAAAGGGGGCACCCCACAACGTCCGGGAGGTGACACCCAGGCTGGGGGGGCTCAGAGTGGAGCACGATGGCTCAGAGTGGAAGAGCCTGGGACGGGCCACGGAGGGGGGACACCACATGCCACCGTGCGCGCCAGCAGCGACGCCCTTCGCCGGGCTGAGTGTCCCAGCATGTGCCCTGCCGGCTGTCCCTGCTGCACGACACACCCAACGTGGCCGGCACGGCCGGGCGACCACTGTGCCCCGCGGGCGTCGAGGAGACCAACGTCGGCCTCCGCAGGTGGGACAGGGTGAGGCCAGTCACACCATCGTGCCCCGCCTTGAGGGGGTGGCCTGAGACAAGGACTGTGCGGGAACACACCCCGGAGGCCACGACCGTGACCGGAGGCCACGTCATCTGGCCCTCCCAGAGACGCCAGAACCGTGACGCGGGGACCACTGCCACGCTCGAGCCGCTAACAGGCATCCTCTGGGGAAGTCCCCCGGGGCCAGTCCACACCCCAGGCCACGCGGGGAGCGGGCCGGGCCCTCCCCAGAGCTGCGGATTAGGGTCTTTGGAAAACCTCCGGCTTTCGGGACTCCCCAGTGCCTGGCGAGCACCCACGTGTCCACCCGCTTCGGCCACAGACAGGCTACCTGCAGGACGTTGACCAGGACCATGGAGTTGGTCACGTGGCCGTAGAGCTCCCGCTGCTTGGCGGCGAAGGACAGGTTGATGAGGGTCCAGGCGACGATGCCCGGGCGTCCGTTGAAGAAGAGCTTGAAGTCGAACCACTTCCCGATCCGGGGGTTGAACTCGACGCCCATCATGTAGTTGTAGAAGAAATTACCTGTGAATTTGCTTAAAAACGTAAAGAGAAGACACCGTCAGTCAAGGAGCCCCTCTCAGGGCCCGGGACCTGTTCCTGTTCCGCGTGCCTGCACAGGGGCGCCTGGCGACCTGGGCCGCGGCTGGTGTGAGCTGCAAGGACCAGCCACCAGGGGGCGCAGCCTCGGCCGCTGCCCCGTGCACTCCGCTCCGGCTCAGCTCAGACATCCGGGGAAGCAGCACCAGAGTGGCTCGCTCCGGCCCGGGAAGCTGTGGGCATGCACCTGTGCTTACGGCTTCCTCGGGCCGGGCCCAGGGTCCTCTCCCCGCCTCCAGGTCTCCCTGAGGCATGGCACACCTGAGGCCAAAGGCTCCACTGGACTCAGGCTTTATTATGCAGCAAGCACGTTTGAAATGAACGCACAGAGCCAGGTGTCCGGCTCCATGGCCCACATATTCCTCCACTAGATCAGTTTCTGAATGGCTCACTGTCCTAGTGACCCGACCCCACAGCCCTTGCCAAGGGTGACCAGAGAATCAGCCAAGACATCCCTGTGGAGGTCCCTCGTTAGGGATACCCTGTGTGTACACACAGAGATTTCTGTGTTAATCAGAAAAACATTATCACGTCCCTTTCCTTCAAGATAAGCAGAAAAAAGCAAAACACACAAAGTCCACCAAAGGCGGTAAGATTATAAAGCGGCAAAAGGATTTCCATGGGCTGTGGAAGACCAGGCTCATCATCTGATCATCACACAAGCTGCGAAGCACCATCGTCCAGACGCTCCCCCAGAGCCGAGAGGTAAAGGGAAACACTTTGTTGTTTTGGGCCCCAGACTAAAATGTAAGAACTGTGAGAACGAGAATCTTGTTCACACCTTAAACTCCACTGCCTACACCTGTCTACGGGAGGATCCCCAAAAACGTCTGCTAATGATGGATGGATGGAGGAAAGGATGGAGGGAGGGAGGGAGGGAGGAATGATGACCCGGATGGATGAATGAATGGGTTGATAGCTGGGTGAATGGGTGGAGTGGGTAGGCTGATGGATAGATGGATAGATGGATGATGGACAGGCGGATGGATGGACAGATGGACGGGTAAAAGGTGGATGTGTGGGCATATGTGATAGGCGGGTGGGTAGGTGGATGATGGATGGATGGATGATGGATAACCACTATCCAACCCAAGTCTTCAATCAAATGAGCATCAACCAATAGAACTTTCCCAGAGAAGCTGCTACATTAAAGCTACTCAAACAGTAAGACGCCTTCCTGACTGTGCCAGTGCCAGGCCACACTGATGTCCCAGAGAGAGAGGCGATGGGCTCCCTCTGCCCCCGGGGCCGGAAGTTGCCTTTCCCACTCCCCTGCTCCCTACCCAGATGACTCGGCCACCGAAGGCAGACCAGGCCATCTTCGACTGCATTCCTCCTAGGGCGGATGCCACCCAGACATTCAGAAAGGGTGCCCCCCGAGTCAAAAAATTTCCACGAAGCTCCTCTGGGTCATGTCATGGACCCTCACCCTCAGGGCTCGAAGGCCCCGCCCCCAGGTCACGGAAGAAGCCCGGGCTGGGAACGCGCACCGCCCCTCCGACTAGCCGCCGCAGGGCGTACCAGTCTTGGGCGTTGGTGGGGAAGAAGTAGCCCTTGACCATCACGAAGGTGGACACGGCATAGCCGAGGATGTTGGCACACCACAGCAGCGGGATCCAGTTGTCGAAGATGATGGTCGGAGAGAACCAGGACAGGAGGTAGGAGTTGGCGAACCAGAGCAGATGCGTGATGAGCCACGCTTGCAGGCCGTTGACTTCGTACAAGTTGACGACCCCTGTGGAGGGAAGATTTACACATCGAAGTGTGTCCCCGAGTGTGACAGCAGCTGGCTCAGGCCCCGCCTGCTTGCTTTCGGGGTCTCAGTTGCTCAGGCCCTTGTCTAGGGCACCCCAGCTCCAACCCAGAGAGCTGGTCAGCTTCTGCTGCGATTCAAGACCGCAGGTCAAACGGCCAGGGGGGTGCCTCCCGCTGCTCGTCCAGGGACTGACTGCCCTGCATGCTGAGTCTGGGAGGAGGGACGGGGTGCAGACGTTTCCCGAGGCTCTGGTTCTCCTTAACCAGCAGGTAACAGTGAACACAGGCGGGCGGGTGTTAGACCACGGGGCCTCGAGATGCAGGGAAAGCCTTTCACCAAATGTTTCGATCGCTTTGCTCCTCGCTAGCTTCTCGTCAAAGACAACGTGTGTCGGTCACGTCCTGCGGACCTGCCCGCAAAGCGAGTTCCAGGAAAAAAATATCTAAAAGCGCGCTTTGCCGGAGATCGAAGACAACGTGCTCGTCAAGCATGAAGCAACAACAGCGTAAACAAGGACGGGGGTCGCGAGACGTTTAGTGTCTGCGTCTTGCTTTAAAGATAAGATTGCTGACACAATCAGGACGTGTTCTGCAGACTCCTGGCTCCTCAACCGGCCGACCAGTCCTAAAGGCTTCAGAGGAGACACCAGGAACCAAATCAATCGGCCTAGGAAAGCCACGGTGCTTGCACAAGAGCCCACCAAACGGCTTTGCCCTCGGTCTTCGCCTTTAAAAGCCCGTGACTGAAAACCATCGGGCATTCGGGTTTTAAATGCCGGCTTCCTATTCTCCTCCCTTGGCGCCCTGCAAATAAATGGCCTAATTCCTCCCGCGTAAAACTCGGTGTTCAGAGCCTGGCTCTGCGGGCAACCCGTGTCCGGCTCGGCCACACCGGGGGCTGAGTAACTAACTGGCCTGCGGTTTGCTAGACATTGGGGAGAAGGAGTGAGGACGCCCTGAGGTGCTTGTCGGGAGCCCTGCGCCCCCCACCGCCCAGATGCTCTCCGCAGGCTGGGACGGGGCGGGGTGCCATCTGCCGGGCTGCTGGGTTCCCGAGACGGAGGGGAATGAAGGGACCAGGCAGCCCCCCAACAAAAGCCGCCTCCCAGGCGCCAGGGGCAGGCCGCGATGTCCTCTGCGGGGAGAGGCTCCAGGAGCTCACCGCTGGCAACCGGCCACGGGGCGAGGCCGCTCGGGCCCCTCTCTACCGAGGAACGTGAGGCTCAAACCCATGTCTGGGGCAGAGCCGGGCCACCCGCTGGTGAGCAGACTTTGGGACAGCGGAGGGCAGGCCCCATGAGCCGGGGGGATGGGGCATGGCTGGCAGGGGGCCGAGCTCGGGGAGGTTACCTGCGGGGGTCACGGCGCCCTCCTGAATGCCTCCCACGTAGCCCGGCAGGAACCGGTGGCAGAAGTCAGGGAGCAACACGTACAAAAGCACCTGGAACACAGAAAGTTGGAGCTTGGCCACCGGTGGCCCGGGGCCCGGCGTGTCACACGGCCCTGCTTTCACTAATGGAGCCAGGACACGGGGGTTCCCGCTCACGGCGGCTCCTCTTCCCGAAGGGCCTGACTGCGGGCTTCGCGGGGGCCGAACGGAGGGCGGGGTTCCTGCTCTGAGCGACGGGGCGCTCTCCCTGTGGGGCTTGCTGTCCCTGTGGGGCTCGCTCTCCCCACTTCCGAGAACCCGCAAGTTCGTCCCCCTCACTTTCCTGGGACCATTTAAAAAAAAATAAATGGAGGAATAAGTCGCAAACCCTAAAACGCTCCCTTTTAGGGAGCTCTATTCAGTGGTGTCCGGCACATCCCAAGGTCGTACAACGGTCACTACCACCTACTTCCAGAACATTCTCATCGCCTCAAGAGGGAACCGGGGAGGGGTCAGCAGCTGTCCCCACCCCGGTCCCCTCCTGCCAGCCTGACAACCGCGAATCTGCTCCGTCCCGTCAAGCTGCCCGCTCTGGACGTCGCCCGTGAGTGGAGCCCTGCTGGACCTGTCCACCGCAGCCGGTCCCTTCTGCTCAGCGGAGTGTCACCAAAGCCCCCCCCCAGTGGGAGCAAGCGTCAGAACGCCACTCCGTTTCTGGCCAAAGGACACTCCACTGCGTGGACTCCCCACACTCGTTTGCCCGGCCACCTGTCGACGGGCACTTGGGATATTTCCACTCCTAGGCTGCTGCGATGGGCTGTCCCCAGTCGCTTCTACCCAAAGGGACCGAGACGCCTGCCGTGAGAGGGACCAGGAAGGCGGGCAGCTGGGACCCCGGGGTGGGAGCGTCCGCCAGGGCACGAAAGCTCGGGCCGCCTTCTGCCAAACAGCAGGTTCATTGCCAACCCACGTCCTGGCGAACGCCTGCCAGTCTGCGAGGCCGTGGGGTCCCACGGGAGCTGAGGCTGCTCTTCCCGGGACAACCTGGCAGGAACACAGGCTCAGTGCCTCTTGTCACCGAGTGTCCCTCAGGGATGGGTGGCCGGTGCCCCTCCCGGTGTCACAGGGAAAGATCTGTGCCGTGGTCGGGGCTCCCTGGGCCGGCTGTGCCCTCCTGCCCCTCAGTGCTCGGTCGGTCCCTGTGGGGCCGGGCCTCCCGGACCGCAGGCACGGCGGGCACCCCGATGCCGCTAGCTGCTGCCTGCCCTGTCTGACGAGGAGGCCAAGGACACCTGGCTGTAGGTAGCATCCCACTGGGCGCTCAACAGGAACAGCACCCTGAGCGAGGACTCCATCTCCCAGACGGGTGGCCAGGACCCCGGCAGCGAGGGACTCCCCACCCCCACAGCGCCCTGGCCCAGGGCTGGGAAGGGCCGACCTGGAACGTGACCCACGAGGCATAGAGCTGGGCCGCTTCCTTCGTCAGAGACGGCGTCTTGGCCCAGATGTCCGAGAGGCGAGCACGCCCGGTGGCCAGGTCCAGCAGGGGGGCGGTCAGCGAGCAGCTGTACTGGTCACACGCCATGATAAAGAAGTACACGATGAAGGGCGCGAACAGCAGCAGGAAGATGACGCTGGCCAGGGAAAACCAATCCACCTCCCTGTGGGAGGCGCGGACACTCAGGCCGGGCGCCGGGCGCCGGCCTCGCCGACCCAGTGCCCCACATGCGGGCGTGGGTGCCCTAGCTCGACCCAGCCCGCGCCTCAGAGGAGGAGGCCGCCGGCTCAGCGCAAAGGCCACCCCGCTGCCGGAAGCCACTTAACACACACGCTCTACCGCGGTCCGTCAGGGGTGACCGACCCCTGGGCACCCACGGAAAGCCCAGGGCCAGAGTGCGCATGCAGGAAGGCCTTCCGTGACCCACAGGGCCAGCGGCTCCCCCA
This sequence comes from Pteropus medius, assembly GCF_902729225.1. Lineage (NCBI taxonomy): Eukaryota > Metazoa > Chordata > Mammalia > Chiroptera > Pteropodidae > Pteropus > Pteropus medius. The sequence continues at coordinate 2,002,115 of NW_024350923.1, read as the reverse complement.
TTCTGGGCTGTGGGTGACATACATGCATCCGCACCCCAGTCGCCACGGCTCCCTGGCCCGGGACAGCCAGGACAGCAAGGCGCACACAGCGAGGGCACCAGCTGGCTATAAAATGAGAAGCTGCTCACCTGCCGTGAGTCTTGACAATAGAAAAATTTAATGGGCCCATGAAACCCCACGGGCTGGCTCCCCTCCCCTTGCCCCCGGGCCGGAGGGCGACGAGGTCCTTACCAGGCACGACCCCACTGTCCCTGTGCCACAGCCCCGCCTGGACGCCTGGCTTTGGGAGCGCTGGGCTGGGCTTTCGCCGCCATCGGGCCCTAGGGGAGGAGAGAAGACGGACGGGCTCGGGCTGTCCCCCCAAGAGCAGACGCCACACGCCCCTGCCGCAGCCACCGGGGCCCCCGGGCCCTGCCGGGCTGGCCTCCGTCGCTCTCCGTCCCTCACCTGGTCCTGGACAGCAGAGTCCAGGCAGGGACAGGACCGCCACCCAGACTCCCTCTCCCGCGACCGGCACGCCCTCACCCCGCCTTCCTGCTTCTGCTCCTGCCGGAGTCGCCCTCCGATAGGGGTGAGGTGAGCCGAGCCACCCGGCTCGGGGCGTCTCCCGACCCGCGCCTGCTGCTCTGCCTCCTGCTCTCTGCTCAAACCCCCCGCCCCCCGCACCCTGGAC
>NW_024350923.1:1982278-2001431 GCF_902729225.1 Pteropus medius | reverse complement strand
CATATGTGTGAATGGGCAGATGGGTGGGTGGATGGACGGACAGATGATGGATGGATGGATGATGGGTAACCACTATCCAACCCAAGTCTTCAATCAAATGAGCATCAACCAATAGAACTTTCCCAGAGAAGCTGCTACATTAAAGCTACTCAAACAGTAAGACGCCTTCCTGACTGTGCCAGTGCCAGGCCACACTGATGTCCCAGAGAGAGAGGCGGTGGGCTCCCTCTGCCCCCGGGGCCGGAAGTTGCCTTTCCCACTCCCCTGCTCCCTACCCAGATGACTCGGCCACCGAAGGCAGACCAGGCCATCTTCGACTGCATTCCTCCTAGGGCGGATGCCACCCAGACATTCAGAAAGGGTGCCCCCCGAGTCAAAAAATTTCCACGAAGCTCCTCTGGGTCATGTCATGGACCCTCACCCTCAGGGCTCGAAGGCCCCGCCCCCAGGTCACGGAAGAAGCCCGGGCTGGGAACGCGCACCGCCCCTCCGACTAGCCGCCGCAGGGCGTACCAGTCTTGGGCGTTGGTGGGGAAGAAGTAGCCCTTGACCATCACGAAGGTGGACACGGCATAGCCGAGGATGTTGGCACACCACAGCAGCGGGATCCAGTTGTCGAAGATGATGGTCGGAGAGAACCAGGACAGAAGGTAGGAGTTGGCGAACCAGAGCAGATGCGTGATGAGCCACGCTTGCAGGCCGTTGACTTCGTACAAGTTGACGACCCCTGTGGAGGGAAGATTTACACATCGAAGTGTGTCCCCGAGTGTGACAGCAGCTGGCTCAGGCCCCGCCTGCTTGCTTTCGGGGTCTCAGTTGCTCAGGCCCTTGTCTAGGGCACCCCAGCTCCAACCCAGAGAGCTGGTCAGCTTCTGCTGCGATTCAAGACCGCAGGTCAAACGGCCAGGGGGGTGCCTCCCGCTGCTCGTCCAGGGACTGACCGCCCTGCATGCTGAGTCTGGGAGGAGGGACGGGGTGCAGACGTTTCCCGAGGCTCTGGTTCTCCTTAACCAGCAGGTAACAGTGAACACAGGCGGGCGGGTGTTAGACCACGGGGCCTCGAGATGCAGGGAAAGCCTTTCACCAAATGTTTCGATCGCTTTGCTCCTCGCTAGCTTCTCGTCAAAGACAACGTGTGTCGGTCACGTCCTGCGGACCTGCCCGCAAAGCGAGTTCCAGGAAAAAAATATCTAAAAGCGCGCTTTGCCGGAGATCGAAGACAACGTGCTCGTCAAGCATGAAGCAACAACAGCGTAAACAAGGACGGGGGTCGCGAGACATTTAGTGTCTGCGTCTTGCTTTAAAGATAAGATTGCTGACACAATCGGGACGTGTTCTGCAGACTCCTGGCTCCTCAACCGGCCGACCAGTCCTAAAGGCTTCAGAGGAGACACCAGGAACCAAATCAATCGGCCTAGGAAAGCCACGGTGCTTGCACAAGAGCCCACCAAACGGCTTTGCCCTCGGTCTTTGCCTTTAAAAGCCCGTGACTGAAAACCATCGGGCATTCGGGTTTTAAATGCCGGCTTCCTATTCTCCTCCCTTGGCGCCCTGCAAATAAATGGCCTAATTCCTCCCGCGTAAAACTCGGTGTTCAGAGCCTGGCTCCGCAGGCAACCCGCGTCCGGCTCTGCGGGCAACCCGCGTCCGGCTCGGCCACACCGGGGGCTGAGTAACTAACTGGCCTGCGGTTTGCTAGACATTGGGGAGAAGGAGTGAGGACGCCCTGAGGTGCTTGTCGGGAGCCCTGCGCCCCCCACCGCCCAGATGCTCTCCGCAGGCTGGGACGGGGCGGGGTGCCATCTGCCGGGCTGCTGGGTTCCCGAGACGGAAGGGAATGAAGGGACCAGGCAGCCCCCCAACAAAAGCCGCCTCCCAGGCGCCAGGGGCAGGCCGCGATGTCCTCTGCGGGGAGAGGCTCCGGGAGCCCACCGCTGGCAACCGGCCACGGGGCGAGGCCGCTCGGGCCCCTCTCTACCGAGGAACGTGAGGCTCGAACCCATGTCTGGGGCAGAGCCGGGCCGCCCGCTGGTGAGCAGACTTTGGGACAGCGGAGGGCAGGCCCCATGAGCCGGGGGGACGGGGCATGGCTGGCTGGCAGGGGGCCGAGCTCGGGGAGGTTACCTGCGGGGGTCACGGCACCCTCCTGAATGCCTCCCACGTAGCCCGGCAGGAACCGGTGGCAGAAGTCAGGGAGCAACACGTACAAAAGCACCTGGAACACAGAAAGTTGGAGCTCGGCCGCCGGCGGCCCGGGGCCCGGCGTGTCACACGGCCCTGCTTTCACTAATGGAGCCAGGACACGGGGGTTCCCGCTCACGGCGGCTCCTCTTCCCGAAGGGGCTGACTGCGGGCTTCGCGGGGGCCGAACGGGAGGCGGGGTTCCTGCTCTGAGCGACGGGGCGCTCTCCCTGTGGGGCTCGCTCTCCCTGCTTCCGAGAACCCGCAAGTTCGTCCCCCTCACTTTCCTGGGACCATTTAAAAAAAAACAAATGGAGGAATAAGTCGCAAACCTTAAAACGCTCCCTTTTAGGGAGCTCTATTCAGTGGTGTCCGGCACATCCCAAGGTCGTACAATGGTCACTACCACCTACTTCCAGAACGTTCTCATCGCCCCAAGAGGGAACCAGGGGGGCGGTCAGCAGCCACCCCCACCCCGGTCCCCTCCTGCCAGCCCGACAACCGCGAATCTGCTCCGTCCCGTCAAGCTGCCCGCTCTGGACGTCGCCCGTGAGTGGAGCCCTGCTGGACCTGTCCACAGCAGCCGGTCCCTTCCGCTCAGCGGAGTGTCACCAAGGCCCTCCCCCCAGTGGGAGCAAGCGTCAGAACGCCGTTTCTGGCCAAAGGACACTCCACTGCGTGGACACCCCATACTCGTTTGCCCGGCCACCTGTCCACGGGCACTTGGGATATTTCCACTCCTAGGCTGCTGCGACGGGCTGTCCCCAGTCGCTTCTACCCAAAGGGACCGAGACGCCTGCTGTGAGAGGGACCAGGAAGGCGGGCAGCTGGGGCCCCGGGGTGGGAGCGTCCGCCAGGGCACGAAAGCTCGGGCCGCCTTCTGCCAAACGGCAGGTTCACTGCCAACCCCCGTCCTGGCGAACGCCTGCCAGTCTGCGAGGCTGTGGGGTACCACGGGAACTGAGGCTGCTCTTCCCGGGACAACCTGGCAGGAACACAGGCTCAGTGCCTCTTGTCACCGAGTGTCCCTCAGGGATGGGTGGCCGGTGCCCCTCCCGGTGTCACAGGGAAAGATCTGTGCCGTGGTCGGGGCTCCCTGGGCCGGCTGTGGCCTCCTGGCCCTCAGTGCTCGGTCGGTCCCTGTGGGGCCGGGCCTCCCGGACTGCAGGCACGGCGGGCACCCCGATGCCGCTAGCTGCTGCCTGCCCTGTCTGACGAGGAGGCCAAGGACACCTGGCTGTAGGTAGCATCCCACTGGGCGCCCGACAGGAACACCACCCTGAGCGAGGACTCCATCCCCCAGACGGGTGGCCAGGACCCCGGCAGCGAGGGACTCCCCACCCCCACAGCACCCTGGCACAGGGCTGGGAAGGGCCGACCTGGAACGTGACCCACGAGGCATAGAGCTGGGCCGCTTCCTTCGTCAGAGACGGCGTCTTAGCCCAGATGTCCGAGAGGCGAGCACGCCCGGTGGCCAGGTCCAGCAGGGGGGCGGTCAGCGAGCAGCTGTACTGGTCACACGCCATGATAAAGAAGTACACGATGAAGGGTGCGAACAGCAGCAGGAAGATGACGCTGGCCAGGGAAAACCAATCCACCTCCCTGTGGGAGGCGCGGACACTCAGGCCGGGCGCCGGGCGCCGGCCTCGCCGACCCAGTGCCCCACATGCGGGCGTGGGTGCCCTAGCTTGACCCAGCCCGCGCCCCAGAGGAGGAGGCCGCCGGCTCAGCGCGAAGGCCGCCCCGCTGCCGGAAGCCACTTAACACACACGCTCTACCGCGGTCCGTCAGGGGTGACCGACCCCTGGACACCCACGGAAAGCCCAGGGCCAGAGTGCGCATGCAGGAAGGTCTTCCGTGACCCACAGGGCCAGCGGCTCCCCCCATTCCGGGCCGTGGGGGACATACATGCATCCGCACCCCAGTTGCCACGGCTCCCTGGCCCAGGACAGCCAGGACGGCAAGGCGCACACAGCGAGGGCACCAGCTGGCTATAAAATGAGAAGTTGCTCACCTGCCGTGAGCCTTGACAATAGAAAAATTTAATGGGCCCATGAAACCCCACGGGCTGGCTCCCCTCCCCTTGCCCCCGGGCCGGAGGGCGACGAGGTCCTTACCAGGCACGACCCCACTGTCCCTGTGCCGCAGCCCCGCCTGGACGCCTGGCTTTGGGAGCGCTGGGCTGGGCTTTCGCCGCCATCGGGCCCTAGGGGAGGAGAGAAGACGGACGGGCTCGGGCTGTCCCCCCAAGAGCAGACGCCACACGCCCCTGCCGCAGCCACCGGGGCCCCCGGGCCCTGCCGGGCTGGCCTCCGTCGCTCTCCGTCCCTCACCTGGTCCTGGACAGCAGAGTCCAGGCAGGGACAGGACCGCCACCCAGACCCCCTTTCCCGCGACCGGCACGCCCTCACCCCGCCTTCCTGCTTCTGCTCCTGCCGGAGTCGCCCTCCGATGGGGGTGAGGTGAGCCGAGCCACCCGGCTCGGGGCGTCTCCCGACCCGCGCCTGCTGCTCTGCCTCCTGCTCTCTGCTCGAACCCCCCGCCCCCCGCCCCCTGGACGCGGTGGTCACCTGCGCCTTCCCCGCCTGGACCGTGCTCTGCAGTCCCCCCCGCCCAGTGCAGGCCTCATGGAGCCGTCCCCTCCTCTGCCGACTAATCATCTTCCCAGGAGGCCATGACTGCCTCGTCTTCCCACTGGCTAAGGTGACCTGCCGGTGACCCTTCCACACATCCTAACGCAAACGCATCGCTGACACGCTCCCTCCGCCCGTAGCCGTGCGCCAGCTCCGTCTACACTGCCTGCTCCCCAGGCCCCGTGCCCAGTCACTCTCCTGCCACTTACTTCCCTAAAAACTCTGCTCGCCACGTGCGGTTCTTTCATTTACTGGTCTGCACGTGTCCTGTCTGCCTCTCCCATGAGAACGTAAGTCTCCGAGGACAGAGATCGTGTGACCGAGTCCTCACTCTGCTACCAGGGCCTGGAAGTGTCTGGTACCTGTGGGCGGTCGACAAATAGTCACTCTGCCAGAGCTAAACCAGGAGGTGGAATCTCGCACACCCACCTACCCAGCACTGCCCTAAACGGTTAGAACATGGGGGACGCAGTGACGCCCCCCGTCCAGGGCAAGTTCACGCGTGTGGAGTCTCAGAATGCCAACGGGAAAAGACGATGATGTTAAAAGCTTTCGGAGAACATCGAGCACTGAGACTCATGCCAGCGTCAGGCTGGATTCTCGAACATGAGGCTGGAAAACTTAGCAATCTCTAAGGAAAACTTTTTTCAACTTAGAATTCCATTCCCAGGTTAAGCGTCATTCAGAGAAGACGCGGGACGTAAGAGCCGGTCACGGTGGGTGTCAGGACACGGGGGAGACTCGGACGGTGCCCGTGCGGTGGACAGAGGGTCCCCAGTCCACACTGGTACGAGAACCCCTCGGGGAAACGGTAAATTCTTGCCGTGTAGAAAGATGATCGACAGGAGCGACAGCCGTGATATAACGTTCAGAAAAAACACACACAAAAAAAACAAAAAAAGCCGTGATGCACAGAAGCCTTAGCAAATGGGACAAGGAAGGCGCCATTCACTCCGGGAGGCATGAAGTCACGGGAGGGGGAGGGAAACCGTGACCGCGCGCGCTGCCCGGCTTAGCGGTGAACGCGGCAACCGCACGGCCGATGCGCCCCCTACTGGCGGAGAAGGAAACGGCCAAGTCCGGCGTGGTAAAAGCAAATTGCTTAGAAATCAGCCGGCAACACAACGAAAGCGGTTGAAGGAATGAAAAGCACTTGCTTCTGGGAGGCGAGACCATGGGACGAGGCAGGGGACAGTTATTCTCTTATACATATGCACATACAAGCCTTTTGTTACTGTTGTCTTAAACGCGGACGTGAGTGACTTTAACACAAAGGTACGTTCGCTTAAAACGCTTCAACGACGGGAGACACTTTCACGCGCGGTGTGGGAACCATGGCTGTATCAGTTCAGGTTACGAAGGTTCATGGAGGGTCTGCGATGGACGCAGGATGGCGACGTTTTCACGGGAAGGGACCGTCCGTCTCTTCAGCCCCCAAAACGCGGCGTGTGGCAGGACTCGGCTTATACTTGTAGAACTGACGTGGACCACAGACAACCAACTGCCCCCTGGGGACCATGACGTCAGGATCCGAGCCACCCGAACATGTCGGCTTGCTCTCCACGGCCCCCGAACCCTGGCGGCCGCCCACCAGACGCTCGCGCCGGGCGGTGACACCCACACGGCAGAACCTATCGTTCCGTACAGCCCCAGATGGCGTCCCCAACCAGAGCGTGCCGACCTGGCCCCCACGCCAGGCCCCACGTTCCCACGCCGACCCGTGCCTGTCTCCAGCACGGCACTCACACGTGCCTCACGGGAAGGTTAAGCAGAGGGGATGGCCACTCTTTCTGCCCCAAGTCACAGATCAGCCTCACGGAGACAACACCGAGCAGTGACACCACCCAGGGACCGTCTTTCGTGCTGGAAACGGACAGCCTCAGAGCCGAGCAGGAAAGCGAGATGGAGCACACTGCACGAAGGATGTGTCCCTTCCAGGGGTCAAACGAGACCAAATACGAGTTTGGAGCTCATTACGGAGCTCATTCTCCCCTCTCCCCAGAAGTCACCTCTTTGTCCTAAGCACTGAACACTGGGCAGCGATGGCTGGAGTCAGGGGACAGGGAGGTGTGCCGGGGGATTTTCTCCCCTGAGACTCAGACAGGAGCTGACACTGGGTAGCAGCTGTCTAGCCGTCTTCAATTTTCAAAGCCGAAAGGTCGCTGCCCGCGGCCGCGGACCGTGATATTCACCTGCAACCTGGCGTTGAGGGGTCTCACAGCAGACCGGAGGCTGTCCTGGAACCAGGCCCCGTAAAACCTCTAGACTCTTGTGATCCAAGACGCGTGCGTGGTCCTTCTCAACCCGCTGAGCCAAGCCCTGTAGGGGACACAAAGATGCAGATGACACTCAGGGAGCTGACACTTCAGGATGGAAGGCAGACAAGAGCCCAAATGACATCTACTCAAGGCCCACTGCTGGACCCAAGCGGGGGTACAGAGCTCAGGGCTCAGGGCTTTGGACGCGGGCCCGAGGGGGTGTCGCCCGCAGGCAGGCCGATCAGGCTGCCTGTCTGCCCAGCGCCCTCGGTGTCGGGCACAAAGTAAGGACTTGGTAGCAGGGGTGGGACTGGCCGGAGGCGGTCGTGGACATGAGCCGGCGTGAGGAGCACCAAGGGACCAGCAGGCACTTCCTTCGTAGACGTATACGGGGCAGCCATGCTGCGCTTGAAACATTCTAGAAGCTCGTTTGTGCCCAGATCAAGCCCCCCGCGTGTGCCCATCCCCACTGGCCCGTCCCCATTGGCACGATGTGCTGAGGACAGAGCGGCGGCGACAGTCCCCTGGACCGGAAGCCTGGCTCCAGGGACACTCGCTGACCCAAGACCTCCACGAGTGCCTCGGGGCACAGACGCCCCCACACCGGAGGGTCCGCGGTGTCGTTACAGCTGGATGAAGGTTTAGTGTCCCACACGTGGGCAAAAAGACGAGCCAGTGACTTGGACGGGGCCGCCTGGCGCCCGGGTCAGCAGCCTGGGTGGGGTCTGCCTTCCGCAGGCAGGAGCTAAAGGGACTTCGCTGCTGACAGCTTGGGGGGGATCTAGAGGCAGCGGCTGGGGATGAACTCTCGACGGCGCTGTCGACGCCGGACGGTAAGCTTTTCCTCGCCGAGGCACCTGGTTCAAAGACGGCCGTGCCGGGCAGAAGCCCGCCGTCTGGCCCGCGTGTCTGCGTCTGCGCGTCCTCCCAGCTGGGCCTCACACTGCCGACCCTTCTCCTCTGGGGCAGCAACCCTGACGTCCGTCTTAAAGGAATACGCTGCCAGCTCGGTCCAGACACAGCCACAGCGAAACTGCCTGATACAAACCCGGGTACCCTGGAGGACTGACCACCTGAGCGACGCTGCTCCTCCCTCCCAGAGCCCTAATTACCAGTCTCAGGCTCTAAATTAGCCGATAAAGAACCCGTGGAACCCCAGACCTCCATCTCTGACCCGGATAAAGGCAGAGCCCCGCGGCCTCGCTGTGTGGCCCGGGCCGGCTGTGAACCCTCCCGGACCTGTTGGTAACACATCCTGTCCTCAGGGTCCCTTTACGGTTCGTGCTGAGCCGCCCCCGTGAGGGAGGGCCAGAGCAAGTGCCCCCCGCACCCCGACCGCTACCAACAGGCTGGGACCCACAAAAGTGATGATTTAAGCCCCATGGCAGCTTTTTTGGCACCTCGAGGGCTTAGTAATTTAGGGGTGCAGTAGAGACCCAGGACCACGGCAGGGAGGGCTGGGCACTAGCTCGATGAATACTCGAGAGGCCCCAAGGCCACCATCAAGGCTGCAGCTTCTCACGTCACCCATTCCTGTTGCCAGCATGGCCCCCACTAGGAGTTCGACCAGTGTGTCCTTGAGCCTCTGTTTGTCTTGCTCAGCCTTGGTCTCATCTGCAAAGCATTGTCCACTTTGTCAAGGACACGATGGTCATGGTGCCGAGCGCTCAGGGCCAGGCCTGACCTCGTCAGCGTTCAGCTAAGAGTCAGCCACAGCTGGCGCCACGCGGGCCGCAAGCGGGCTCAGCGGGGCTCACGCAGGGCAGCAGCGGGGGGCTCCGCTTGGCAGAGGTTACAAAACCAACCGACCCCCGAAGTCTAAGGGGGTACACCCGCGTGTCCAAACCTAGAATGTTCTGCTCACCCACTGTGTAACCAATCCCCCCTCGACTTAGTGGCTTAAAACAAGTCTTTTTATCATCCCTCATTGTTTCGGGGGTCAGGAATCTGGGGAGACACTGGCTAGGCAGCTACGGCTTCAGGGTGTGCTGGAGTCCCCGCTCTGCCTTTTCTGACCTGGCCTGGGAAGGCACACGCCATCACTTCCGGCACATTCTGTCAGGTACAGCGAATCAGAGCCTTTCAAGGAGGAGTGGCAACATATGATAACGCGAGACACTGTTGGGGTCATCGTCGGATGATCTGGCCTGTCCCAGATAACAACCAGTCACTAGGCCCCTGCCGAGTTCCAGCCGCCCACGGGCTCACGGAATTCTCACACGGGGGGCCCTGGGGAGCGGGCCCTGTCAAGTCCACCTTCCGGACGAAGAAGCCGAGGCAGGAAGGTAGAGCGAGTGGTTCCCTAACACAGACCTACAGCGACGGAGCGGGTCCCACGGGAACCCCATCCTCCATGACACACCTGGGAGGCACAGTAAATTCCAGAACAGTCGGGATGAAAACACCCAAACAAGCACTAACGTTTGGGTGCTATGCCAGGTGCTACTCCAGGGAATACACCCACAGAATCACTTTGGGCTGGAACGCCATCCATCAGCAGCGGAGTCTGTCTCGGAAACGTGCTCGTCAAAGGAGGCGTAGAGACTGAAAAATACCGGCCTCTGGATTTTTACTTCAGATGAGCATAAACGATAAAATCCAAGATCAGCGACCCGGAGGGCAGCTGTTCTCCTGGTCTGAGGCCAGGCAGACCAGCAGCTCCCCGTAGGGCTTTGTCCTGGACCTGAGTAAGCAGATGCAAGAACTCACACTGTAGTTTGCGACATACAACTCGCAAACTGTTGAAAACGGCGAGATGACTCAGTGAGAACATCAGATAAACGACACACCCATCAGGGGAAGACTCAACAGTTGTTTAAAAAATGAGCCCAACGCAGGAAAAGGTGCCCGGACGTGTCACGGCATAAGGACAAGTTGCAAATCTGTCCTTAAAATGACTATTTTAAAAAGCTAAGCACCAAGACGTTAAACTGGGAATAGGCGTGGCTTTTTTTTTTTTCCCTCTTTCCTAATTATTCTCATAGAAATGTACTTGTAGAATAAGATAATTTAACAACAACCAAGTTTTTTTTACCAGCTCTTGGAGTCATGAGACCCACAATTCTGGGAATATTTGCGGCTGTAACTGGGGCCAGGAAGGTCATCCGTCCCCACGGTGAGGGTGACTGTTCGGGTGATTCTTGCAGGTGATACCTGCCGCTTTTCTACACCCCCCACCCCCTCCGGCCCCCTGCGGGCTGTGTGGTCACTCCCTCAGCTGCCACACGCAACTCACAAGCCTCGCCTCGCTTGCCAGACGCAGGGGCTGCCCGCAAGCTGTGCTGTGCCTTTGAGCCCCTGGTGCTGGAGAGCTCCGGCCTGGCTTGGGCTCCTGGCTGGGCAGTTTCTGAGGGGTGAACTGCAGCTGTGACGGCAGCCACAGGGCTCTGCTTTTGGAAAGCAACAGCTGTGCTTGCTAAAACACAGGTTTAGAAGCCCGGCGTTCAAGGCCCTCACCTGTCCCCTCCAATCCGTGCCCAGGAGCCACTGACTTTGGCGTGTCTTCTTCCAGATGGTTTCACGAGCTTCACGCAACACACACCCCTCCTTCTTTCTAAAAACCGGCTCGCACGGAAATTCTTTCGCAGCGTGGCGTCTTTGCCTCGTCCTGTCTTAGCATGCCTCGGGTCTACTATACGAGCCTGCCATTCTTTTTAGCTGCGATCTACCCAAGAGGACTGTGTTAGCCGTAGTCCAGGATCGAATTGTGCTTGGATGGTTCCGAGGTTCACCTGCAAACCGTTCTCGTTTTTCGGTGGAAAAGCGTCCTGCGGTTGGAAGGACTCCAGCCCCCTAGGCCTCCCCTCCCAACCTCCCGGCGACCTTTGAACACCTGGCCTCCCCGGCGGCCCCCCAGCTTCTCAACTCCCTCGCCACAGAGATCTATATATTTGACAGAATGAGCAGGACTCCTCAAAACTCTATTAAAAGAGGATTCGCCAAGTCGTGCTCAGAAAGAGGGCGTTTTCTGCTCCACCAAGAGGGGACAAAAGGGCCCCTCCCGCTCCACCGTGCAGCCCCCACGCGTCGTGTCTTAAATCTGGGCACCCGGCCTGGCGCGCCGTGGGCCTTGGCTCCTGCTTCCTCATCTAAGTAGCTGCAGGAAGAGCTCGAGTGGGCATGGGGGGCACCCCGCACTAAGACCAGAGCGCTGGGTGCCAGGTGCATCTGAGGGCAGACCACCCAGCTCCTTCCTCAACTCTGGGCAGAAAGTCAGTTGAGAGGCACAAACTTTTAGGCAAAAGAAACCAGGCAGGCAGGGTGGAATTCCTGCTCTCTGGTCAACGCTGACCAGCAGCGTGGGGGTTCGGAGGGTGGGAATGTCCGGATGGGGTTCTGCCCCCGACTCCCAGCCCCCCTAAACACAGGCGCTGCTCCCCCACACTGAAGCAATGTCACCAGAGTTGTGGGTTTGAGGCTTGGCTCTGCCACCCTCTAACATGTGACTCCACCCGTCACGTCACCTCTCGGGAACCCCAGTGTCCTCACCTGTAAAATGAGGGTGATGCCTAACGGGTGGATTATTCTGAGAATTAGCCTCAAAGCGCTAAGCACAATGCGGGACACACAGGAAACCCCAGCAAATGACGGGAGGTCTTGCACATCGCCTTTAAGAAAAACATTTCATTTCCTCTCTCCTGTACCTTAAAACCCCACTTAATAAAATTATACAATGCCCAGGAAAGAGGCAACGCATCATTATTTTAAGAGCAGGGAAGGACGGATGGCTGAAAACGGAGGGGAGCCTTTTGTGGGCTCGGCCCGCACAACTCCCGGCGGGGACCCCGCCCTAAGGAACCCCTTCCTAGCAGAGCAGTTCGGCGGCTCTCCACCTGCATCCAGGTGCTCGGCGAGCCCGCAGCCGCTCCGTTAGGTCCTCAAACAGAAAACCGCGTCCGCTCGCGTGGGGCGCCCGAGGAAGGAGCGAGCCGGGCCGGCCCAGGAAGCACTCGCCCGGCTCCGCCCCGCCACGGCTCCCCCAGAGGAGCCCCGGAACCCCCGGGAGGCAGGGCGTGCGCGCAGGTCCGTCTCGGGGTGGCCGGCCGGCGCCCGCGCGCCTCCGGCTTCTCCAAACCAGCGCGCGGCCGCGGCCCCGGCCCGGATCTCACAGGCGCGCACGCACGCCTCGCCCACCTGACCGCGCATCCCCGCCTCGCCTGCGCACTGTCCCCCGCTCGTGCGATCCCAGGCCTGACCGCCGCAGGAGCCCCCCACCCCGCCAGCACGAACCTCACCTGCGCGCTCCGCTCTGCTCGCAGCAGCACCAGGTAGTGGGGCCAGTCGTAGCCGCGCCCCCTGCTAACGTATCGGGGTGGAAGACCAATCGGAGGCGGGCTCTGCACGGGTTGGGGTCCCTGCGCCCCGCGATTGGCCGCAGCGCCTCGCCCCACCTTCTGAGCTGACTCCGGGCCACCGCGCGTACCACTCGGCGGCGGCGGGGCGCGAGATTGACGGTCGAGGGACCGCCCCGCGCCAGCCCTGCGGGGGCGGACACTCGTCACGCGCACGAGGAGCTCTCGGTGACGAGAGTGCCCCTCGAGGTCGTCCCACTGAGCACGAAGGTCCAAACGATCTGCTCCTGCCTCCATCAGTCATTGGACAGGGGCGGCTCTTGCAAGGGCATGACCTTGGGCCGGGCAGCGACCCCGCACCCTACACCTGGGGCATCAGGCTGACTGGCAGAGGTATCTGGTTGGCACAGGTCTGTGTTCTTCACAGAGACATTTTTTTTTCCTGCAGTTTTTTGAAAAATATCAAACATACAAATCAGTCGAATATATAGTAAAGTGACCTCCACATACCTAGATTCGACAGCTGTCAACTTTTCTCTCCTCAATCTGTGTGTGTGTGTGTGTGTGTGTGTGTGTGTGTGTGTGTGTCCCACCCTCCATTTTTGCCCTGAACCATTAATTAGCTACAGGTGATATCTCCCTCCTAAATAATTCAGTATCCATTTCCTAAAAACAAGAACGGTCACCTGTGTTACTCAAATAAAATGACCACACTCTGGAAATGTCACACCAATTCAATGCTATTACCTAATATATTGTCTAGATTCAGTGTCCCCAGTTATCCCAGGAATGTCCTTTCTTGCTCTTTTGAAAAATCCAGAATCCAGTCGGGAAACCACACTGGGCATTTGGTTGTCATGACTCCTTAGCCTCGAAAGGGACGGCGCGGACACAGCCTTGGTGTCTCGCTTCATTGTAGCTTGTCGGGCTTCCATGGCGTGACAGTTTTAGAGAGCTTTTTGCAGCGTATCTCTCAATTTGGGTGTGGCCGTTTCCCTCACTCGTCACTTAGGTCGTGCGTTTTGAGGCGGGATAATATGCTACATAGGTGATGTCCTGTCTTCATGCATCATATGAGGCCTGAGACGATGTCCCATTGCTGACAGTGAGTTTGATCGTGTGGATCAGGTGCTTTCTTCCAGAAATCTCCATCTCTCCTTTCCTGACTAGTAAGTAATCGCCGAGTGACACTTCGAGACTAGATATGCTGCTCCAAACAAACAACCGTTTGCCCGGTCATCTAGCGTCTAATGACTGTAGCCTGAATCGCTGACGCCTTGGTGCGAAAGCGTGATTTTCCAATTTCATCATTCCTGCAACACTTATTAGTTGACGTTTTTCTGTAGAGAATTCCCCTCTCCTATTTAATGTAGTTTTTTGTCAGTGTGGACTAACAGATTTTTTTTTTTAACTCATTGAGCTATGATCCTGAACTGTCATTAACTTTTTTTAAAAGTCATTATCTTTTGGATACTCAAATTGTCTCCTATGTGGCCAGTGGGAGGCCCTTCAAACAGACTTCCTTTTTTCAAATAACTTGCCCCTCACACTCTGAGCACTTGCTCATTTTCTGCGGCTCGGCCTTAACCCCCGGCAGTCGCTGCCTCACTCACTGCGCAGGCGCGCCCTGCGCTACGCCAGCGGGGCGGGGCTAGGGCGGGGCGAGGCAGCGGGGCGGGGAGAGGGGCGGGACTAGGCAGCGGGACAGGGCGAGAGGATAGGCGAGGAGGAGGGGCGGGGATGCGTGACGGACAGCCAGGGGCGGGGAGAGGGGCGGGGCGGGGCCTGACGCGGCTGCTCTGCTGTCCCTCTCCGGCACCGGAAGACTCACAGGTTCCTGAGCCTCCTGCTGTGAGTCAGGATGGGCCGGAAAGTGACAAATGGCCACCTGCTTGCACTTTGAGTGCCGAGTGGGCCTGGACTTCGAGGGGAATTTGCAAAGGATTTTAAAGAGTGAGTCCGGGACAGCGAGGGGGCGGGGGGGCGGGGCAAAGGTCGCCTCTGGCCGGCCTGGCACGCTTGCAGCAAACGCAGGGCTTGGCCTTGGAGAAACTCGCAGCTGGGGGCGTGGGGACAGATAATAGATACCGGCCACGCCCGTGTGAGTGCCCAGGCCGCCTTCTTCCGAATGGTTACAGTGCCCAGGGTCACTTGCCGTGTACGCTGGGTAAGGGAGCTGGCTGTGGAGGTGGAGTCCGGAAGGTTGGGGGTGTCCCTGTCCTCAGATACCTCTGAGGTCTCATGTGTCCTAGCTAGAGCCGAGCTGCCCTTCCTCAGAAGTGTTCAAGGGGAGAGGGTGGCCTAGCCACCGGTGAGGACGTGGTGAGGCACCCCACAGTGGTGGTCTCGGTTACCTGAGAACCTTCCCGGGGGTCGGGCACTGGGAGAGGCTGGCCGAGAGGAGTGACCTGGGATGAGGGTGAGTCCGCAAGCTTAGAAACCTGGGTGCATTGTGGGAGCGCCATGCAGTCGCTGCTGGCACCGGCTCACGTCTGAGAGTGAGCGTATGCACCATTCCTTCCTACCCCTAAGGCGGGGCGGCCCTCCCAGCCCCGCAGGTGTGGCCACCCCACCTGTGCTCAGCTGCTCACTGCAGGAGGGCCGGCGAGAGCCACATAAGCAGAATAGTTCCCCTGAGGACATCTTATCAGCCAGGTGCCTTGGCACTTCATCTGTTTTATTTTTTTCAATATCATCCTGCCTGCGGCTCACCAGAGCTCCGAGCGAATCTCGTTGGGGTGAAGAGAGGCATTCCGGGGCGGCGGAGGTGTCTCCCCGCAGCCGGCCTCCTCCTCCACACTGCACCCGGGAGCTGCTGCCCAGCCCCAGAGGCTGATAGCGCCTGCCGCCTGCTGCCAGGGCGTGACCTCTGCCGTGGCGCCGAGGGTCAGGCCCTGCCCGGCTCCCGCCTCCCGCAGGTGTGAGCAGGGTGATGCCGTCCTCGGCGGCCCCGTGGAGAGCTTTGTCTGGTGTGGTTTTTATCACACAGAGCGCATCGAACATCTTATCTGCCTTCGAGCACGTCCCGGGTGCTGACCTGGCCCCGCTCTCTCTCCCTCTCGGTACTGCAGGCATCGAGATTGCCAAACAGAAGGGAGCGAAATACAGACTTGGACCGGAACTGGAGATATGGTGAGAGCCGCGCGTGCAGACAGCCCGGGGCGGGCAGGGAGGTGTGCGTCAGTCCCGCGGCCCTTTGGGGACAGCAGGGTGGCAGCCCACGGAGGAGACCGCGGAAACCCCTGAACAGCAGCAGGCCCTGCGAGGCCAGGTGCCCGAGTGTCCTCTGTGGGCCGACTGCGGGGGCCGGAGGGGGCGCTGAGAAAAGCGGGCAGCTTCTCTGGAACCACCGCCCGCCCCAGGCCATCCCGCGGCCACCAGCGGGTTTCGGGGTCGGTCTCGGTGCCTCTCCGTAAGCTAAGCCAGCACAGCGCTCACTTCAGCTCTGCCTTTTTGGGGTGCCCGGGCGCTGATTCCCTGATTTCTTTCTCATCCCTTGTTCAAAACTGACCGATTGGTTGCCACGCCAAGCCTCTCACGGGCTGCGGTCGGTTCCTTTGTGACTGTGGGTGCCGGCCAGCGGCCCCGTGCCTCCGTCGAACCCCGGGCCTCGGAAGGCCCCCTTCCTGGACTCTGTAAGCGGGCCCTACCTTCTCCGCTTGTGGCTCCGTTGACACCCTCATTTACTTCATCCCGACCGGCAGGGCCTGGGCACCCTGGCGCCCACGGCTGGAGGCTTTACGACCTCTGCCCCCGAGCTCGGGCTTCATCCCTGCCTTCTGTCTGCTCCTTCCCCCTGGAGGGCTTGTAGCCCACAGCCCGGTCCCCCTCGCATAGTCGCCATCCGGAGGCGCTTAGAGGTTGGGGCTCACCCCTTTCTTCGTCCTGTTCTTTTTCTCGCCCCTCCCCCGAATCTGGACGGGTCATCTTAAAAGGAGGAAATTTTAACTCGAGGGTCCCCGGATGGTATATTCACATCGGGCAGGGCCGAGGGCCCCACCGAGCTCGGATCCCATTAATTATTTCCAGCAACCTACAGAGAGGAACAGGCAGGAGAGGGGCCGGGTCGCTCCCCAGACACAGCGTCTTCCTGTCCCCGCGTCAGTCCAGCTCCCCGCCCCCCAGAAGACGCACCTGGGAGCTGCCAGAGAGCGAGAACCCACAAAGCAGGGGTCCATTGGAGAGGAAGGAACACCCCAGGTCTCCCCCTCACGGGGCACCTCCTTGACCCCGTTTTTACCTGAGACGCGGGCTTTTCCGCCTCAGAGCCGGCACCCGGCAGGCGGTGGCGGATGCCGGCTTCGGCGTTGCCTTCGTGCCTGCCGTTTATCCGCGTCTGCAACGTGCCCCGCAGGCTGCGTGGTAGAAAGGAAAGCTTTCTGAAGATTTAGAATTAGTCGACAAAACGTCTGCGTTTCGTCACGCAGCAACCCAGTCTTCACGTTTGCTGGCGTCCTGGCGCGTTGCGGTCATTTTCCGGGGCGCCGTGACCAAGTTCCACAACCCAGAGACCAGAATCGGGGTGTCACAGGGCAGGGCCGTGCAGCCTCTCAGCTCCCGGCTCGCGGTTCCGTGCCTTGTGGCCCCTGCTGGGTCTTCGCTGCCTCCCGCTCCTCCCCGCGTGTCCTCTGTGTCTTACGAGGATGCCTGTCACTGCATTTAGCACCTGCCCACGTCACCCAAGGTCATCTCATCTCGAGACCCTTGATTTAATTACATCTGGAAAGACCCTTTTTCCACACGAGGTCATTCTCACCAGTTCTGCGGCTAGGACAGGGACGTGGCTTCTGGGGGACCCCGTTCGGCCCACCACAAGCTGGGCGAGTGGTGTTTTCAGGCCGTTGTTAATGCTCTCCCTGCCTGAGGAATGTTTTTCTGTAGATCAGGGTGCTTTTGGCCACATTGACACTTAAAATAATCCACAGGCAGACAGACGCTTCTTGACACAAGAAAGAATGTGTCACAGCAACTTAACACCAGGAGAAAGGGACAGGGGCCCGGTGTCTTTGTTTCCGACGAAATGCATCATTTTCATAGTGACCCTAACTCTGGCCGCACGCGGAATCTCATGGGAGGCGTTCGGGAGATCCCAGGGCCTGGGTGGTACCCGGGCACGGCCGGCTCGACTGGCTCCCGCCGTACCCCGGGCTCACCCTCTGCTCCCCACCTCTGCAGCGGCTATGGCTGTTGGGACCATTACCACGAGTCAGACACCCTCCTGCACTCCCTGCAAGTCCTGGCTGCCCTCCTGGCGTCTCCGGTCACTCAGGACATCATCTGCGATGTGGGGATGTAAGTGCCAAGGCGAGCGGCGAACAGGCAGGCTCTGCAAGGGAGGGGGGTGGTCTGAGGACGTGGCGCGTCCTGCAGCATCTAACTTCCGGGGTGTGAAATCTGCACATCTCAGAGGATGCACGAGGCCCCCTGCAGAAAAGTGGGTTTGGTCCCCGCCAGCCCCACAGACGCCTCATCCCCTTCCAGTGGAGGCGGCTCTTGGAGGCAGTCTTCGTATGGTCTTCCAAGAGTGCCCACGCACGTGCAAACACGCTTTGCACAAGCGGGAGCCCCGCGTCCACCCTGTCACACGTACGGCACCTGCTGCACTCAGTGGTCAGGCTGGGGTGGCTGCACATCACTCCATGTCCACCTGCCGACCGGGTAGTCCCAGGGGAGTGTGTTTCCTAGGTGCAGACGTACGGGTGCAGCTTCCCAGCAGCGGGTCGTGGTTTAGGCGCCTGGGTGTGGCTGTCACAGGTGTGAGGTGATACGGTGTAGGCACGCGTGGGTTGAGTTCTGTAGGTGTAGGTAGGTAGGTAGGTGGGTGGGTGGATAGTGTTCGAGAGGCTTCCTCCAGTGATCAGTCAGCAATTTAAATAAAACTGCAGATCTGTTTTATTTAAAATGTTCACCACGTGCTTGTCACACGTTTTGTACAAACACGAACACAAGCATGTTTGGTTTCGGCTCAGAGGAGGGATAGGGGCGGGGCGGGGCAGTGACTCGGGGTGGCCAGGGCGGGGGAGGGGCTGCCCCGGCTGCATCCTGCCCTGGACTCCCCACCGAGGGCAAAGTGGAGGTCAGCGTGAGTCGGCGCCAGGCGGCGTTGGGGACCCCGCCACCCGACTCAGGGGCCCACGCTGTCAACACTCGCCTTATTTCCTGTGTGCATCCCTGGCATTTATGTACCAGCCCCACCCATTTTCAGCCGGCAGCCCGTCCCACCGTCCTCTTATAAGGCACCCCCTGTCTCCCTGGTGCCCACTGCGCTAGCGCTGGGTGCCCACGCGGTCCCCCTGGGCCGGCCTCAGCCACCTGGCCTTTCCAGCGTGGCCTGTCTCATGCAGAGAGGGTCGGTGTCGGGTGGCTAGAGAGGGGACGTGGAGCACAGGGTCTGCCCTGAGGATGAACAGATCTGCCCCGCAGCCAGCATTCTAGAAGGGGCTCTGTGGGGACAGGGCTCCGGGGGAGAATTGGCAAGGCACGGGGGCTGTGCACAGGGCCAGTAGGGGACGGAGAGGTGACCCCGCAGCAGGATGTGAGCACAGGGACGGATGTGGCCCCTGGGAGGTCTGGAAGCGGGGAGCAGCCCTGAGCGGGACGGCTCTGCACTCGGCCGAGGAGACCCCATGTCGTGACGGCCACACGGGAGCTCCTCGCTCGTTTTTACCTGCAATCTGAGGCGGTGGCAGAGCAGCCTGCTGGTTCTCGCGAGGGACCCCAGGACGTGTCGTGACAGACGCGTGCGTCCCCTCTCCTGGCAGGCCCGTGATGCATCGAGACGTCCGCTACA
>NW_024350923.1:1958391-1982267 GCF_902729225.1 Pteropus medius | reverse complement strand
GGATCGAATTGTGCTTGGATGGTTCCGAGGTTCACCTGCAAACCGTTCTCGTTTTTCGGTGGAAAAGCGTCCTGCGGTTGGAAGGACTCCAGCCCCCTAGGCTTCCCCTCCCGACCTCCCGGCGACCTTTGAACACCTGGCTTCCCCGGCGGCCCCCCAGCTTCTCAACTCCCTCGCCACAGAATGAGCAGGACTCCTCAAAATTCTATTAAAAGAGGATTCGCCAAGTCGTGCTCAGAAAGAGGGCGTTTTCTGCTCCACCAAGAGGGGACAAAAGGGCCCCTCCCGCTCCACCGTGCAGCCCCCACGCGTCGTGTCTTAAATCTGGGCACCCGGCCTGGCGCGCCGTGGGCCTTGGCTCCTGCTTCCTCATCTAAGTAGCTGCAGGAACAGCTCGGGTGGGCATGGGGGGGCAGGCACCCCGCACTAAGACCAGAGCGCTGGGTGCCAGGTGCATCTGAGGGCAGACCACCCAGCTCCTTCCTCAACTCTGGGCAGAAAGTCAGTTGAGAGGCACAAACTTTTAGGCAAAAGAAACCAGGCAGGCAGGGTGGAATTCCTGCTCTCTGGTCAACGCTGACCAGCAGCGTGGGGGTTCGGAGGGTGGGAATGTCCGGATGGGGTTCTGCCCCCGACTCCCAGCCCCCCTAAACACAGGCGCTGCTCCCCCACACTGAAGCAATGTCACCAGAGTTGTGGGTTTGAGGCTTGGCTCTGCCACCCTCTAACATGTGACTCCACCGGTCACATCACCTCTCGGGAACTCCAATGTCCTCACCTGTAAAATGAGGATGATGCCTAACGGGTGGATTATTCTGAGAATTAGCCTCAAAGCGCTAAGCACAATGCGGGACACACAGGAAACCCCAGCAAATGACGGGAGGTCTTGCACATCGCCTTTAAGAAAAACATTTCATTTCCTCTCTCCTGTACCTTAAAACCCCACTTAATAAAATTATACAATGCCCAGGAAAGAGGCAACGCATCATTATTTTAAGAGCAGGGAAGGAGGGATGGCTGAAAACGGAGGGGAGCCTTTTGTGGGCTCGGCCCGCACAACTCCCGGCGGGGACCCCGCCCTAAGGAACCCCTTCCTAGCAGAGCAGTTCGGCGGCTCTCCACCTGCATCCAGGTGCTCGGCGAGCCCGCAGCCGCTCCGTTAGGTCCTCAAACAGAAAACCGCGTCCGCTCGCGTGGGGCGCCCGAGGAAGGAGCGAGCCGGGCCGGCCCAGGAAGCACTCGCCCGGCTCCGCCCCGCCACGGCTCCCCCAGAGGAGCCCCGGAACCCCCGGGAGGCAGGGCGTGCGCGCAGGTCCGTCTCGGGGTGGCCGGCCGGCGCCCGCGCGCCTCCGGCTTCTCCAAACCAGCGCGCGGCCGCGGCCCCGGCCCGGATCTCACAGGCGCGCACGCACGCCTCGCCCACCTGACCGCGCATCCCCGCCTCGCCTGCGCACTGTCCCCCGCTCGTGCGATCCCAGGCCTGACCGCCGCAGGAGCCCCCCACCCCGCCAGCACGAACCTCACCTGCGCGCTCCGCTCTGCTCGCAGCAGCACCAGGTAGTGGGGCCAGTCGTAGCCGCGCCCCCTGCTAACGTATCGGGGTGGAAGACCAATCGGAGGCGGGCTCTGCACGGGTTGGGGTCCCTGCGCCCCGCGATTGGCCGCAGCGCCTCGCCCCACCTTCTGAGCTGACTCCGGGCCACCGCGCGTACCACTCGGCGGCGGCGGGGCGCGAGATTGACGGTCGAGGGACCGCCCCGCGCCAGCCCTGCGGGGGCGGACACTCGTCACGCGCACGAGGAGCTCTCGGTGACGAGAGTGCCCCTCGAGGTCGTCCCACTGGGCACGAAAGTCCAAACGATCTGCTCCTGCCTCCATCAGTCATTGGACAGGGGCGGCTCTTGCAAGGGCATGACCTTGGGCCGGGCAGCGACCCCGCACCCTACACCTGGGGCATCAGGCTGACTGGCAGAGGTATCTGGTTGGCACAGGTCTGTGTTCTTCACAGAGACATTTATTTTTCCTGCAGTTTTTTGAAAAATATCAAACATACAAATCAGTCGAATATATAGTAAAGTGACCTCCACATACCTAGATTCGACAGCTGTCAACTTTTCTCTCCCTAATGTGTGTGTGTGTGTGTGTGTGTGTGTGTGTGTGTGTGTGTGTCCCACCCTCCATTTTTGCCCTGAACCATTAATTAGCTACAGGTGATATCTCCCTCCTAAATAATTCAGTATCCATTTCCTAAAAACAAGAACGGTCACCTGTGTTACTCAAATAAAATGACCACACTCTGGAAATGTCACACCAATTCAATGCTATTACCTAATATATTGTCTAGATTCAGTGTCCCCAGTTATCCCAGGAATGTCCTTTCTTGCTCTTTTGAAAAATCCAGAATCCAGTCGGGAAACCACACTGGGCATTTGGTTGTCATGACTCCTTAGCCTCGAAAGGGACGGCGCGGACACAGCCTTGGTGTCTCGCTTCATTGTAGCTTGTCGGGCTTCCATGGCGTGACAGTTTTAGAGAGCTTTTTGCAGCGTATCTCTCAATTTGGGTGTGGCCGTTTCCCTCACTCGTCACTTAGGTCGTGCGTTTTGAGGCGGGATAATATGCTACATAGGTGATGTCCTGTCTTCATGCATCATATGAGGCCTGAGACGATGTCCCATTGCTGACAGTGAGTTTGATCGTGTGGATCAGGTGCTTTCTTCCAGAAATCTCCATCTCTCCTTTCCTGACTAGTAAGTAATCGCCGAGTGACACTTCGAGACTAGATATGCTGCTCCAAACAAACAACCGTTTGCCCGGTCATCTAGCGTCTAATGACTGTAGCCTGAATCGCTGACGCCTTGGTGCGAAAGCGTGATTTTCCAATTTCATCATTCCTGCAACACTTATTAGTTGACGTTTTTCTGTAGAGAATTCCCCTCTCCTATTTAATGTAGTTTTTTGTCAGTGTGGACTAACAGATTTTTTTTTTTTAACTCATTGAGCTATGATCCTGAACTGTCATTAACTTTTTTTAAAAGTCATTATCTTTTGGATACTCAAATTGTCTCCTATGTGGCCAGTGGGAGGCCCTTCAAACAGACTTCCTTTTTTCAAATAACTTGCCCCTCACACTCTGAGCACTTGCTCATTTTCTGCGGCTCGGCCTTAACCCCCGGCAGTCGCTGCCTCACTCACTGCGCAGGCGCGCCCTGCGCTACGCCAGCGGGGCGGGGCTAGGGCGGGGCGAGGCAGCGGGGCGGGGAGAGGGGCGGGACTAGGCAGCGGACGGGCGGGATAGGGCGAGGATGGGCGGGGAAGAAGTGACGAGGGGCGGGGGAGAGGGCGGCGGGGCCCGGTCGCGGCTGCTCTGTTGTCCACTCCTCCGGCGCGAACCGGAAGACCACGGTTCCCACAGGCCTCCCGCTGTAGTCAGGATGGGCCGGAAAGCGGACTGCATGCCACCTGCGCGCGCTGAAACCAGTGGGCCCTGGACTTCGAGGGGAATTTGCAAAGGATTTTAAAGAGTGAGTCCGGGACAGCGAGGGGGCGGGGGGGCGGGGCAAAGGTCGCCTCTGGCCGGCCTGGCACGCTTGCAGCAAACGCAGGGCTTGGCCTTGGAGAAACTCGCAGCTGGGGGCGTTGGGACAGATAATAGATACCGGCCACGCCCGTGTGAGTGCCCAGGCCGCCTTCTTCCGAATGGTTACAGTGCCCGGGGTCACTTGCCGTGCACGCTGGGTAAGAGAGCGGGCTGTGGAGGTGGAGTCGGGAAGGTTGGGGTGTCCCTGTCCTCAGATACCTCTGGGGTCTCATGTGTCCTAGCTAGAGCCGAGCTGCCCTTCCTCAGAAGTGTTCAAGGGGAGAGGGTGGCCTAGCCACCGGTGAGGACGTGGTGAGGCACCCCACAGTGGTGGTCTCGGTTACCTGAGAACCTTCCCGGGGGTCGGGCACTGGGAGAGGCTGGCCGAGAGGAGTGACCTGGGATGAGGGTGAGCCCGCAAGCTTAGAGACCTGGGTGCATTGTGGGAGCGCCATGCAGTCGCTGCTGGCACCGGCTCACGTCTGAGAGTGAGCGTATGCACCATTCCTTCCTACCCCTAAGGCGGGGCTGCCCTCCCAGCCCCGCAGGTGTGGCCACCCCACCTGTGCTCAGCTGCTCACTGCAGGAGGGCCGGCGAGAGCCACATAAGCAGAATAGTTCCCCTGAGGACATCTTATCAGCCAGGTGCCTTGGCACTTCATCTGTTTTATTTTTTTCAATATCATCCTGCCTGCGGCTCACCAGAGCTCCGAGCGAATCTCGTTGGGGTGAAGAGAGGCATTCTGGGGCGGCGGAGGTGTCTCCCCGCAGCCGGCCTCCTCCTCCAGACTGTACCCGGGAGCTGCTGCCCAGCCCCAGAGGCTGATGGCGCCTGCCGCCTGCTGCCAGGGCGTGACCTCTGCCGTGGCGCCAAGGGTCAGGCCCTGCCCGGCTCCCGCCTCCCGCAGGTGTGAACAGGGTGATGCCGTCCTCGGCAGCCCCGTGGAGAGCTTTGTCTGGTGTGGTTTTTATCACACAGAGCGCATCGAACGTCTTATCTGCCTTCGAGCTCGTCTTATCTGCCTTCGAGCTCGTCCCGGGTGCTGAACTGGCCCCGCCCTCTCTCCCTCTCGGTACTGCAGGCATTGAGATTGCCAAACAGAAGGGAGCGAAATACAGACTTGGACCGGAACTGGAGATATGGTGAGAGCCGCGCGTGCAGACAGCCCAGGGCGGGCAGGGAGGTGTGCGTCAGTCCCGCGGCCCTTTGGGGACAGCAGGGTGGCAGCCCACGGAGGAGACCGCGGAAACCCCTGAACAGCAGCAGGCCCTGCGAGGCCAGGTGCCCGAGAGTCCTCTGTGGGCCGACTGCGGGGGCCGGAGGGGGCGCTGAGAAAAGCGGGCAGCTTCTCTGGAACCACCGCCCGCCCCAGGCCATCACGCGGCCACCAGCGGGTTTCGGGGTCGGTCTCGGTGCCTCTCCGTAAGCTAAGCCAGCACAGCGCTCACTTCAGCTCTGCCTTTTTGGGGTGCCCGGGCGCTGATTCCCTGATTTCTTTCTCATCCCTTGTTCAAAACTGACCGATTGGTTGCCACGCCAAGCCTCTCACGGGCTGCGGTCGGTTCCTTTGTGACTGTGGGTGCCGGCCAGCGGCCCCGTGCCTCCCTCGAACCCCGGGCCTCGGAAGGCGCCTTCCTGGACTCTGTAAGCGGGCCCTGCCTTCTCCGCTTGTGGCTCCGTTGACACCCTCATTTACTTCGTCCCGACCGGCAGGGCCTGGGGACCCTGGCGCCCAGGGCTGGAGGCTTCACGACCTCTGCCCCCGAGCTCGGGCTTCATCCCTGCCTTCCGTCTGCTCCTTCCCCCTGGAGGGCTTGTAGCCCACAGCCCGGTCCCCCTCGCATAGTCGCCGTCCGGAGGCGCTTAGAGGTTGGGGCTCACCCCTTTCTTCGTCCTGTTCTTCTTCTCGCCCCTCCCCCGAATCTGGACGGGTCATCTTAAAAGGAGGAAATTTTAACTCGAGGGTCCCCGGATGGTATATTCACATCGGGCAGGGCCGAGGGCCCCACCGAGCTGGGATCCCATTAATTATTTCCAGCAACCTACAGAGAGGAACAGGCAGGAGAGGGGCCGGGTCGCTCCCCAGACACAGCGTCTTCCTGTCCCCGCGTCAGTCCAGCTCCCCGCCCCCCAGAAGACGCACCTGGGAGCTGCCAGAGAGCGAGAACCCACAAAGCAGGGGTCCATTGGAGAGGAAGGAACACCCCAGGTCTCCCCCTCACGGGGCACCTCCTTGACCCCGTTTTTACCTGAGACGCGGGCTTTTCCGCCTCAGAGCCGGCACCCGGCAGGCGGTGGCGGATGCCGGCTTCGGCGTTGCCTTCGTGCCTGCCGTTTATCCGCGTCTGCAACGTGCCCCGCAGGCTGCGTGGTAGAAAGGAAAGCTTTCTGAAGAATCAGAATTAGTCGACAAAAAGTCTGCGTTTTGTCACGCAGCAACCCGGTCTTCACATTTGCTGGCATCCTGGCGCGTTGCGGTCATTTTCCGGGGCGCCGTGACCAAGTTCCACAACCCAGAGACCAATATCGGGGTGTCGCAGGGCAGGGCCGTGCAGCCTCTCGGCTTCCGGCTCGCGGTTCCGTGCCTTGTGGCCCCTGCTGGGTCTTCGCTGCCTCCCGCTCCTCCCCGCGTGTCCTCTGTGTCTTACGAGGACGCCTGACACTGCATTTAGCACCTGCCCACGTCACCCAAGGTCATCTCATCTCCAGACCCTTGATTTAATTACATCTGGAAAGACCCTTTTTCCACACGAGGTCATTCTCACCAGTTCTGCGGCTAGGACAGGGACGTGGCTTCTGGGGGACCCCGTTCGGCCCGCCACAAGCTGGGCGAGTGGTGTTTTCAGGCCGTTAATGCTCTCCCTGCCTGAGGAATGTTTTTCTGTAGATCAGGGTGCTTTTGGCCACATTGACACTTAAAATAATCCACAGGCAGACAGACGCTTCTTGACACAAGAAAGAATGTGTCATAGCAACTTAACACCAGGAGAAAGGGACAGGGGCCCGGTGTCTTCGTTTCCGACGAAATGCATCATTTTCGTAGCGACCCTAACTCCGGCCGCACGCGGAATCTCATGGGAGGCGTTCGGGAGATCCCAGGGCCTGGGTGGTACCCGGGCACGGCCGGCTCGACTGGCTCCCGCCGTACCCCGGGCTCACCCTCTGCTCCCCACCTCTGCAGCGGCTATGGCTGTTGGGACCATTACCACGAGTCAGACACCCTCCTGCACTCCCTGCAAGTCCTGGCTGCCCTCCTGGCGTCTCCGGTCACTCAGGACATCATCTGCGACGTGGGGATGTAAGTGCCAAGGCGAGCAGCGAACAGGCAGGCTGTGCAAGGGAGGGGGGTGGTCTGAGGACGTGGCGCGTCCTGCAGCATCTGACTTCCGGGGTGTGAAATCTGCACATCGCAGAGGATGCACGAGGCCCCCTGCAGAAAAGGGGGTTTGGTCCCCCCCCAGCCCCACAGACGCCTCATCCCCTTCCAGTGGAGGCGGCTCTTGGAGGCAGTCTTCGTATGGTCTTCCAAGAGCGCCCACGCACGTGCAAACACGCTTTGCACAAGCGGGAGCCCCGCGTCCACCCTGTCACACGTACGGCACCTGCTGCACTCAGTGGTCAGGCTGGGGTGGCTGCACATCACTCCATGTCCACCTGCCGACCGGGCAATCCCAGGGGAGTGTGTTTCCTAGGTGCAGACGTACGGGTGCAGCTTCCCAGCAGCGGTTCGTGGTTTAGGCGCCTGGGTGTGGCTGTCACAGGTGTGAGGTGATACGGTGTAGGCACGCGTGGGTTGAGTTCTGTAGGTGTAGGTAGGTAGGTGGGTGGGTGGATAGTGTTCGAGAGGCTTCCTCCAGTGATCAATCAGCAATTTCAATAAAACTGCAGATCTGTTTTATTTAAAATGTTCACCACGTGCTTGTCACACGTTTTGTACAAACACGAACACAAGCATGTTTGGTTTCGGCTCAGAGGAGGGATAGGGACGGGGCGGGGGAGGGGCTGCCCCGGCTGCATCCTGCCCTGGACTCCCCACCGAGGGCAAAGTGGAGGTCAGCGTGAGTCGGCGCCAGGCGGCGTTGGAGACCCCGCCACCCGACTCAGGGGCCCACGCTGTCAACACTCGCCTTATTTCCTCTGCGCATCGCTGGCATTTATGTACCAGCCCCACCCATTTTCAGCCGGCAGCCCGTCCCACCGTCCTCTTGTAAGGCGCCCCCTGTCTCCCTGGTGCCCACTGCGCTAGCGCTGGGTGCCCACGCGGTCCCCCTGGGCCGGCCTCAGCCACCTGGCCTTTCCATGCAGAGGGGGTCGGTGTCGGGTGGCTAGAGAGGGGACGTGGAGCACAGGGTCTGCCCTGAGGATGAACAGATCTGCCCCGCAGCCAGCATTCTAGAAGGGGCTCTGTGGGGACAGGGCTCCGGGGGAGAATTGGCAAGGCACGGGGGCTGTGCACAGGGCCAGTAGGGGACGGAGAGGTGACCCCGCAGCAGGATGTGAGCACAGGGACGGATGTGGCCCCTGGGAGGTCTGGAAGCGGGGAGCAGCCCTGAGCGGGACGGCTCTGCACTCGGCCGAGGAGACCCCATGTCGTGACGGCCACACGGGAGCTCCTCGCTCGTTTTTACCTGCAATCTGAGGCGGTGGCAGAGCAGCCTGCTGGTTCTCGCGAGGGACCCCAGGACGTGTCGTGACAGACGCGTGCGTCCCCTCTCCCGGCAGGCCCGTGATGCATCGAGACGTCCGCTACAACTGCAGGGTGCTGTTCCTCAACAGGTAGGTGGCCACCGGGGACACAGTGGCCCTGCGTCCCTCCCAGGCCCTGGGGGCTGTGGGCGCCCGTGCTGGCCCTTGTGACATGGCCCTTGAGGGGCTGCTTCTGGCAACGCCCAGTCCTTAGTGGTGGCTGGTGCACCTGGCAGGCGACATGGTGCCCCTGCTCCTGCCGGTCCCTGCCGCCACGGACACGGGCACCCGTAGGCTTAGAGAGAGAGAGGCCAAGGGTGGGGTTTAGGAACACGCGGCCCTGTGGCCGAGAGGTCAGTCGAGGGAGGGTGGCCTCGTGACATCCCCCTCGCAGACCCGCGGAGCGCACACCTGCCAGGTCTCAGCTGCTCTGTCATCGTCCACTGTCGGGCAGACGGACATGTGGGCTGCTTCCTGTCCACTGGCCGTGTCCACCTCAGGGACACTCTTGCCCCCCTGCCCATAGGAAGATCTTGCTCATCAGACCCAAGATGGCCTTGGCAAATGAAGGCAACTACCAGGAGCTGCGCTGGTTCACGCCGTGGTCCAGGAGCCGGTGAGTCCCCGTCCCCGTCAGCACGACCGTGACCTTCCCTGGGGTGTTCATGTGACCGCTCCTTGGCTGTTTGTTCCGCATCTTCCCAGACGTAGCCTCGGTCCCGGTCGTGGGGGAGACACACAGAATTCGGGGCAAAGTCCCTGCCCCTGGAGCCTGTCATTTAGATATGGCCGCTTCGCCGCTGCCGGTTAAATTCCCTCCAGCCAGTCACAGGCCGCGGGGAACTGCCAGTCACCCGTCCCGATCACCTGTCACGTCACGTCTGGGATGACGCTATGGATCCGGGTTCCCCGCCTCCAGCCCTGTTGCTCTGGGGCTGGGTCGTTCTTGTCGTGGGCTGCGCTGGACGTGCACAGATGCGTCTAACGCAACCCGGGCCTCCAGCTAACGGACACGTCCGTTTGTGACAACCACAAACGTCTCCAGACGCGACCACACATCCCCTGGGGGCAAAACCACCCCGCCCCGCATCCCTACTGTGCTCGCTCCTGCCCTTGCTGCTGCTGTGGTCAGTGGGATCTTTATGTTTTTAATGGTTCGTATTTTTACGTAGGGAAACTGGAATTCTGTGCGTCGCTGTCGTAATGGGCCGCCTTGCTACCTTCTCTTCCTGTGTCTAGCAGTTATTCGGTAGATTTTCTTAGTTTTCGCCTCAGCTCGATATACTATACAACTAATGTGACTTCTTTCCAACATTTACACCTCTCAGTTCATTTTTTTAACCGCTTTTGTGGGCCGGCGTTTCTGGAACTGTGTTCTAGATCGTTCCTAGAACGAACGTCTTTGATAACCCGCGTTTTTGTCTTTTTCTCGATTTTGCTCCCAAAGCGCTTTCTGCTTCTGCATTTAGTTTCAGATTTATATCCATCTCTCGTTTTTACGCTGGGGTTTTAAATTACGGGGAATCGATGTTGCATTTATGATGTGTCTCCTTAGCGTAGATCGAGATGAATGTGGAGTAATCTTTACGTGTCTAGAACAAACTCCAAACAAGCCTGGATTTTGCTCTCTTCCAAATTTAGGTGCCAGTATTATGCTAGTTTTTAAAAAAACATGTTAAAACACTCATCTCTCGGCTCCGAACACTTCGAAGATGATGGGAATGATATTTCGAGTAACAAGATGGCTAAAATTCTCTTTACACTTTAAAATTTAAGACTGATATATCGAGTAATGTTTACTGGAAAAGTTTTTTTCTTAGCAGATTGTGACAACGCACAACCCAACGTGCACGTTCAGGTGCTTTACGTTGTGCGTGTTTGTGCCAGCCCCGCCCCGAAGGAGCTGGGGACGTGTCCCTCCCGCGTCCTGCCCCGCTCCAGTCGACCTCCTGCCCCGAGGTGCGGCGTGTCCTGCCTGCGCTTCACCCACACGGAGTCACACGGCGTGCATTCTTTTGTCACTGGTCACCTTTGCTTTACGTGATGCTTTTGAGATCCGGCCAGTGGTTTGTTCCTTTATATACACCTGGCACAAAGAGTTTGCCTTTTTCGTGACAACACAGTTTAAAAGTCTTACGTTGTTCCACAGGCTGGGTGACAAAACCACGCCCGTCTCGCTCTGCCCCGTCCCCGAGCCCCACTCCCGGTGGCCGTCCATTTTCCACTGTGTCTTTCTCCCCGTAACCGCTGGGTCTCGGCCCCGTGTTTCTAAGGAATGTGCGCATAGTGCCACGTCGTGACTTCCTGCTCTGGGGGAACGCGGCTCAGCACACCCGCAGCCCTCACCTTCAGACTCTGCACCTCGTGCTCCTGGTGAGGACACCCAGAGTTCTCCGGGTTAGCCATGGCCCGGTGTTACGGGTTTCCGCTGAGCTGCAGGCCGTGTTCTGAGTCGGCCTGGTTCGCCCGGTTGCCCTCCCCAGGGCCAACCAGCTGCGCTGTCCCCGTCACCCTCCACCTCCGCTGTCTGGACCCACTCACCCTGGGCGCCTGCTGTCAGCAGACGGTTCCGCCCGCCCCCTGCTCCCCGGGCCTGCTGCGCAGCGGCACCCCTTCCGTCATGCCTCTCCGGGACCTCGTCCCTCTCCCCTGGCTTCGATCAGCTCCCGCATCCACTGCCCATCTCTCGTCAGTTGCTCCTTCGCTGGAACGCAGCTTCCAGTACTTTCTACGATTGTAACACTGCTGAGCAGTTAACTCAGTTCTGAGACAGCATCAGACCCCAACAGGTTAAGGGCTCAGTCTCCCAAGACTGTCTCCCCTAAGACATCTGACACCAATCGCAAGTCCAGTTGTCACCTGTGCTTCTGACCTACTGGCCGTTGACTGGAGGTTCCCACAGCCCCAGCCCTCAGGTTCGGCTGATTTGTCGGAGGGGCTCACAGAGCTCAGAGAAACATGCTCGCTAGATCACCAGTTCGTTTTAAGAGGACGGAGCTGAGGGCCAGCCTGAGGGAAGAGACACACGGGGCACAGTGTGGGGCAGGGCTGGGGGCTCCCTCCCCACGCCCTCTCCAAGTACGACGCTGTCCCCACACCCCCACGTGCTCACGCACCCAGAAGCCCTCCGAGCCCCGTCCTTCTAGGTGTTTCCGGGGCTCCCCCACATAGGCGGGGGAGTATTAAGTCACTGGCCCCAACACCTTCCGGAGGATCAGGCATTTACACGGGCAAAGTCCGAGTATAAATCTTCTAGAAGGCAGTACCAGAGGATACCGTCCTGACCTTGGGGCAGGAAAGGAATCTGTAAACAAGACGCAGAAAACGTAAATCATAAAGTGAGGGGTTGGCAAGGTCGACCTTAGAAACTTGTGTCTCACAGGAGAGCGCACACCGCCAGCCACTGGGCGGAGGACGCGGTGGCGGCCCCTGGGGATCGGGCGTGCCCGGTCCACGCACTGAGGTGCCCGTGGGGGCAGGGGTGCGCCCGGGCTCCGCCCGCTGAGCAGCATCAGGCCGACACAGCGACCCAACCTCTCTGCGCCTCGGGGATAACTGCGGCCACCGTCCTGTGGGGTCGGGGACGTCGTCGGCCCGCGTATCAGAGCACTGGGCACAGCGCCTGGCCCCTGTCCACACCGCGTCCGTCTTAGCTGGTAGTCTCCTCGGTTCCTCGCGGTAGATGCTGAGCAAACGGGTCGAATGACAGTTATTGTTCAGGACATATGAGGAACCACGAATCGGTAAGAAAAAGCCAAAAAAATATTGAATGGGAAAAATGAAAGAAACAGCAAGACACATTTCACAGGAGAAAAATCCCATCAACGTGCGGAAGGCTCGCCATGGTCTGAGCTCAGGACGACGTGCATGGAATCGCGGGGTGTCCCTTCCTGCCACGTGGAATCGCGGGGAGTCCCTTCCTGCCGCACCGGGTTGATGGAAGTTCCAGAGCTGGAGAGCGTGAGGAGGCCACGCTTCGGACCCCGACCCCACCGCTAGTAGAAGCAACGGTGTGAGCGGGGGTGCCCCCCTGCTGGCCGCCGTCTGCCCCCCAGGCGCCAGGGGACGTGCACCAGCGTCACCCCGTGCGGGAAGACCAGGGGCCCGGCGTGAACTTGGATAAACCTCAAAAAGATCACGCCAACAAAAGCAGCAGCGTCACCACCAGCAAAGGCGCCGTGGGGGCGTCAGACGCCCCACGTGGGGCGGCCAGGCCGCTCAGGCTCAGCGGGGCCGCTCGTCCGGGCCCTGCCGTGAGTGAGGGGAGGCGGCGTCGCCCTGTGCACTTCTCAGCCTTAAAGTTTACTTAAGAAAAACAGCCACAGAGATCGTCCGTCCCAGCAGCTCTTGCGA
Organism: Pteropus medius; assembly: GCF_902729225.1. Taxonomy (NCBI): domain Eukaryota; kingdom Metazoa; phylum Chordata; class Mammalia; order Chiroptera; family Pteropodidae; genus Pteropus; species Pteropus medius. The sequence continues at coordinate 1,969,647 of NW_024350923.1, read as the reverse complement.
AGTCCAAGAAAGGAAAGAAAAAGAGCTAGTTTGCTGCCTCGACGGGTCCCCTCGCCATGGCCCGTTCGAGCTCAAATCCCTGGACCATCTACCGTCTCGGTTCCGCCGTTGAGTGGAGCACCTTGGGGTGCCTTAGCCCTCAGGTTGCGTCCTCACCTCTTCTGTCCGTCTTATAAAACTTGGGACGTTGTTGGGTATTTCGGAGATGACACAGGTGTGTGACTGTGTGTGGGGTGAGTGCAGAGTGATCTCTGTCACTCGGAAACCGTGATCAGGAACCGCCCCCCCACCGACTCCTGCACGGGGAAACGTGCCGTCTTTTCAGTGGTCCCCGTGCCGTGTCCTTCACAGTGCGGGGACGCCGGGACGGGGAGGGGGAGCTCCCGGTTTGGCGTCGTCACATCTGGACGCCACGCTCCGTTTTTATGACGTGGTTTCCTTCCGCGGTTCCCTTCGCAGGCAAACAGAGGACTACTTCCTGCCTCGGATGATCCAGGAGCTGACCAAGCAGGTGAGTCTCGGGGAACGAAACGTGGTTTTCAGTCACGGGCCACCCTCCAAGGCTGGTGGCGGACCATGTGGGCAGGAGCCTTGGTGTCAAAGTGACGGAACCCCCGTGGCTCGTGGAAGTGATCGACACAGAGAGGGGGTTCTGTCCAAGTGGGGAGGGGTCTCGGGAGCCCGAGACGGTGTTCAGGGCCCCTCTTCTCCGGCTTAGCTGGCGGGCGTGCCGTGGGGAGCATGGGGAGTGTCTCCTGCCACCCCCTAGCCGGCTGCTTCCTGCTGGGGCCAGGGCCTCGGGGAACCAAGAAGCCAAGCCTGGGGCTTTCTTGTTATAAACTCACGGAGGACGTTATGTGGCTGCCTGTGCCTTCTGTGAAACCCCAACGTTGGCGACCCGTCTTCGAACCCACTGGCCAGGCCCAGAGCTGGACCGCGCAGCCCGGTCTGGGGCCTCGTTTGTCCTCGTCTTGCTGGAAGCTGCCGGGTGGGTCAGCTGGGCCCCGCCCCGTCCACTTCCTGTGGGCGGCCAGGAGCCGGGGACCCACACAGGTGTTTCGGGAGGCCCCCGACTGCTCTGGCTCCTGCCGTGCCTCCACTCTGGTTGCCAAGTGTGTTAATTTGCTCAGAGTCCCCCAAGAAAGTTCCACAGATGGCAGCTCACACCACAGACACTCACTGTCCCTGGTCTCAGGGGCTGGAGCCCGAGATCCAGGTGTAGGTGGGTGGTTCCTTCCGAGGCCTCTCTCCTGGGCGTGTGGACGGCCGTCTCCTCCCTGTGTCCCCATGTGGTTGTCCCCCTGTGTGTGTCCGTGTTCCCATCTCTTATGAGGACACAGTCACAGTGGATTGGGGCCCACCCCAGTGGCCCCATTGTACCTTAATTGTTTCTTTAAAGGCCCCATTCCCAAATAAAGCCACCTTCTAACATTTTGGGGGGCAGGGCTCCAACATACAAATTTGGGGGACACGATTCAGCTGACCACACCAAATTCTCTGCAGCCGTAATCATCGCGGTCAGGTGGGCCATGCGGATGCACTGAGCCTCTGAACCTCGGGGGGGGTCAGGTCGGCAGGGACGGCCCTGGACCTCAGGAGGTGGGGTGCCCTCCCCCGATCCCCCCAGGCCCGGCTCCGTCGTCTTCTCTGCCGTTGGGGGTGTGGGGCTGAGGTCACCCCCGTTCAGGAGCCAGACTAAAGTCGCAGAGCTGCCCCGGTTCCTCAGAGGCTCTCCGGGGGGCCAGCGTGGGCCAGGGCCTTTCTCACGGGCAGTCGGAGGCACGGCCGAGACCTGGGGAAGAGACTCCCAGCCAGGTCTGGTCACTCTCAGGTGACCTAGAGCGTTCTGACCGCCAACTGCAGCCGCGAGCACATTTAAAAATCATCATGACTTAGCACAGTGCATGACTGTGCATGTATGTGTGTGCTGTGTGAGCATGCACATGCGTGTGCACACATGTGAGTGTGCATGTGTGTGCGCGCATGTGTGTGAGTGTGCATTGTGTGTGTGCATGTATCAGTGTGCATGTGTGTATGTGCGCATTGTGTTTGTGACTGCACGTGTGCATGTGTGTACGCTCACATGTGTGTACGCTCACATGTGTGTGGTTATGTGCACTGTGTGAACATGTGTACGTGTGTGAGTGCGCACGTGTATGAATGTGTGCGTGTGTGAGTGCGCATGTGGGTGTGTGCATGTGTATGTGCACGTGTGAGTTTATACTATGTGAGTGTGTGCACATACGTGTTGTGCATGTGCACATGTGCACACGTGTCAGTGTGCTTGTGTGTGCATGTGCACATTATGAGTGTGCGCACATATGGGTGTGACTGCACGTGTGTGCGTGTGTGTGCTCACGTGTGTGTGTGCTCACGTGTGTGGTTATCCACGCTGTGTGAATATGTGTACATGTGTGAGTGCACATGTGAGTTTGTACTGTGAGTGCACATGTGTGAGCGCACGTGTGTGAATATGTGCACGTGTGTGAGTTTGTACTGTGAGTGTGCACGCGTGTGTGCGCGTGTGTGTAGCGTGCGTACAGCAGTCCTCTTACCGTGAGACATGCCCCTTTCATTCCCCTAGGATCCCATTATACCCCGAACCCACCGCGGTGGGGACCCACTAAACCCACGTGGGGTACAGTCTGCAGCGAGGCGTTCTGCTCGGTCTCGCTGACTGAGGACAGGTTGCACGAACTGGCCCCGAGCAACTGGATTAGGGGTGCTGGGTCCTGCCCCAAAGGCTGCCAGCACGCGTGGTGTGTGATGCGGCTCTTGGTGACGGACACACCCGCGTTCCGCTTCCTGTCCTGCCACACAGGATCTGGGTGACTTTTCTCGGGTTTCTGGAACTTCGTAAGCCTGGGGTCGTTTCCGACACAGGCGTGGGATCCTCCTGGTCAAACCGTCAGGTGCATCGATGACACAGAGAAAGTGCTGAGCGCCGTATCCGGCCCTGAGTGCCCTCGATAAACGAGGGCTGATCTCATTAAACAGGGTGGTGGCGATTTGCGCCAGCAGAAACACCGGGATTGAGTCGGTTTGTCGCAGCCACAGTGAGTTACCAGCTGACGAATGTGTGACTACAGACAGGAATGGCCAGCAGGGGGACGCCAGCTGCCACTGGGCCACCTGGGCTGGCAGTGCTCTGAGTCGAGGAGGGACACGTCTAGGGCTCGAAGCAAGACGGTGGCCTTCATGAACGTCTTCTGAGTGACGTCTGGGGTCCTAGGTCAGTACATAGCGCAGACGGGGACAGCTGAGGGTCTCACGCCCTCTCGCCTCCTGACTGCAGGAAACCGTGCCTTTCGGAGACGCCGTGCTGGCCACCCAGGACACCTGCATCGGGAGCGAGGTCTGCGAGGAGCTCTGGATGCCCCACAGGTCAGCCCGCCCAGAGCCCCATCCTCTCAGGAGGCCCGGGGATTCGCAGACGTCCTGGAGTCAAGGCTGTGGGCCGTGGAGACACCCCGAGGGTTTGGGAGGCTGGAAGGGCGGGTTGGGGAGCACGGCAGTCTCTCAACCCACTTCTGCCTGCAGCCCGCACATCGACATGGGCCTGGACGGCGTGGAGATCTTCACCAACGCCTCGGGCAGCCACCACGTGCTGCGCAAAGCCCACGCCAGGGTGGATCTGGTGACCATGGCCACCTCCAAGGTAGGCGTCGGGCTGGGACGCTGGGACATGCGTGCGCACCCCTGTCTCGCACACTCAGAGCACCCCCTGCCCAGCGCAGGGCACGGCACGGCACGGTGGCCCTTCGGTGCTACTAGACATGGCTCGTGCACGACCAGCACGCACCGGCTCCCCGGGGGCCCACCTGCCTGACCTCGGTCAGCCCTCGCATCCACCCCATGGGCAGCACTGCTGTCACCCCGCTCTCGAGCGGGACGCGGGGCACGTGGCATCGCACTGTCTCAGGACAGGTGACGCAGTAGCCGGGAATGACGACATGCCGCTTGCCTGTCGGCGTCACGCAGGGTGCGGGGAGCACCACGAGTCTGCCCCTCTCGGGCAGCGTGACACAGCGAGGCCGTGTTGGTCGGCCACGCGCCGGACAGGGGCATCAGCTAAGCTGGCCATGGGTCTCGGCTTCATCACGCGGGGTCTGTGTTTTCTGCTCTGCCGCGTGTCCCGTGATGGAGACGACAAGGCTGCCTCTCAGGGCCATTGGGGGAAATAGACGTTTGTGTAACACCTGTTCCCCCAGAACCCAAGCGCATCCGCCATCGCTCCACGCAGTCTGGGCCCTGTGTGCGTGCGTTCGTTCAGTGGGGGCGCTAGCTAGGGCCGAGTGGGGGCGGGGGCCGAGGACTGCAGAGCCAGCCCGGCGGAGCCTCCTGTCTTCGGGCCGCTGGAGGCGAAGGTGACGGACCACACCGGACACCCGCCGCCGGCCCTGCGTCTTCCAGAACGGGGGGATTTACCTGCTGGCCAATCAGAAGGGCTGTGACGGGGACCGGCTCTACTACGACGGCTGTGCCATGATCGCCATGAACGGCAGCGTGTTTGCCCAGGGCTCCCAGTTCTCTCTGGGCGACGTGGTAAGAGCCCCTTCTCCGTTCCCACCATGACCAGGGTGCGCGGTGCGGCCCCGGGGGGTGTCCTGCCTGTTCGCTTCCTCTTCACCCGGTGGGCGGCAGAGGCGTTGGGGGGCTGGTCCCCACACAGCACACGGCAGTGACGCCGGGCAGAGGGCCTCAGTGGTTGATCAGCCACACCTGCACACTGCCCCACGCCACACGCAGTCAGTCACCCCGAGGTGGCACTGGGGAGCCGAGCGAACAGGCAGGCGCCGTGGGGGTGGCGGCCTTGCAGTAACGAGAGGCGGGGGACCCCTCCTTCCCTTGGGAGCACGTGACGGGCGTGCTGGACTGGTGCCAGCACTGGGGACTCGAAGCCACGCCTCGGGAGTGAGCCAACGAGCATGCTCATCGAGAATCGTGCGGCTCCCACTTTTGTTTCCGTGAAGCTAGAAAGTGGACGTGGAGTCCAGTGGCGCACACGCAACGGGGCGGCTCTGGTTCGCCCAGAAGTCGGCGTGAGCGGAAGGGTCGCCCTGGGTGGCTCGGACCGTCCATCCAGGGTGACGGTGCTCCCTCGCACGCAGCCCCCATCCTGCCCTTAGACCCAGCCGCCTTCGGCTCTCGGTTTTGGGGGAACAGTGCTGTGGGTGCTGCTCACAGGGGCGGGGGGCACAGAAGGAACATGTTTCCAAGGGCCGCGGTGTCGGGGGGCGGGCTTGAGCACGGAGCAACCCGAGTTCTCCGGGCCCCTCCGGCGTCACCCCGCCTGCCTCACTTCCTCGGGGAGCACGGGGGACGGTCTGCGACACCACCTGCAGGCACCGCTGTCGGCCAGGAGGTGGCTGGGAGACCAAATCGCAGGGTCGAAGCGGCCGAGCGAAGCCGACCGTGAAAGGCGCCCAGCGTCTTCCTGCCCCGGGGAGGCGAGGGCTTGGCAGCTCCGCTGCAGCAGGAACGCTCCTGACCGTCCACCAGGCGCCGCTTCCCAAGTGACAGCGTCCCCAGTGTCCCCAGAGGCCTCGGTCGTCCAGTATTAGCCGCGGGGAACGCGGAGGGGGTGGAAGGGAAAGCCAGGTGCGCACGAGCGCCTCGGTGTGCGGCACGCCCGCCTGAGCCGTGCTTTCCGCGCAGTCCGCCCGGCTTGGCCCGGACATTGGCCGGACGTCTACACCGCAGGCACCTGGGGGGCGTGGACTGGCAGGTGGGCGGGGCTCGCCTGCACCAGGGGCCCCCGCAGGTGCCGGGTGCCACCCAGGCCCCCTGAGTCAGACCCCCAGGGTTCTGAATTTTTAGCCCACACCCACGTGACTCCGGCGTGGGTCGCCGGGGCTGCGTGCTGCTCCTCTGCCAGCCCCAGCGGGGCCTTCCTCTGCGCGGGCATCATCCTCACATGGCCTCGCCTCGCGGTCACAGGATGGCTGCAGCAGCTCCAGCATCCCGTCTCCACGTGATCCCATGGCAGAAAAGGGGCTCTCGCTCCCGTGTGTCTTTTTAAGAATAGAAACCCCAGCTGACGTTTGGTGGCAAAATTGTGTCCCGTGAATAAAAGGGAAGGGCTTTGGGTCGTCGACACCGCCCGCCTTCCCCTCCCTCTGTGCCCCAGGGGGCCACAGGTCCCCAGTCCCGGCCTCGGGAGGCAGGCGTGAGCGGGAGAAGCGGGAGTTCACGCCCTCTCTGGGAACGCCCTTCCAGGAGGTCCTCACCGCCACGCTGGACCTGGAGGACGTGCGAAGCTACAGGGCGGAGATTTCGTCCCGCAACCTGGCGGTAGGTGCTGCTCAGACCCCGGAGACGCTTTCTGTAATGTTCACTGACAGCTCGACTGGGCTGTCCCTCCTCCAGCCCACGACTCACGGGGCTCGGTGCATCGTTCAGGGGTTTCAGTGCGTCACGCGTACCCCGTGCAGCCGGCGCCCCGCTCCGTGCTGGAACAGAACCCTGCACCAGCGGCTGCCACCCCTTCCTGCCCCAGGCCTGGCGACCGCTGGGCCGCTGCCCGTCTCTGCCCTGCCCGTTCTGGACGTTTCACACGAAACGTCCCACAGCGCGTGGTCCCTGTGTCTGGCTTCTTTCACTTGGCACAGTGTTTTCATGATCCACCTATGGGTGGCAGGCGTCAGCGCCTCGTCCGTTTTTATGGCCAAAGACCGTTCCGCGAATGGTATACTTTTCATCTGCTCGCGGACGTTTGGGTGGTCTCCGCGTTCCGTCCACGTTCCATCCACGCTTTGCAGAAGGCTGTCACGAGCGTGGGCCCAGGCTGCGGGCTGACGCACCTCCCCACTTCCACGTGTCCCCTGCCCGTGGGGTCGCCGGGCCCCGTGCCGGGCCTGCTTCGTCTCATGAGGCACTGCCCACATCAAATCCCGCATGACGTGCACGCGAGGGTTTCGATGCCACCACGGCTGCCCAGCACTTGTGACCGTCCGTCTGTCGGCTCCCAGCGTCCTGGGCGGAACGAAGGGCCCCCTGCCACTGTCCTGCCGTGCATGTCCCGCCGGCTGACAGCCTCCTGCTCTCCAGTCCGTGTCGGGGCCCCGTGAGGGTTTGGGTGCCGAGGGGACGTCATTGCATCGTGACTCTCCGCCAGCAGGCCAGCCGGGTGAGCCCGTACCCCCGCGTGAAGGTGGACTTCGCCCTCTCGCACCACGAGGACGTGCTGGAGCCGCCGTCTGAGGCTCTGGAGTGGAAGTACCACAGCGTCGGCGAGGAGATCAGGTGGGCGGCCCTCCTGCAGGAGGACGCGGGGCCACCCGGCCCCACCCTGCGCTGGGCAGTCTGCCCGGCAGAGGCCGCACGGAGCAAGCACGGCGAGTGGTTCTCTACCGGCCTGGGGCAGCCACTGGTTGGGAGGCGGTCACGGTCACTGGGGCTGTGGGCTGCAGGCGAGGACGTCACAGCCACACCACCGGGTGCCACTTCCTTGCACTGAGACCTTGACACAAAGGTCCTTCCTTTCTGTGGCCCAGTTTCCCCATTTCAGAATGGGGCCGGGGCCAGTACCGACCTGCCAGGGCTGTTTTGAGATTAAAATGTGCTAATTCACCGGCATGTCACGGGAGCCCGGGGCTGCTGGCGGCTCTGCTGGCCCTGCCCCACCTTGGCACCTGCCCCCAGGTGAGCCGCAGACCAGGACAGCAGCCCCCAAACCTAACGCTTCCCGTTGTTCCCCAGCCTCGGACCTGCTTGCTGGCTCTGGGATTTCTTAAGACGTAGCCAACAGGTAAGTCTTCAGCGCCACCGGCTCACTCTGCTCCTTCCGCCAGTTGGTTAGCAATGGAGTCTCCAGCGGGCTAGGTATTTTGGTTTTAAATGCAAACAACCAGAAGTCTTCACTGCGACTCGGTAGGGAGCTTGGTCTGCCGTAGCCAGGGGCCAAAGGGCGCACGGGGCTTTTGGCTCTGCCTCTGAGTCCTGGTGGGCTCCTGCCTGCTGGCACGGGCCCAGGACGCCACCTCCCGCTGGTTTGGGCACCGTGCCTGTCTGTGACGGACCGTGGAGAACCAGCCTTGGCCGCTCTCCGCAGTGAAAGGTCCGCCCTCTAGAATCCACAGTGGGGGGGCACAGGTGTCTTTTTCCTCCCCAGCGGGAGCTTGGACGCCCGCGTGCTTTGTCGTGGGTCCCGGCCGAGGTTTGCAGGTGGAGCGGGCCGAGCATGGGGCACGCTGCTTCTCCGAGGTCTGCTCACGCCTGCGTCTGGTCACCCCGTTCCAGGCGGGCTTTTTCCTGCCCCTGAGTGGCGGCATAGACAGCGCGGCCACCGCCTGCCTCGTCTACTCCATGTGCCACCTGGTCTGCGAGGCCGTGAGGAACGGAAGTAGGTGACATCCGTGGTCCGAGGGAGGCCCCAGGGGAAAACTCGGGTCGCACGCATCGTGGGTGGAGGAGGCTTTGGGGACGTGCTCAGATGCCGTAACGTCATGCCCAAGTCCCTGGCCGTTAGGGTCCCTTCCCCGGGGTCTGGGCCCACGCGGCCGTCCTCGATGCCACAGAGGCTCACTGTCGCTGTCTGTTCTCGGCAGGGCCCAGTGGAAAGATCACAGGCTTTGGGGTCAGGCAAACCCGGGTCCGTGTCCCCCCACTACGTGCTATGACGTTAAACATCCCCTTAGCGTATACAAATGGGTGATGCTGCTTGTCTGACAGGACTCTGGGGTGACGGAGAGGGCCTGAGCTGTGCAGGCCCCTCGCGCACAGTGGCATCTGCCCCCCGATTTCAGATCAGGACGTGCTGGCCGACGTCCGGGCCATCACCAGCCAGGTCAGCTACACCCCCCAGGACCCCCGAGAGCTCTGCGGGCGCCTGCTGACCACCTGCTACATGGCCAGCGAGAACTCCTCCCAGGAGACGAGTGACCGGGCCAGGGAGCTGGCCGAGCAGATTGGAAGGTAGACCTGGTCCCTGGCATTGGGCTGCAGCCACATCTGTGGTCAAGGGCACCCCCAGGGGCCGGCGGGTTTCTCCTCTCCTGTTTTGAGCCAGATTCTAGGGAACCTGCGTGTCAGTGCACCCCGACTCCCAGCTGCGTCCGATGGCCGCCCCTCCCCCCTCCCCTCCTTGCAGCCCAGGCGGCCGGGGCTGGTGCTGCCGGGGCCAGGGGAGCCCGCCCAGCGGCCCTTGGGGCTGGGCTGGTGGCACGGCCCGCCCACTGCCCTCTCCGTCCAGTGGTCCCCTGTTCCCGGGGAGGGTGGAGAGAGGGCATCTCTCCAGAGGGGGACAATGAGTTCCATTCGGAGAGTTCCCGTTATTCTGCCTCTTAGAAGAAAATGAGGAGCTGCCTGTCCCGTTTGCTGTCCCCCAGCCATCCCCCTTCTGGGCAAACCCCCGAAGGAAGGGGACGCAGGGACTGAGACTGACGAGCGCGTGCCATGTCACAGCAGCCCGAGTGTCCATCCATGGGTGACGGGCACACAGAGTGGACGTTCTTTGGCCTTGGGAAGGGAGGGTGTTCTGACGCCTGCTGCAGTGTGGGTGGACCTTGAGGACATTGTGCTGCGAGAAATAAGCCAGTCACAGAGGGACACGTTATGTGACTCCATTTCTGTGACGGGCACATCCGTGGCCATACAAAGTGGTTAGTCATCTGGGGCCGGAAGAGGAGACGGGAGTGACCGCTAGTGGGGACCAGGGCTCCTTTTGGGGGACGCGAATGTTCCAGAACTAGAGGGGGTGGACCCGTGCCCATCCTGTGGCTAAGCGTAATCGTGTGCCGCGTGTGTTCCCCGGCTTGCACACGCACACACGCCCCTCCTCCTCCAGCCACCACGTGCGGCTCAACATCGACCCAGCCGTGAAGGCCGTGGTGGGCATCTTCCGCCTGGTGACGGGTAAAAGCCCCCTGTTTGCGGTTCACGGAGGAAGCAGCAGAGAAAACGTGGCCCTGCAGAATGTACAGGTGTGCGTCCCGGCTGTGTCCTCGTCACCACGTGGGGGGCCACAGGGCACCCCGGAGACGGCAGCGCCGGGCTCAGCAGCCTGCGTGCCTCATTAGGGACACTGCCCAGGCAGCCGCCCGGACGAGGCTGGGGGTCTGCGGTGTGCGTATGCGTGTGTGAGCATGCCGGAGTACGAGGGTGTGAGGCAGCACACACGTGGGTGTGTGTGCACGTGCGTGTACGAGCGCGGGAGGAAGACCGTGTCCGTAGAGTGCACGGGTGAAGGTGCGTGTGAGCGTGATGGTGTGTGTGAGTGTGACAGTTTCTGAGGGTGAGGTCAGGCTGTGAGCATGAGTGTGTGCATTGTGAGGTGTGTGAGTGCACGAGTGTGCCTGCACACGTGCACATGTACAGAGCGAGTGTGCACGTGGGTGTGAGAATGCGGCATGCGTGTGCACAGGCGTGTGTGTGAGTGCGTGTGTCCTCTGTCTCTTTGGCGAGGGGCTCTAACCCCACTGTGCCCGGGGCAGCTACACGGCAGCAGGGTGCTGGTCGGCGGGTGGAGGGAAAAGGCCCCCCCCGGGTGGGCTCCAGCTGCTCGGCGGGCCCCCTCTCTCTGTCCCCTCTCTGCCGACGTGGGTGGCCTTTCCCCCACCGCCAGAAACACCGGTGGTGGCGGGTGAGGGGCCGAGGTTTCTCCCAGCCGGTCGTGCAGCCCGGTCTCAGCGCTGAACTCTCTGGGCCCCCGGCTCCAGGTCCTCCCGTCTGTGACTCGGCAGCCACGGAGCACGCACAGGCGCCATGGCGATGGGCTGGCCCAAGCAGCAGGCTGCGGGACTGCCGGGCTCGGCCTCCGGGCACACGGGAGGGCTCCCGTTCCCCAGAGGCTGCCGTCGAGCTGTGTCGGGGCCATGGTCTCAGCACACGCGTGTGCCCCGACAGGCCCGGCTGCGCATGGTCATCACCTATCTATTCGCTCAGCTGAGCCTCTGGTCTCGGGGTGCTGGAGGCGGACTGCTGGTGCTCGGGTCCGCCAACGTGGACGAGAGGTGCGTATGCCCGGCGGGTGCGGTGAGGGGTCCCGAGCACCCCGGATCTCGGAGGGGAGTGCTCCCCGAGGCAGCGTCTCCACCACGTCTTGGCCGCTCTCAGCACCGGGGGTGCCGGGGGGGCACCCCGTCATCCTGTGTCCATCAGCAGTGTCATTTCCCCAGCATTTTGCAGGGACTCGAGCGCGAAGATGCGCCCCCCGCCCTCAAGCTCTGCGTGTGGTTTCCGCTTCACGCGGTGTCCGGACCCGCGACCCCGCCCCCCACCCCCCGCATCTGCAGCCTCGTCTGTGTCCTTGTCCTT
>NW_024350923.1:1941365-1958380 GCF_902729225.1 Pteropus medius | reverse complement strand
CTGCTGACCACCTGCTACATGGCCAGCGAGAACTCCTCCCAGGAGACGAGTGACCGGGCCAGGGAGCTGGCCGAGCAGATTGGAAGGTAGAGCTGGTCCCTGGCATTGGGCTGCGGCCACATCTGTGGTCAAGGGCACACCCAGGGGCCGGCGGGTTTCTCCTCTCCTGTTTTGAGCCAGATTCTAGGGAACCTGCGTGTCAGTGCACCCCGACTCCCAGCTGCGTCCGATGGCCGCCCCTCCCCCCTCCCCTCCTTGCAGCCCAGGCGGCCGGGGCTGGTGCTGCCGGGGCCAGGGGAGCCCGCCCAGCGGCCCTTGGGGCTGGGCTGGTGGCACGGCCCGCCCACTGCCCTCTCCGTCCAGTGGTCCCCTGTTCCCGGGGAGGGTGGAGAGAGGGCATCTCTCCAGAGGGGGACAATGAGTTCCATTCGGAGAGTTCCCGTTATTCTGCCTCTTAGAAGAAAATGAGGAGCTGCCTATCCCTTTTGCTGTCCCCCAGCTGTCCCCCTTCTGGGCAAACCCCCGAAGGAAGGGGACGCAGGGACTCAGACCGACGAGCGCATGCCATGTCACAGCAGCCCAAGTGTCCATCCATGGGTGACGGGCACACAGAGTGGTCCCTCCACACAGGGGACGTTCTTTGGCCTTGGGAAGGGAGGGTGTTCTGACACCTGCTGCAGTGTGGGTGGACCTTGAGGACATTGTGCTGCGAGAAATAAGCCAGTCACAGAGGGACACGTTATGTGACTCCATTTCTGTGACGGGCACAACCGTGGCTATACAAAGTGGTTAGTCATCCGGGGCCGGAAGAGGAGACAGGAGTGACCGCTAGTGGGGACCAGGGCTCCTTTCGGGGGACGCGAATGTTCCAGAACTAGAGGGGGTGGACCCGTGCCCCTCCTGTGGCTAAGCGTAATCGTGTGCCGCGTGTGTTCCCCGGCTTGCACACGCACACACGCCCCTCCTCCTCCAGCCACCACGTGCGGCTCAGCATCGACCCAGCCGTGAAGGCCGTGGTGGGCATCTTCCGCCTGGTGACGGGTAAAAGCCCCCTGTTTGCGGTTCACGGAGGAAGCAGCAGAGAAAACGTGGCCCTGCAGAATGTACAGGTGTGCGTCCCGGCTGCGTCCTTGTCACCACGTGGGGGGCCACAGGGCACCCCGGAGACGGCAGCGCCGGGCTCTGCAGCCTGCGTGCCTCATGAGGGACACTGCCCAGGCAGCCGCCCGGACGAGGCTGGGGGTCTGCGGTGTGCGTGTGCGTGTGTGCGCATGCCGGAGTACGAGGGTGTGAGGCAGCACACACGTGGGTGTGTGTGCACGTGCGTGTACGAGCGCGGGAGGAAGAGCGTGTCCGTAGAGTGCACGGGTGAAGGTGCGTGTGAGCGTGACGGTGCGTGTGAGCGTGATGGTGTGTGTGAGCGTGACAGTTTCTGAGGGTGAGGTCAGGCTGTGAGCGTGAGTGTGTGCGTTGTGAGGTGTGTGAGTGCACGAATGTGCCTGCACACATGCACATGTACAGAGCGAATGTGCACGTGGGTGTGAGAATGCGGCATGCGTGTGCACGGGCGTGTGTGTGAGTGCGTGTGTCCTCTGTCCCTTTGGTGAGGGGCTCTAACCCCACTGTGCTCGGGGCAGCTGCAGGGCAGCTGGGTGCTGGTCGGCGGGTGGAGGGAAAAGGCCCCCCCCGGGTGGGCTCCAGCTGCTCGGCGGGCCCCCTCTCTCTGTCCCCTCTCTGCCGACGTGGGTGGCCTTTCCCCCACCGCCAGAAACACCGGTGGTGGCGGGTGAGGGGCCGAGGTTTCTCCCAGCCGGTCGTGCAGCCCGGTCTCAGCGCTGAACTCTCTGGGCCCCCGGCTCCAGGTCCTCCCGTCTGTGACTCGGCAGCCACGGAGCACGCACAGGCGCCATGGCGATGGGCTGGCCCAAGCAGCAGGCTGCGGGACTGCCGGGCTCGGCCTCCGGGCACACGGGAGGGCTCCCGTTCCCCAGAGGCTGCCGTCGAGCTGTGTCGGGGCCATGGTCTCAGCACACGCGTGTGCCCCGACAGGCCCGGCTGCGCATGGTCATCACCTATCTATTCGCTCAGCTGAGCCTCTGGTCTCGGGGTGCTGGAGGCGGACTGCTGGTGCTCGGGTCCGCCAACGTGGACGAGAGGTGCGTATGCCCGGCGGGTGCGGTGAGGGGTCCCGAGCACCCCGGATCTCGGAGGGGAGTGCTCCCTGAAGCAGCGTCTCCACCACGTCTTGGCCACTCTCAGCACCGGGGGTGCCGGGGGGGCACCCCGTCATCCTGTGTCCATCAGCAGTGTCATTTCCCCAGCATTTTGCAGGGACTCGAGCGCGAAGATGCGCCCCCTGCCCTCAGGCTCTGCGTGTGGTTTCCGCTTCACCCGGTGTCTGGACCTGCGACCCCGCCCCCCGCCCCCCACCCCCCGCATCTGCAGCCTCATCTGTGTCCTTGTCCTTGGCGAGTCCACTCCCCTCAAACCGTTTCTCTGTGTCCAATTTTCACCTGCAAACCAGACAGGTCATTGGCGATGGGGACCCAAGGCTAGGAAAACGGTCAGAGCTTTCCAGGTAGAGTCCAGCTGCCCGTCAGGCCGAGCTGCGGGGGCTGGGAGCACAACCCCTCCCTCCAGCCTTGGCGCCCCACCCGCCCCCCTCCTGGGCGGGCTCTTCGATGCTCCTACCGGCTCCTTGTTACCTGAGGAGCTTTATCTGTCATTTATTCCTCCATTCAGCTGTGGGTCAATCCGTCCATCCATTTTTCTATTCACTCATCTATCCTTCACTCCATCCACCCACCTACTCATCCATTCGTCTGTCTGCCCACCCACCTGCCCACTCTGCACCCATCGATCCATCTGTTCATCTAGCCACCCACCTGTCTGTTCGTCCGTCCATCCACCATCCATCTGCCCACCCATCCACTCACCTATCCACCATCCATTATCCATCCCTCTGTCCATCCTCCATCACCCATCTATTCATTCATCTCTTTATTCATCCATCCACCTGTAATACGGATGTCTTCATCTTCCCGCACCCTGGCATGTCTGCGGATGTGTTCTCTGTTAAATATTTTAGACTTTTAAATCCCACTTTATTACCTAGTTACATCAGTTTGAAATTAGCACGCTACAGCGGGTAAAAATTCTCTCCCCTCCTTGTACGTTTGGTTCATTTCCACTGCTTTTCTGTCGCCTTCGGTGCTATAGTCAAGGAATGGCTTTTCGGGGGGCGGGGGGGATGTGTATATTCTGGTGAATATTCTGAGCCCTGATGTAGATGAGAATACTGGTGTTTTGTCGTGTTTTGTCGTGTTTTGTCTTCTTTCGTAACGTGCGAGAATTTTGTGACGTGATTATGTTATTGTAACAGTTTTCCCCCTCACGAGTTTTATCCGTTGTTTTCTGATATTTAATAGTTTAGCAAAAACTTTTTTTTCTTTTTCCTCGTGGTAGGGGTTGGCTTCTGGGTACTTAAAAATTTCTAGATGCCTGTTTAGAAAACGGACGTAGGACACGCACTTCAGCAGTCGCCCCGTCCGTCGCTCTGCGCTGCCGGCCCCGCCTCCCCGACTCGAGACTTTTCTCCTTCGTCGTGCCTTTTCCGGTCCTGTGTGTGCTGCTTGTGCTGGGTTGATTTTCATGGGCTGCATCCCCGGCTCCTCCTGGGCCGTAGCCATTTCTTCTTTCCCTTTACATTTTGGGGCAGAATCTCAGGTTTATAATTTTCCACCGTGTTGCTTCTTGTTGAAAAGTTGCTTCTGATTCTGCGTCTTCGTCGCTTCTGATTCCGATCGGGGTCCCGCTGCATTCGTGGGCTCGTTTGTCGCGTAGGCGTTGACCGGCCACCACGCATCGGGCACGGCCGGCGCTGTGCTCAACAAAACAGGGACGGTTCTCGTTTTACTGTAGTAGCGCGAGGCAGATGATGCATAAGTAACCCGTCGCGTGTTAGTGAAAAGCTCACTGAAACTAGCAGCGAAAGGGGGTGTGAGGCCTTGAGGTTGTAAGTGGGGTGCCCACAGAAGGTCTCCCTGAGGAGCGATGGTTTGTAAAGGTCCACAGGAGGCGGGTGGAGAGGGGGGGCTGGCAAAGGCCCCGAGGTGAGACCCTTACCCCCCAGGCCGCCTCCCGGAAGCAGCTTCTGCCAGGTGGCACTCACAGGACGGGCACGTTTCCGGCCAGATCAGGGGTAGGCGAGTGTCGCAGATGGCGGGAAGCCGCCGCTTTTGATGCTGGTGTTTCAGGGGGAGCGCCTGGCGTGATAAGCGGGGCCAGAGCCCGAGGCCTCGTAAGGAAAGGACCCCACAGGGAGGGTCAGACAGCGAGTGCGCGTGGTCAGGACCCCCCTGGGCGGTGGGCGGGCTCGGGGTGGGGTGGGCACCGGCAGCCGTCCAGAGAGAGCCTGGTGCCTGCATGGGGCCGGGGGCGTGGGTGTCCAGTGGCTGTGACACCGTGAGTCTTCTGTCACGGTCCTGTACGATTGACGTTCAGCGCAGGTGTCGCCAGGCGTCGCGGTGCGGGGCCGTCCTGGCGAGTGCTTCTCCCTGGCCTCTCCAGCTTTCGGAGGCACCACGTTCCTTGGCTCGCGGCCCCTCCTCCGTCTGCAGAGCCAGCAGCGCAGCCTCCCTGTGCCTGTCCTGCGGTCACAGCTCCTCCGACGGTGGTCCCTCCCTCCCCTCCCCCCAACCCCCGTCTCCTTGTTCCGCTTTTGAGGACCCCTGGGTTGTGTTTAGTGCCCGCCAGGGGTCCAGGATAAAAACCTCATCTCGAGGTCCCCACCTTAATCACAGCTGCAGAGTCCCCGCTCTGTAAGGTCACGTCGTCACAGGTCCTGGGTGTGGGGCGCGGGCATCTTGGGGGCCACTCTTCGCCCCCCATAGGCGGCATCTGGGCGTGGACAGGCGTGGAGGTGGCCCTGCTGCTGCCAGCCGGGCGCCGAGGCCCCGGCCCTGCTCAGGACGCCAGTCACCCCCAAGCCTGTCTCCTCTGGCACCGAGCGCCTCCTCAGTCACTGGCAGCCGCCGCCTCTGCCCCCCGTCTGCCCCAGCCACACCCGGCACGTCTCCGGGGTGCTGCACGTCGGCGGGGCCCGCACCTCTCCGGCCCGCCACACAGAACCCCAGTGTTCCCCTTGTCACCAGCCTCCTCGGCTACCTGACCAAGTACGACTGCTCCAGCGCCGACATCAACCCCATAGGCGGCGTGAGCAAGACGGACCTGAGAACCTTCGTCCAGTTCTGCACTGAGCGCTTCCAGCTGTCCGCCCTGCAGCGGTGAGTGGCGCCCGCGAGGCCTGGCCTGGCCCCGAGCCCCCGGCCACCCTCGTCCCTTGGCCTCCTCCTGCCGCTCCCTCCTGTCTGATGAAACCTTCCCGCCCTTCAGGGGGCCCCGCAGCCAGGCGCCCCCTTCCTGCCTGCCTGCTTGTCGTTGCTCCCCAGTCCCCGTGGCTGTGGCCAGATGAGGCAGCCGCCGCGTCCCTGGTCCCCTTGCCACCATCCTGCCATCGTGAGGCTGGCGGTCTGTGCGTCTGTCTCCCTGCTGAGCAGAGCCTGGTGCTTCAACAGAATCTGTTGAATTAGTTAGTACCAGGCGCCGTGACTGACCTCTGTGTGTCCTGGCCACAGCATCCTGGCAGCACCGGCCACCGCGGAGCTGGAGCCTTTGGCCGACGGACAGGTGTCCCAGACAGATGAGGTAACGCTGGTGGCTTCGTCACCGTGCTGCTCCCGTCTCCCTGCTCCTGCCTGTCCGTGTTGGCTCCCTCCTTGCCTCCTTTCCGCTCCGGGGAACCACGCTGCATTACTGGGGTCCTGGCCGGGGAGCCCCGGGCTCAGCGTCAGTCCGCTGCTGGCCTTTGACCTTTTGACTCGGCCATCTCGAGGGGTGACGGGGTGAGTGGGGAGGGGAGTGTCTGCGTGTGCCGTAGGGCGACCTCGGAGAACAGTCTGTTGGCCCCTCCGCCCCATGCCGGTCGGGGTCACAGGCTGTGCTTTGCAGCGTCGGTGGACACTGAGGGACGTGACGGGGACGGCCGTAAGGTCCGTGGCCACTGACCTTCCCGCCGTCCGCTTCTCGGGTCGCAGAGGCTCAGCCCCGCGGTTCCGGCCTCGCGTGGAGGTCTGCGGTCCGGCGGAGCTAACGTTTGCGAATGGTGTTAAATTTACGTCTCAAGTGATTTATTCTTAGGTGCTGTCGTGAGTGGGAGCGTTTTCCGAATGTCTTTCCCGGGCGGTTCTTTGCCAGTGTCTGGAAAGTTTTCCGCACCGTTTTTCCGTCCGCTCTCTGGTTTTCCTGCCCAGCCTGGCCATTTCCTTCCTTCCACGTGCTCTTGGGTTCAGCTCGCTCTTTCCCCGGCGTCGGAAGGTGGGAGCTTAGGTTACTGATTTAAGTACAGGCGTCTGCAACTCTGAGTCTCTCTCGGCCCTGTTTTCACTGCAGCCCATAGGTCAGGGGTCCCCAAGCTCTGTGGCACCAGGGACCGGCGTTCCTACGAGAATCTAGTGCCCGATGATCTGAGGCGGAGCTGAGTGCCGATGCTGTGCGGCCCAGTCCCTAACAGGCCACGGCCCGGGGGTTGGGGACCCCGCCACAGGCTCTGATGTGCTACAGCCTTGTTTCCATTCCTCTCGAGTATTTTCTAATTTTCCTCCGATCTCTTCTTTGGCCCGTTGGATATTTGGGAGCGTGCTGTTTAATTTCCTCCTCCTTGTGAACGTCCGAAATGGTTTTCTGTCACTGACTTCGTAACTCTATTCCACGTGGGTCGGCGAGCGGACTTTGTACGACCTCGTGTTTCACAGCGTGCCGGGCCTGCTTCCTGGCCCAGCGTGCGCTCTGTCCTGGACAGTGTCCCATGCGTGGCGGTGGCCGGGAGTCCTGCAGGCGTCCGTCGGGCGTCCGGCCTTCCACGCCCTGTGGATTTCTTCGTCTCATCCTCTCTGTTACTGAAAGTGGAAAACTGGGGTCTCCGACGAGCCCCGCTGTATTTACAGAATTAAAATTCTCACTAGATGCCACACAGAGCAGCAGAGGAGTTCCCGGGCCAGAACCCTGCTGGGGGCTCGGTGGCGGGCACGGCGGACACGGTCACTTTCTCTGAAATGCTTACCGTCCCCTGGAGGGGGACACACAAGCAGGAAGTAAGCACAATGGCCCCAGGCGGCTGTGGGCGTGCCCACAAAGCCAACCCGGGGGATCCGACGGTGGCCATGTCCCTTAGACAGGGGTCAGGACGGGCCTCCCAAGGAGATGAGGTTGGAGCCAAGGCCGAGGGGAGGCCAGGCGGGCACCTGGAGGAGGCGGGCGCGGTCCCAGGAGTCCCCACTGGCCCCAGCCGGAGGCGCGTGCTGTCCCGCTATGTCACAAGCTGCCAGCATCACCGCCGGTCTCTCTGATGGGGCTCTGGCCGTGTATTCTGGGGTGAGGCAGGAATTGAGAGAAAATTGGAGCAAACGTTGAGAAGGGGCTTCAGCTCGCCGAGCCCCAGTGTGGAGGTGCCTCTTTGGAGCAGGGCTTGAGGCAGGCCGTGTCCCCTAACGGGGTCCAGGTGTCACGAGGCCGCCCCGTCTTCCCTGAGCCCCATCTCTAAGGGAAGCAGGCTCAGGGAGGCAGGGCACAGGGCCTGATGCTGGTCCTGGGTTGGTTTCCGGGGGCCACGGTGACAGAGTACGTCAGACACAGAACTGCACCGTCTCCAAGTCTGGGGGCCGGAAGTACGGGATCCAGGGTCACAGGGCCACACTCCACCTGGAGGCTCCAGAGGAGGGTCCTTCCTGTCCCTTCCAGCTCCCAGGGAGCCACGGCTCCTGGGCCGGTGGCCATGTCACCCCAGTCTCTGCCTCTGTCTTCACACAGCCTTCACTCTGTGTCTTCATCTGTCCTTTGTAAGGGCACCTGTCATGGGATCCGGGGTCCTCTCATCTCGAGCTCCTTAATGACATCTGCTGAGACCCTTTCTCCACGTGAACTCAGTCTGTAGGTTCTGGGGTTTAGGACGTGGACACACCCTTCGTGGGGGCCTCAGTTCGGCCCATCCCAGCCCTCAAAACCGAATGTCTGGTTTTCCGTCATTCTGCCTGAAAGCCACCTCCTCCCGCAGTCACTCTGGGGCCCTTTGGGAACGTGTCCCCTCCCCTGGGTCTCAGTGCCCGTCCCCACGAGGCGCTGTCCGGACACTGACCCGCCCTCCCTCCATGGGCCCCGTCCATCTGCTCCGCAGGAAGACATGGGGATGACGTACGCGGAGCTGTCTGTCTTCGGAAGGCTCCGGAAGCTGGCCAAGATGGGGCCCTACAGCATGTTCTGCAGACTCCTCCACACCTGGGCTGGCGTCTACACCCCGCGCCAGGTACACTGCCCTGCGGGATCCGACTCACCAGGCACGTAGATGCGGCCTGACTGAATCGTGAGCTCCGAACCGGGGTTCGGCCACGCCGTAGCGGGCACGCCGCACCCCTCTTTCTGAGGGGCGGGGAGTAAGCGCGAGGTCAGGATGTTGCTGCTTTGCTGCTCGCTGTCAGGCTCACCAGGGCTGAGGCCCGCAACGTGGCGGTCCCCACGGAACCTGCCGGAAGCCTGAGGCGTAGGTCTCCTGGGCTGATGCCGTGTCCTGGGGCGCTCGTGCCCGGAGCCCACGTTGTTTAAGCTTCGCCGGCCGCCCAGCCCGAGCTCTGGCCTTTGGGGACGTTGAGATGCAGCGGGGGGCCCGTCAGCTCACACAGGCCCCCGTGACACGGGGCGGGCCCCCGGCCTCGGACCCCTCCAGCTTTGCGCTCCTCGCCCACCAGGTGGCCGACAAAGTGAAGCGGTTCTTCTCGAAGTACTCTGTGAACCGGCACAAGATGACCACGCTGACACCCGCGTACCACGCCGAAAACTACAGCCCCGACGACAACCGGTTCGACCCGCGGCCGTTCCTGTACCGCAGCGGCTGGCCGTGGCAGTTCCGGTGCGTGGACACACAGGTGAGTCCGGCCGGGGAGGCGGGGGACACCTCCCCGAGGACGAGAAGCCATCGTCCCGACACTGTGTGCTCCCTGCCGTCCTCATTTCTGCCGAGGGGCCGGAGCGTTTGAAGCCCGTCGGCACACGCTGTTTGGGGGTACGCTCTGCCTACCGGTGTTGAGCCCCCACAATGAGGAGCCGTGCACTGCGGAGTGGGGGTCGCCGGTCACGGTCATCGCCGGGCAGCCGGCCTGTCCGGGCGGCTTCGCGTCTCCCGACCACCGGCTCTTCCCTCCCTTTCTAACGGGTGGATCATAGAGTGAAGGGTTAATAAAGTCAATTTGAAAAGCAGGCTTGGGTCCCCCCCTTCCCCACGGGAGGTGGCAGGTAAGGCGTGGCCCCTCGTGGCGGTCATCTCGCGGGAGGAGCAGGACGGCCAGCAGGGAGGGCAGGACGCGCTGAAAATGGCAAACGGGTGAGGGCGACGCTGGGCCCACCTCATGCCTGAGGCCGGGAGGCATCCGAGGACGCGGAGGCTGGGGACGGAGCCCGCGTGGCACCGCGCGTCCACGGCTGCGGTCCTCAGGGTGAGGTGGTGTCCCCAAAGGACACCGGGCAGTGTCCGAGACGTTTAATTATCACGCCTGGGGGCGGCTCTGTGCTGCCGGCCCTTGTGGGGGACGCACCCCCCCAACAGTCAGTGACAGCCGGGGCTCGGCTCCCACCAAGACGCGCGTCCCCAAGTCAGGAATGGGGTTCGGAGGCTGCACAGCCAGAAGATGGGCAGATGTAGAAAGAAGCCCGAGGCCGTGTTGCCCTCGGCGACCGCGTGCGTGCGGAGGCACGTCCTTCCGGGCCCCTCCGTGCACGGGTCTGCGCTCGGCCACGTCGAGCGCCTCGTAGATCCCGGTTCACGACCCGCCTCTCCAATTCCCTGACCGCGGCCCTCGCCGTGCGAACGCGCGTCTCAGCTGCGCCCGCGGACGCCGTGTCCTCCCACGGCCTCTCCCACAGGTTCTCCAGCTGGAGAGGGGCCAGCGGCAGGACCTGGACGGCGTGGACTGACGTCCGGTCTCCCGCGTGACGCTGGCCTCGCCGGTGGCCTGGAGCAGGGCCTCGGCCACTCCTCCCGGAGCCGGGTGTCAATAGTCTCGTCATTTCACGTTTCAAGGGACAGGAACCTTTGAAGTCTAGTTCCTTAAAAAAACAAAAACAAGAACGAAGGCCCGAATAAAGAGAATGTGATTTTTAACTCACTCTCGAAGCTTCTCTGTCCACTGCGTTTCTGAGGGTCACCGGCGCCCCCGCAGACACAGGCTGTAGCCCAGGGGGCCTTTTCCCAGGCGGGACGGACAGGGTCCCCCGGGGGGAGGTCTGGGCTGGCTGCACCCCGCCCGTCACCCTCTCCCGCAGCCTTCACGGTTCTGCAGAGTGGACTTTCCTCCCTTTCCCCCTCCGTGCTTGCCCGGCCCTTCTCCCTGTCGCTCTGTCTCTAAACTGACCGGTTTTCCTGATTTCCATGCCTCGGTCACTGTCATTGTCCAGTTGAGGACCTAAACCTACGGGGATGTAGATTCGCCTCCAGCCCATGCCACCAGGGAAGGCTTCAGAAATGGCGTGTGCAGGGCCAGCCGGCCTCCGCCGGTCCCTGCCCGTCCAGACGTCCTGCCATCAGTTAACCTACAAGGTAAACCCACCAGCCGTGACACTCGAGAAACTCGAAAACCAGGGGTAGGGGAAGCAAGTGCCATACGAACAAGTGGAACGGAAGACCGACAACCGCTTCCTAATCAGACGAGGCGCAGCGAACCCGCCCAGTGTGGAAAGCACAGGGCCCAGGACGAGGCAGCGAAGTGCACCCCTCCGAGGCTGGGGAATGACACCTGACAGGTGCAGTCGGAGAGCTCCCTGGGGGAGGGGGACCGACGGACAGGCGGGGACAGCAGAGGTGCCTCATGGGCGCCAACACTGCACCTGCTCGGAGGCAGGTGAGGCTGCACCGGGCGGACGGTGAGTCCTCCCGACGACGGCGGAAGGTTCTGGACTCCAAGGCCATAGACTGCCCTGTGCAGGTGAGGTGCCGGCTGAGGCAGCTGCAGGGACGCTGCCCGCTTGGCCAGGAGCGCCCAGGGGGGCAGGAGAAACGGGAAGGACCAGCGAGGAAGCACTCTCGTGAGGCCACCCCATGCGGGAAGGGAAGGGAGGGGCCGCAGGCGGTTCCGTGTGGGTGGCCGATGGGAAGAGAGGGTGTTGAGCAAGGGGCGAAGGCAGAAGGAAGCCACGGGAGGCCCCAAGGGGCCCGATCACGTCTGAGGGGTGTGTGCGTCCCCGTAACAGACCGTAGACAGGGCAGCTGGAACCGCACACGCTCACCGTCCCCGGTCCCAGAGGCTGGAGCCCGAGACCCAGGTGTGGGCAGGGGGTTCCCCTGAGGCCTCTCTCCTGGGCGTGTGGACGGCGTCTCCCCGCCGTCCCCACGTGGCCGTCCCTCTGTGCATCTGTGTCCTGATCTCTGTTGATGAGGACACAGTCGCCACCTCGGTGACCCCGTTTTACTGTAATCGCTTCTCTAAAGACCCCATCTTCAAATGTGGTCGTGATCTGAGGTGCTGGGGATCAGGATTCAGACACACAAACTTTGAGGGGGCACGTCTCAGCCCGGAACACAGGTCTGTCTTAGCATTAAAAGCGAGGTTATCTAGAAACCAAAGTCCATAGCTTAGGCGGGATCAAGGTTAAGCCTATCTTTTCGGAGGCGTAAACTAAAGACACGCCCAGTCCTCCCAGTGACAGTAGAGAATGACGTGGTCACTCCGAACCGTGTGTGTTTTCTCTTACCCACGAAACGACATAAAGCTCCCTGGAGTGGGTCTCACTCTTGCTGTGAATGTCGATCTATGAGGCAGCGTGTGGGGACCTGGCTGGGGACGGAGGGGCTAAAACTGTGTGGCAGGAACACACGCACACTGACGTTTGCTCACACGCACCCACGTGTGCGCGCACACACCCACGTGTGCACACATGAAATAGACCAGACCTAGAATCACTAACTTAAATCAAAACCAGTCATTCCAAAGCTCGGCCTCGCCAGGCCCAGATGACTTCGCAGGGCGACTGAAAACCCTTCAGGTGGAAAACTCCAGTTTCGTGCACAAACTGCTCCAGGGCAGGGCAGGGAGGAGGCTGTGGCGCCACCAGGGCGAGCCGTGTGCTGGGACCCGGGGCCGTCTCCGGGGCAGGCACGGCGGTGGAGCCTGGTGGGCCCGTAGGGAGTTTGCCCCCGACCGGTGCCGGCGCCGTCTGCTGGTGGCCCCATCCCTCCCCGCTCCCTGCTCTGTCCCTTCCCGCTCTTGCCTCTTCCAGTAACAAAGTGGCCAGAACTTGGAGACCCCACATGACACCCAGGGCCAGCTACACCGTTGTCAGAGAAGCCCTTCCTCGGCTTCAGCCAGCTTCGTTCTGAGTGTGTGTGTGTGTGAGCGTGTGCGTGTGTGTGCCTGTGTGCATGTCCGTGCATGTGTGTGCATGTAATGCGTGTGTACATGTGTGGGAGTATGTGTAGCCTCGCGTGATAGCATCTGTACATGTGTGCTGTCTCTGAAAGTGATGTGCGTATTGATAAGTGCATGCATGTATTGCCTTCTGCATGTGTGCATGTCAATAGATGTGTGCATGTGTGCCTTCCGCATGTGTATTGTCTGTGTTGATGACCCAGGTGCATGTGTGTGTTCCATGCGTGTGCGCCGTGTGTCTGTACGCATGCGTGCGTTTACGGCGCATACCAGGCCATGCGGCTGCCTGTGCACGATGAGTGCGTGCATGCATGCACACGCATGCGATGTGTGCGTACATGTATGCGTGTCTCTGCATGTGTCCATGTCCTGGCGTATGCGTATGTGTGCATGTGTGCAGCGCATTTATGTGCCAATGACCGCGCGTACGTGCCGCGTGCAAAGTAAATGTGTGGCTCTGTGCATGTGTTTGGTAATGCGTGTGTTTAATGCGTGCGTGTGCGTCGCGTGTGTGTGCATGCATGTGTGTGTTACTCAGCATCCTGACAGATACAGAGCTGAGATCCTGGAGTCGGGGCAGACGCCACAGACCCCTCAACCACAGCTCGTTCCCAGTGTATCACAATTATGCCACATTAACTGTTTCTTCATCACAGAAACTCTTCTAGAGTCTGGAAAAACTAATGTGAAGTGTATCGGCTGCCTTTAAGATGCTCGTATATTTCTGATACCAAACTCTAGACAAAGTCTTTTTCATGTAAAAAGACGACCACCTCGTGTGTGTACGGAGGAGGAAGAGCAGACATTCACGGCGGGATCCGCGAGGCGTGAGAAGCAAGGCTCTAGTCCCCGGGGCCCTTCCCCCGGGGGACACGCGGATGCCGTGACGTGAGTGTGGGAGAAGCAAGAACGCGTGGGTTTCAACCCACAGGAGCCACGGGCGACAGCGACCTGTGCGACCAGCAGGGGACACACTCGGGCCGGGGCGGGGCCGGTGGCCGGCAGGTGTAGAGGCGCAGCTGGGGCAGCCCCCCCTCTTCTAAGTGAGCGCTTGGGGCCTCCCACGTGGTACGTTCCACGCTCGGCAACCGAGAAGCGCA
This sequence comes from Pteropus medius, assembly GCF_902729225.1. Lineage (NCBI taxonomy): Eukaryota > Metazoa > Chordata > Mammalia > Chiroptera > Pteropodidae > Pteropus > Pteropus medius. The sequence goes on along the minus strand of NW_024350923.1, from coordinate 1,944,813 downwards.
TTCGGAAGGCGCATTTCAGAGTGGGTCCCGGCTCTTCGAGGAAGAAGGTGGCACCACAGTTATCAGGACGAAGCTGAGACGTGCTCAGTGCGTCTCTCTCCTGCCTCTTTGCACGGATGGAACGCAGAGCCTGGATGAGTGTTTTAAAATCGTCGGTTTAAGTAGGTATTTATGTTAATGCATGTGATAGTTATATAACAAAAATACAATCTTCACAGCAAATCCATGACGTTTAGAGTGGAGTTAAGTAAAAAAAAAAAAAAGCAAGTTGATTTAAAGAAAAATATCAAATAAATAATAGGAATGGCACCTCACCTCAACCCAGGTCATGCTTAATGCAAATATATCAGGAGCACTGCAGTTAAAATCAAGATCAAGAGAAAGATGCTCACTGTTGCTGCTAGTATTAGTTATTATTCTAAAAGATCCAGCCAATGCCAAATGGCATTAGACATAGACATCTCAAAACAGCCAACAGGAGGGAAACAAACTGGCAAGCTTTTTGGACGACCCAGAGATGAGTTTTTAAAACACAACTTAAAGAAAGCCGGAAGTCTACCATAATCTTCAGTCGAAAGAATTCAAAATTAAAAATATCAGCTCCATCCTAATGAATCTCTCTGTTCAGCGGAACTCCAGACAAAACCGTGAGCAGCTGGGAGCTGGGAGCTGGGAGCTGGATCTGGGATCTGGAGCTGGAGCTGGGAGCTGGTTCTGAATTCCCTGAGAGAAGGCGGGAAACGCCTCCGACCTTCCCGCCTGTCAGGGGGACACTGGGTCCTGCCAACCCCCCGAGGCGTGATGTCGAGGCTGACCATCTTGGCGGAGGGCCAGGCGGGGCCAGCCCAGGCTTCTCAGCGGTAGCTCTTACCTCACAGAGCCAAAGCGGGGGCTGGGCCAACCTCCGTCTGCATTCAAATGACACGTTTGAGGGTCAGAGGGCTCTGCATTGTCTCCGAGCAAGGGGGACAGTGCCCCCCCCAGGGAGGGCTGGGCACTCTGCATGCTCAGAGGGTGCAGGAAGTCTGGGAGTTCAAAATTTGGGGTGTGTCACCCAGATGTCCCCATCCATGTCAGGGTCACATTCTGTCCCAACCCTGTCCCTGAGCCCGGTGGGGCGTCTGATCTCTGGAGGTGCCCTTCAGGTCCTGGCCTGGACCTTGGCGTCTCTGCCCGGGGCTGTGACGGGGGCTTCCGTCCTCACGCGGGCCCTAGCTCTCACGTCCCCGTCCCTTAACTGTCCCCCTGCCTCGGCCTTTTGTTCCATCGACGAGAGAAGCAACTGACTGTGGGGACAGAGTCGGCTCCCCCCATGTTGTTCAGACCCTGACGCGCTGCCGGCAGTGCACCCCTCCCCCAGGACCCCCCACTGCAGGGGAGGTTTGCATCGCACAGCCACCTGCCGGGCCCTGGGGGACGCGGGCCAGTGTCTGCTCTTCCCCTCCAGCCAGGTGGCAGCTGTGGCAGGTGGGGGCCCCTGGGGAGTAGGCTCCCGAGGACGGTGTGTGTAGGAAGTGTCGGGATGCTCCTGGGGTGACCCCGGGGCAAGGAAGGGAGGGGAGCAAGGGCGAGGAGGGAGCGGAGGAGGGAGCGGAGGAGGGAGGAGAGGGGAGGTGATGTGGGGAAGCAGGTTTGTGGGGGGCGGAAGCAGGTTTGCTGACGGGAGAACCAGAATGTCCTGTGTCGCAATGAAGGCCAGCCAGCTACAGAGCTGGAAGGCGACCCTTCCCAGGCGTCTACCGGAGCAGCAGGGCTCGCCCGTCAGTCCCGGTAAGGGAGACCCCGGGGGCGGCGCTCATTCCAGCTGGAGACCGAAAGGGGCTGACAACGGGGGCTTTTAGTGGGAGGCCCCCCAGGTGGAAACACTGGCCCTCTCCCCGGAGACGGTCGGGGTGGTGCCGCGCCCGCCACGCGTCGGCCGTAGTGAACCGAATCCCGAAAGCGGACCGCCAGCCCCTGAAACGCAGCTTGCGCATCTGAGCCGTGATTCCGAGACGCCGTTCTCCGTCCCCAGTCCCGTCCTCCCCGCCTTCACTGCCCTCGGGGGTTCGCACTCAGGCGTTTGCTCGAGCTCTCAGGCCGTTACATCTGTCTCATCTGTTCTGTCATTGTCCGCCGCAGTCCTGAGCCCGCACGTTGATTTCATGACCCCCTCGTGAGTTATAACGCCCTCGGGGGCATCGACATCGCACTGTCCCTGTGTGTCCCCCACGGGGCAGAAGTCCCTCGGTCTCTTAAAATCTAACCTAAGATCCTAAGACCTGAGCCGAGAGTCTCCCGCGCATACAAACGCGGAAACATCGTGGTTCCCCGTGAGAGCCGCCTGGGGAGGGCTGTGCGGTCACTCGGCTAAGTCCTAAACAGCGTGACCGCCGAGGCGGGGACCCCGTGCCGGCCTCACAGCAGCCGCTGCAGCTGGCGTGATGACCGCTCAGCCCGGCTTCCCGGCGTCTGCCCTGACCCATCTGCAATCTGGTGGCCTGAGACGTTTGTCACTCCTGTGCTTCCCCTGCACCCGTGTGGGGCACCAGGACACCCACGCTGGACACGCACGTTCGCTGAGGAGGAGACGCACTTGTCTCCGAATCCCCCAGGCGGTCTCAAGCCCAAGTGTCCAGCCAGGCCTATGCCCCCTCTCACGGAGATCCGGGGTCCCCCATCACCGTGACTCCCTGTTCACCTCAAAATAACAGGCCTTCCCACGAAAGAGGCCGCAAGCTTTCACTGAGATCAAAGAATCGCTATTTGAAAGCGCTGATTTCAGGCAGAAACCGAAATACCGCGGCAGCCGGGGGGCGGAGGCGTGAGGGGCAGTTACGAGACAGGGAAGGGGGACAGTGAGGGCCACGGAAGGAAGGGCGGCCTCGCCGTCGGTGCAGATAACAAAGCACAGCGATGCTGCTTCCAAAGCACGTTGCCGATCTTCAGCCCAGGGGCCACCAGCATGTGCCTTCTCTCTCCCTTTGCAAACCGTCCTTCGGGGCGCGAGGTGGCTCAGGCCCCGGGCGAGGCGGTCGCTCTGGGACGCAGCTCCGGCCCCACCCGGAAGTGGCCCCTTACATTTGTTTCTTTGTTGTCGACATCTCTCTCTCTCTCCCTCCGTCTGCCTGTCTGTCTCCCTCATTCTCTCTCTCCTTGGAGGTCACCAGTTTATCGAATCCAGGGGCGGGATCAGCAGATGCGTCTCGGGGCACGATGGTGGCCATCCTGTCACTCTGAGGCAGGAAGCGCACATCCTGGAGACGACAGGGCACAAGGACAGGCGTTTAGCTCAGTTCTGAGCTCCGGTCTGCGCCCCTCCCCCAGCCCACACCCGCAGCGTCACACACGGAGCCCTCGGCCAGGCGTGGACGCCCAGCGGCCCGTCCCAAGGCCACAGAGAGCTCGAAGGGCATCTCGCCATCCCGCTGTTCTGCGTGCTGTTGTTTAATGAACAAATCCCGGACAA
>NW_024350923.1:1937501-1940957 GCF_902729225.1 Pteropus medius | reverse complement strand
TGACGGCCAGAGGGGCAGGGAGGCGTGGGGGCTGGGAGGCAAGGGGAGGCGGATAAGCGAGAAGTTCCGTGTGCGTTTGGGCCGTGCACTTCGGTCTCGGTGTATGTTGCTCTCGTTTGTAGGGGGCGCTTCACGGTCATCTAACAAGCGTGACGTACGAGGAGGGCTTCTGGGAGGAGGAGGTCCCGGGGCGAGGCCAGGGTGGGGAGGCGGGGCCTCGTCTGGGGGAGGGGCCTGGAGCCCCGTCTCGCTCGGGCACCTGGGCATCAGGCAAGTGGCCGGCCTCCGGAGCCCCCGCTGCCCCTTGTGCTAAGCGGCGGGCTGCACGGCCGCTGTCCAGGCCCGTCCGGGTCCCCTGCTCTCTCGCTGTCCTGCCCTCCCAGCAGCTGCCCCATGCTAGTGGGCCCACCCAGGGTCACCGGCCACGGCCCCATGACCACTGCCCAAGCTGCCACCTGCGCCTCGAGCCCCGGGCCCCGCGGACTCACCCCGGGGCCGCCCGAACGGGCCAGTCTCCAGCAGAGGATGGCGGCCAAGGCGGCCACGCAGAGCTCCAGCGCCGTGAACAGCAGCATCACGGACAGCAGCCCCTGCAACGCAGGGCACACGCGTCAGTGTCGAGTGTGGGCGGTCGCGGGCACGGGCTGCCCTCGCTCCTGCAGGGCCGTCCTGTCTGCCCGCTCGCTGGCACACCCGCCCCACCCGCGTGGTGTCCTGCTGTCCTCGGCGGGTCGCCCAGGGGTCGAGCGGAGCCTCCTGGGCCGGTGTCTCCTTGTCTGAGCGTCGACGTGAGGCGGGGATGATGCTGGGCCCCCAGGACCACACGGCGGGAAGGGCAGAGGCCTTCGGACACCGTGGCCAGCACCCTCTGCTCGCCCCCTCCCCTCGGGCACTAAGGGACATGGTGACCTGTGGGAGGATCAGCTGGCCTGGCTGCCACGCCCACGCCGGCCCCCAGAATGTCCCCCTGGAGGAGGAACCCAGGCAGCTCCACTGCCTTGAGTCACCTTCCTCACAGCAAGGGCCACCAGGTAGGACAGGTGAGGCCACGGGGGTGCCGACCACGCTGCATAGTGTCCCCCAAGTCTAAGTCCCCCCAGAAGCTCAGAATGGGACACTATTTGCACATCTGGTCTTCGTAGAGCTGGTTGGTTAAGACATGGCTGTCCCGGGTTTAGGGCGAGCTCAGTGCCCTGACAGGTGTTCTCATGAGAAGGTCAGGTGACAGTGGAGGCAGAGACTGGGGTGACGTGGCCAAAGAGCCCTGGAGCCCCCGGGAGCTGGAAAATGCAGGAGGGGCCGTCCCCAGAGCCTGCAGAGGGAGCCCAGCCCTGTGACGCTGATTTCTGACTTCCGGTCTCCAGCCCTTGCGAATGAATTTCCGCTGTTCTCAGCTGCCCAGCATGTGGTTATCTAAATTCAAGGACCGAGCGAGAGGGGGGGTGGTGCTGGTCGCCCCAAAACCCTCAGCGAGCGAGCTCGGACTGAACCCCATGTGAGCGGGGTCCAAGCCGCCAGCAGCGCCCACCACTGCTGGCTTCATCTCTGTGGATGCCCATGAGGCCATGAGGCGGGTGACCCTGTCTCTGTGCTCACCTCGCTCAGCTCCCTGCCTCCGGCCCTCCCGTCCCTCGTGGCTGCGGGCGTGGAACCCTCTGTCCCCTGGTCTGGCCTTTCCCCAGGGCTCAGGGGGCCTGCACCCCTAGACGCCCCCTCCGATCCACCCGGAGCACAGCCCCGCACGCCACAGCTGCACAGAACCCCTCTGGCTCGTGGAAATGACTTCCCCGGAGCCCTCAGACTCGTGCGCCCGCTTTTTCTCTGTTGACACTTCTTGGCAAGTCGCCCTGTTCTATTCTGAGCGGGGAACACGCAACACCCTGGGTTCTGGAGCAGCCGTGAGGTGACAGGGCGCCTCGGGGGTGAGACGTCTCGGGGGGTGTGAAGGCAGACATGGTCCCGCCTGGCCTAGAAGGCCCCCTGCCTCCCCGAAAAGCTCCCCCTTCCCGCGTGGACGCCCATCACGGACCAGAGGTTTACGCCTTGTCGGACGATGGGTGGACGTCATGAAGAATACTTGGGAATTCTGGTGGCGCTTTGGGGACCCACAAACTTAGACAAGAGTCCACCGTAAGGGGCGCCCTTGAAAAGAGGGGACCCCAGACCTCTCAGAGGCAATGGAATGCATTCCCTGATTGGGGTGCGGATGCTTCTCTAAAAATGACTCGCAGAATAGCTCCCACAAAAGCATCTTTACAGCGCAAGTAAAAAGCCTTTAGTAAAACACTTTGGTCTTCTGAGCAGGTAACCTGGACCCTGTCCGCCGGCCAGAAGCTCCAGTTTGGGGACCAAACTGGCCCTCGAGTTCTGTTATCGTACCTGAGACGTGGGTGAGATTTTTAACCGTGAGCTCCGTTTGTGTCTGGGCCCGTGTTTATTACATGTACGTGTATGTATCACGCACACGTGATGTTTGGAAGGAGCTTTGTCTCACTGGCCGGAAGAAAAGTAAGCACTTGTATAAATGACACGTTCCCAAAACACTCAGAAATATGGAAACTAACCCCAAATGGTTTTCGAGTTCCCGTGGTCGGGGATGAGCTTTGATAAGTAAAAGCTGGTTTACACGTCGTCCGCTCGCGCCCCGTCCCTCGGCCTCTGCGAGACCCTCCCCCGGAGCCCCACGCCCAGGAGGAAGCGCGGGCCAAGCCGAGGCCACGGTCACAGGCTCCTCGGGTCTGGAGCTCTCTCTCCGAAGCACTCACCAGCAAGCTGGAGCCTGAGAGGGCGCACCTGTGGGGACCAGCCCCGGAGCTGTAGTAGCCGCTGTAGTCGACGTCCTGGGTGGGCATCTTGGACACAGCGTTCAGCTCACACAGTCCCCAGGCGGCGAGCACCTCGGCCATGTTGACGATGAGGACCACGAGGCCCACAGACGCAGCCACGAGACTCAGGAGGTTGGCGGCCAGGCCGGCCCAGGTCTGTGGGGGAAGTCGGGGTCAGGGTCTGCATGTCACGTCCCCTCGGCAGCGCAAACACGTGTTTTCACATCCAGGTCCCTGGGCGGGACAGGCCCGCGTGATGGAATTCGTGTCTGGTCACCTTCCATCCTCTGGCAGAGGTCCCGAGCCCAGCGGGGGGAAGGTTGCAAACTTCGAGAAGGAAGCATACGCTTCCGGTGGGACAGAGGGACGATGTTGCCCACCCAGGACCGAGCAGGACCCGATGGAGGCTTACGCGGGACGCGTGTCCTGGTGTGCTGTGCCGACATTAAAATACTGAAATGCCCACGACACTTGGCAACCTGCTGCCCGGTCCCCCAGGCTTTGCCCTGCCCCGCCCGACACTGCGAAGAGGCTCCCCACTCCCCCATCTCCCGCAGGGCCAGCCGGAGCCCCTGGCCCCTGTCCCGGGGCTGGGCTGGTGCCCCGACATACTGTGACTTCACCCAGGTTC
>NW_024350923.1:1913202-1937490 GCF_902729225.1 Pteropus medius | reverse complement strand
CGCAAACACGTGTTTTCACATCCAGGTCCCTGGGCGGGACAGGCCCGCGTGATGGAATTCGTGTCTGGTCACCTTCCATCCTCTGGCAGAGGTCCCGAGCCCAGCGGGGGGAAGGTTGCAAACTTCGAGAAGGAAGCATACGCTTCCGGTGGGACAGAGGGACGATGTTGCCCACCCAGGACCGAGCAGGACCCGATGGAGGCTTACGCGGGACGCGTGTCCTGGTGTGCTGTGCCGACATTAAAATACTGAAATGCCCACGACACTTGGCAACCTGCTGCCCGGTCCCCCAGGCTTTGCCCTGCCCCGCCCGACACTGCGAAGAGGCTCCCCACTCCCCCATCTCCCGCAGGCCAGCCGGAGCCCCCGGCCCCTGTCCCGGGGCTGGGCTGGTGCCCCTACATACTGTGACTTCACCCAGGTTCGGCCGGCAGAGCTCCCTAGGGCAGGGCTGGAGGTGGGGGGGCCTTCCTAACCAACCCTGACAGAGACCCCAAAGCAGCATCAGCCACACAGGGTGCAACAGAATCGGGGCTCCCTCGTGCTTTCTACCCATTCCCTGCACACCCCAGATGGTGCATGAGAGACAGGGCTCGGCAGGGGTGGAGCTGAGGACCGCGCAGGGGACGTTTGTAGCCTGGCCCCCAGCCTGGAGGACAGAGACACAGGTGTGCTCAGGGCGTGGGAGGCCCCCGGAAGCGGGAGGCTGGACTCTGGTCAGTCATTGACTCCGTTTACCAAGAAGTCCTCCAACACGACTCTCTCTGTCCCCACCCGCCCCACGCACCCTGAGCAAAAGGGGAATCTGCGGTTTAGAAGTGTCCCGTCACTCAACACCCCCCGGACCCGGCGACATGAGAATGCGGGTAACGGCTCCCCTGGACACCGCCAGTGACCGAGGGCCAGCCTTGGCCTGACCACCTCCTCCTTTGTCCTGGGGGACGGGACGTTTCTTTGGTCTCTGATTTTCTTGCCTGACAGGTGGCAAGAATCATTTCTGCATGTCCCGCCCCCTGTGGTCACCGAGGACCTGGATTCAAGTGGCTGTTGGCACCAAGGGTGTCATGACCGGGCAGGAGTCCAGCAAGGTCCCAGAGCAGGGATCGTGAGCAGAGCCCGGGCACGGGCCGTCCCTCTGGTCCTGGCCTGGAGGACAGCCGGCTCCTTCGTGCGAACGGCCGGAGAGCGAGGGGGACGAGTGCCCCCCGAAGCCCCCGTGAAGGCGGCGAGGTGCCGTCGTGCCCACACTCACCAGACGCTTCTCTGCCGTCTTTGCCACGATGACGACCAGCAGTCCGGAGAGGGAAAACTACGGGCAAGGGGAAGATGGGCCAGGAGGTGACGACGCGGCCTCGCTCCCCGGCAGCGCTGCAGGCACCGGCGACGTTGGCCGCAAGGTCACGCCCGGTCCCCAGGGGCTCACGTCTTAAGTGGGGGGAAGGCAGGTGGCGAAGGAGGACAGAGCGACCCGCCAAAATCTCGTGAGGACCTGAGGCGTCTCGGAGAGGAGGTGCCTCCTGAAGCTCCAGGGACCTCGGGGCTCCGGGGGGCTCCGAGGCAGAACCCCCGAAGGCCTCCAGGGGGCCAGGAGACGGCCGGCCACAGGCAGCTTCCGAGGGCTCGGCGCTGTCTCTCTATGTCCGGTGAAGGGAGCACCAGCTGCTTGGGCCACAGACCGCCGCCTGGCTGCATCCGGGTCACTCGGCCAGCGTGACCGGGTGGTGCTCCCAACTCACCACGTTGGGGGACCCCCACACCTCGCTCCCACCCCACGCCTCTCCCGAACTTGGAACGAAGCAGGGTGGGCCTAAGTCCCGGGTGCCAGGGACAGTCAGGTGTTACGTGTCACAGAGGTTCACTAACAGCACCCTTTATGTTTCAATTGTCCCCGTCGGGGCTACCGATTTTACGGTCACCCCAGAGAGAAGCTGCTGGGCTGCCCCAGAGCCCCGGGGAACGACAATATGATGATTTCAGGGGACGTGACCTTCGAGCCAGCGAGTCGGCCTTTCCCAGCGGCAGAGTCCCTCCCGCCCCCGCCCCGGCCTCCTCCCACTCCTGGCTGGTTACCCCCAGGATAAGTTCCACACCTGCGTCCACACTTCCCCAGTGACAGACCACGCCCCCCACCCCTGACCCAGAGACCCCCCATCCACTCACACACTTGGCACCTACGAATGGGTAGCCAGACTTCAGGAGGGTGGCGATAAGGGAGCTGAAGTAGTGGGGGATGGCGGTGCACGCCACGAGGAGCCCCAAGCTCGTGACCATGATGCTGGAGAAGATCTGGATGGTCTGTTAGGGGAGAAGGGGACTCGGTCACCGGGTGTCAGACCACGCCCCCCAAAACGTGGGCTTGGGCCCCGGCCGGCACTCGGAATGCGCCCCGGTGTGGAAACGGGGCCTGCAGGTGTGATCGAGGGGTCGGTTAAGGGCGCTCACGGCGGGGCGGGCTGGGCCCCTAACCCCGCATGACCCACGTGCTTGCGGTTGGGGGCGAGAGGACTGGGGACCAGCAGCGACGGCTCAGGGGAGGAGGTGAGGGGCAGAGACTGGGCCGTGAGCCGTGCGGGGGCACCGGGCGCTGGGACCGTGCTGGGCACCGCCAGCTCCACGGCGGCTGGCCTGTGGCCCCCAGAACTCAGAGGGATTGAGCTTTTCAGCTCCCAATGTGTGTGTTTGGGGGTGGGCCGTGTAGCAGCCGGAGGTCGGCTCGGGGGCTCTGGCCGCAGTGTGAGGTCGCAGTGAGTGCACAGGACATCTCGTCCTTAGCAGCTCCGTGGGCGGAGGGCCCCGGTTCCCAGCGAGCCGTGGGCCAGCCCGCGGGAGTCCCCAGCTCCGGGCCTCGGAGCTCTCTCTCCTCCCTTCGCCGGACACAGAGGCACCTCAGACACAGCCAGGGGTGCAGAAGCCGCTTCCCACCACAGACGGACACATGGACCTCTGTTCAGGCCGTGGCTCCCTGGCCGAGAGGGATCCCAGGGGCTGTGACAGGTGCCAAGTGTCCACCACGAGAAGTGCGATGGGCTTACGGAGGGACTGAGGGGACCGTTGCAGCTCTCGTGGCAACGGACGAGGCGCTGCGGGGGACCAGGCACGGGGTCCCTTGCCGCCACCGGCTCCTTCCTCCCGCCCTCGTGGCCTCCCGTCCGCCATTCGAGGGGGCGGCGTCTCGTCGAGGAGCCACACTCATGAGAGACATCGGAAGGTGGACAAAGGGCGAGTGTCCCATCTGTCCTCAAAGCACTTAACGCTTTCGAATGGACAGGGGATAGAGTTCCTATCATTTTCAGAAGGAAGACCTCCCGTCTAGAAAGAAGCAGAATCTACAAGAGTTTGCTCAGCAGATTTTGAGCCTCCTCCAAATAAAGTGCGTGAGAGCGTATCGTCCACCGTCCTTAACCCGTTCTTGAAACGGGTAAAGAAGCAAAGTTTCAGGAAACAAGCTCAGCTAAACATTCCCCACGAACATGAAAGGAGGCGGCCTCTTGCTCTGGGGCGGAAGAGGCCTGGGGGTCCCCAAGCCCCTCCACCACGCCCTGGGGCGGCCAGGGGTCCTGTGACCGATACCCAAGCACTGCGCTCGCTGTGGGCACGTCCCCCACACTCAGCCCGAACCCCCACCCCGTGCGGCTGGACTTACCCCAAGCACTTTGGCCTCACCCTCTAGACCTTTCTTCCTGTTGTTCTGGCTGGGGGACCCCGGTTTCTCTGCCTGGGGCACCAGGAAGCCAGTCGGTGGGAGGACCACGAAGTTCCCACTGAGCACGTCATGGGACAGCATGCTGCTGAGACACACAAGGACCCCAGCCTGACTCCCCTGGGCCTTAAACCACAGATGCCCCATAGCTCAGATCTCCCTGGGGGGCAACCAGGAATCCCCCAGTCATCTCATGGAGACCTGGGTTTGAGGAGGGCGCCTGGGACAGGGAGCACCTCAAATCCCAGAGAGTGGGAATCGTCACAGTCCCAACAGCGCCTCTTGGTGATCAGAGTTCCCAGACGGACGGGAGCCCAGCCCAGAGCCCCGTCGGGGACAAGGGAGCCCCCTCCACCTCCCACTCCCCTACCCCGCCCTCGCCGTGAACCCCCGCCAAGTCCCCAGGGACAGACACTCGGCCTGACCCAGGCGTGAGCGTCGGTGCTTCCCAGCTCTGGTCTCTGACCTTCCTCGGGCGTGGCCTGTCCCCTGGAGGATAAGCGTGACTCTGTCATTAGGGTCACAGAAGCCCTGTCCTGCTTCTGTGACCCTAATGACAGAGTCACGCTTATCGATGGAGCGACTCATGGTGTGAGGGTTGACGAGGGCCCGGCACGCTGTGAGGCCCTGGGCTGCCGGTCCCCAGCCCAGCAGCGCCCGGTGTCGGAAGCTCAAGCTACAGGCTCCAAATTAAACCGCGTGCTCCTCATCATGTGTGGGCACCGGCTGTAGCTCGGCGCACGTGCCGCCCGCGGGGTAAGCGTCGGCAATCGCGCCGGCGCCGTGCCTGGCACGGGACAGTTACCTGTAGCCACGTGTCGTGAGCGTTCGCAGTCACGAGGCTCGTCCGCCAAACTCCCCCCGCCGCAGACCCCGCTCAGGCCTCTGGGGCAGGTGTTCGCCGCAGGCGGGCCCCGGACCTCTGTTCGCGGCAAGGCACAGCGAGGAAGAAGCCTGAGCTTGTCTCAGGAGGCGGCGACCCCGCTTCCCGGCCTTCGTCCGGCTGTCTCGGAGCTTCTGGGACGCCCCGGACCTGCAGGCCGGCATCGGCGACACACGCGGCTCGGAAATGACACCCCAACTTAGGTGCCTGGTGGAGTCTGCTGGAAATGGCCCCGGGCGCCAGGAACAGGGCTGCTGGATGCAGGGGACGCCTCGGGGACAGCTCCCGATTGCGGGCGGGATCCCGGGCCGCGTAGGGCAGGTGCAGGGCGCCTTAGGCCTTAGATGCTCAGGGCTGCACAGGGCCCCACGTGGCAGGTGAGCAGAGCCCCCACCCCGGGTCCAGAAGGTCCTCAGATGCAGAGACGAGGGAGCCCAGTCCCTCCGCTCCCTCGCCAGTGCCCTCCCAGAGCACAAGGGCCCCAGCCAGGGGAGGTCCCCTGGATGCCCACCTGCCCCCGGGCTCACCATGGGCTTCTGCAAGTCGGGCGTGCGGGCTTCTCTCCCGGGGCTGCGCGGGCCCGGCCGGGGTTCCGCCAGGGGACCTTCCCTTCAGCTCTTCTCCAAAACTCCCGGCTTCAGTAACTGGCACTGTTACTGCACAGGAAGTGACACTCGCCTTTCTCTGAGGACGGGAGAGGGGATTTGTGAAATGGGCAAGACTTCCCTTTTCTCTGCTCGGAGGTCTGCAGAGGCGGCAAACAAATTTCAGCAAGAAAAGCCAGGTGCCAGCTCTGAGGTTGCTCGGCTGAGCTGGGCACGGGTGGCGCCCCCTTCGAGCCACGAGCTTGGACAGCTGTCGGAAGCCGCGCCTTAGAGTCCCCTCCTGTTTGGCAGCCACAGGTTCCCGCTCCGCCCAGCTGCGAGCCCCTCCCGCCCTGCCCCGCCCCCCTCCCACACCCCCCGCCCCTCGAACCCGCCACCCGCCGGACTACCCCGCCTCCGTTGCCATCCTGCCTGCTATCCTGCTCAAGGCATTCCGAACGTGCAAGGCGAGGATCCTCTGCACTACCCGCAGCCACGGTACCCAGTCCTCGTCACACCCCAGCCATCTTTCACAAACGCAAGATGATGATGCCCCACCCCCACCCCGTCCCCGAAATCACCTTAAACATCTTTCCATAGCGTCCGCTGCCTGAACGTCGAGTGCGGAACTCAGTCCTTGGACGTCCAAGACGCCCCTGTGCGCTCCGGCCTCACCTGGGTTCCCACTCCGCTCCCGGCGGAAGCCCCTGAAGCCAGGTCCCCGCCGGCCTCGGGCCTTAGCTGCCCTGTGCTCTCCACCCGCACGGCCTCCGAGAACTCGAGGACTCGCTCTGTGGGACAGAACCCAGACGTCGCAGTGGCCGACTCCCGCATAAGCAGCCGTGTGCGGTCGTCCTCCAGCACGTCTGGGAGGGACGTTCGGCTCACGTTTCAAGCCCGATAAGCCCCGGTCCTTCCCCAAGATCACCCACCCCGCCCCTCGCCTCCCACACACCATCGGGGTGCTAGGTTCGTTCCCCGGCATTGTCTGGGGCCTCCCTGCTTAGACCGTGGGCTCCTTGGGGCCACATCGTCTCACGAGTGTTTTCAGGCACGCCTCCCACGTCCGGGCCTCCGGAACCTCCCTGGGGGAAGATGGCGACATGGGGGTCTGGGGCAGAGGTCTGGGGCAGAGGTCTAGGGCGGCTGTGAGATGGGTAAGTTCTGGGATCCACTGCACAGCTGGTGACTGTAATTAACAACTCTGATCGTCCACTTGAAAGTTGTTAGAGTCCATTTTAAACGTTCTCGCCACAAAAAAATGGATGGTAACTATGTGACTTGACCAGGTGTCAGAGGAAGCTACGGATCAAATCATCTCACTGTGCGCCTTAAACTTGTATCTGCGACGTGTTAATAATACCTCAATCAAAATGAGAAAAATAAAAGACCTAATTATAAGTTCGGAGATGCACACTCTTTTTATACTTTTACTTTGTCAGTGTATGCGGAACTGTGCTATTAGGGTTTATATTTTCATGTCTTTCATGAATTATTTATTTCTTAAATATTTTATTAAACCAGTCATCATTGATTTAAGTTTTTCATCTTGACTTATTTTAACTGGAATTCTTATGCCCAAACATAACATTCGATTAAAGTTTTTCTGCTATTTTTCTTAAATTTTTAATTAAAACGTAATACACATAAGTACACAAATTATAAATCTGTGAATGATTCTACAGTGCATGCATCCACATGACCAGGACTGAAGTTATTACTTTTCTTCCTGCAGCATCTTATTATGGCAAAAAATCAAACACGCAGCAAAGCTGAAAATTTTGCGATGACACGTACCCGGCACCAAGGTCCCTAAGTAGCATTTTCTGTACCCTCTTTACTACATATCGAGACATTCCTTGCTCCGTCTGATTTTTCGATGCATCTTAAAGTAAATTGAAGATCTCGGTGTATTTCCCCCTGAACCTTGCAGCACGAATATCACCAGCTAGAGTTTAATATTTGTTTAGACATTTTTTCCTTCGAATGTACAATAGTGGGTATCGTTCTGATTCATTTTCTCAGCATGGACTTCTGAACTGCATACGGCTAGAACGACACAGCATTCACTCTTGGGCATCTGGCAACCTTCACGGACATAAAGTTCATGAGCATCTCCATCGAGCTCATGAGTTAACCTCAGCTGATTAACCGTTCTCCCACTGAGAGGCACCAGGGCTTGGGGGCAGCTGTGCATAAAACTGCCATCATCACGCAAGTGTCCGCCTGAACGCACGTCTTCGTTTCTCTCGGGTAAGCGTCCGGGAGGAGAAGAGCCGTGTCACGGAGTAGGTTTACGGTTGGCTGGGTGAGAAGCTACCGGAATTCATTCCGAAGAGTTTGTATCATTTTAAGTCCCCAACGGCGACTGTGAGTTTCAGATGCTTCGCGTTTTTACAACCCTTAGCGTCGTCAGCTGTTCTGGTGGGTACGGAGGGATGGGGTTATCATTTCGCCTGCCTTTCCCCCCGTCGCTGACGGTGCCCAGTGCTTTTTCATGGGCTCATGGGGCATTCGCGTGGCTTTTCGGTTATTTTGAACATTTCTGCAGTGTTTTCTGTCGTATTATTGTTGAGTCATAGAAATTACTCCAACATCTTCCTCAGACGCGCGCTCCTAAACTCTATTCTCCCAGTTTGTGACTCACCTATGAACTTCCCTCCTGGCATCTTTTGATGGGCACGGATATTTAACGAAGTCCATTTTGTCGTTTTAAATTCGCGATGGTTATTGCATTTCGTGACCTAGCTAGGAAATTTGCTTACTCCTAAATCGTGAAGCTGTTCCCCTGTGTTTCCCATGAAAACTTCATCGCGTTATGTTTGGGTCTATAATTCACCTCGTAACAATTTAGAGGTGCGGTGTGGGGTAGAGGTCGAGGTTTCCATTGCTGTTTCCCACACAGATGGCCAGCTACTCTAGAGCCTCTGACGAGCGTCTCCAGGCCTTGTCTAAAATCCACCGGCTGCATCAGTTTGGGCCTATTTCTGGGCTCTCCGTTCTGCTTCCTCGATCCATCCGTTGATCCCTGGTACCAGTGTCACACGTGTGGTCACTGCAGCTTGTAGTGAGGACTGCAGCCAGGTAACACAATTCCTCCCACGTTGCCTCTCTTTTCAAGATGACTTCGGGCATTGAGGTCTACGTAAATATGATATAATCGCCTTAACAATTTCTACAGAAAAAGTCTTCCGAGATTTCGGTGGAGATCGTGGGGCGCTGCAGATCAATGTGGGGAAAACTGACCTTTTGACAACACCCTTCCCAACCACGTACGTGGCATATGTCTTGATTTCTTTAAGTTTCTACTCTCAGCCCCCCGTGCGGCTGTCAGTCAGCCCCGCAGGTGTGTGGTGACACCTCCCGTGACCCTACAGACGCCAACCATCTTTTCACGGGCTTTTCGCTCCCCGTACGTCCTTTTTGGCGAACGGTCTCTTCCTGTCTCCTGCCCGTGTTCTAACTGGATTGCGTAATTTATTTACCTTTTACTGTTGCGTTCTGAGAGTTCTTTCTGTCTTTTAGAAGCTCGTCTTTGCTGGATAAACGATTTGCAAATATTTTCACCCACCGCAGAGCTTGCTTTCTCATCCTCCCAAGAGGGTACAAGGTTAATACGCCAGCTGAGTTGAATTTTTATACCGTAGCAGCAATCGATGTGGGAAAAAAATGAAATTTGCATTACAAATTCAATTTGCAAGAACATCAACATTCATAAAACACTTGGGAATAACTTGGCTGTAAAGTCTTGTGAAAGGGACTCAACACGAGGACTGTACAGAGCGAGGCGGACGGATGATGTGTGAAGGCGATTGTGACCGGCCTTACCTGATGGGGTCTTAGGAGAACGACTTCTCAGGGGACAACCCCACGCGGAGATGAGGGCTAGAGGGTGGGATGCGCCCTCTCCCGGGTCCCCAACCTCCCCCCTGTAATGCCTCCTGCCCCCACTAGGTGGCGCCCGAGGGCCTGCAATCCTGAGGCTCTGAAGCCATGGCTGGGACACCAGCAGGAACATAGAGCAGGTGTTTGTTTATCTGTCGTTTCCTGCATCTCAGCTCTGTGCTACCACTTTGCAAATCAAAGCAGGTAATTTTAACAACTTTTTGAAACAGGACCTATTATCACCTTTCTTCAGCCTAAACTAAAGGCCACTTGGCCATCCGGCTGGCGGTCATCCAGCTGTCCTGGCAGGCTTATGGCGCCCAGGGTCCTCGCCTTGGTGAGAAGGTGCGTCGGGACGTGCGTGGGTCTGTGCTGCCTCGTCCATGTCTTTACTCGCCCTAGACAACACCACACTCAGTGCGGTCCCTACGTCTTCGTACTGTATGTGTGATCCCGCAATACACGTATGACATACCTTACACATAACGGGGCCGAGTAGGCCGGGGCCTCCCAGGTTGGCTTTCTCGTCTCGTCTGGGTGAAAGGGTATAAAGAAAAAGGCACTTGAGACCTTCCAATGGGACCGGCAGATTCCCGCGGCCGCCCCCATGGCCCAGCCCCCACACTCACCCCCTCCATGAACAATCATCCCAGAACCCCAATGCCGAGAGCACCCGCACGTTCACGCTACCTTATCTGTAGAGTCTAAACGGTCTTCGTAACGACGACAGTCGGTAACGCTGAATTGGCGTTTGCATCGGGCCCTTCCCGTGTATCAACTCGCTTCATCTATCTGACAACCGCTGTGGTTTCGTCGGTTTCCTGAGGCCGCCATAAGCAAAGGCCGCAGGCCGGGTGATTCCAGAGGCAGGGGTTCACTCTCGCCCAGTCTGGAGGCCACAAGTCTGACGTCCAGGTGTCGCGGGACCACACACCCTCCCGAGGCTCCGAGACCACACGCGCCTCTTCCAGCGTCTGGGCACTCCAGGTGTTTCTTGGTCTGTGGTGATTATTCATACAAGCACAAGGATCGTGATGAGCATACGGCTCTTTTTAAGTCTGCTTTGCTGGGACTCTTCATAAGGAATCTCGGATTGGACTTTTAAAAGCCTCCGCAGGCCGAGAGCCACGCCCAGCGCTCGCCACCTGCCTCTGCCCGCGATGCCCACAGGTACCTGCGGGCTCCTCTCCCCCAAGGAGACACTGTACAAGGGGCCCTCACAGACCACGGACCAGGCGCTCGACGGCAGTGAGAAATGGCTGCTACGTTTTAGGTGTGGAAATGGTGCTGGGCGTATGTTTTTCTACCAGTCCTTACCGTTTGCAGATGTGTGCTCGAGCAAGCAGGAATTCAATTCTGTCCTGCCTGGGAGTCACTGCATGGTGGTCGTGGAGAGAAGGGTGGAGACTCAGATGGAGCGAGACTGGGGGTCATCACGCTGCTCGGTCTAGTTTTGTGCATGTTTAAATTTTTCCATCATGAAAAGCTAAAGGAGAATGATAATTCTACCCAATTTTGCTGAGCTTTTCTGGGGGAAAAAAAGATTATGTACACCTGCAAAAAAAAAAAAAAACAGTTGGCAGGGGTGTAGAATTTATTTGGCCTATTCTAGATCTAACAAAGCAAAATATAAACAAGCCATTTCTAGAAAACGGGATGTGGTTTTAATTCGCAGAGAATTCGTCCTTTCATTTTCGGACACGTTCGTGGCTTCCTCTTCCAGCTGTGATAGAGTAACTTATATCAGGCCAATGGATCACTGAGAACAGGTAGGAAAAATGGAAGGAAAAACACAGCGCGGCTGCTGAGCACACTAAAGAGAGCCCAGGACCCGGCGCCCGCAGCCTGGAGGGCGGAGAGGGTCGACCAGGGGCCCACGCGCCCACTGCTTTTCCCTGGGGCACCTGCCCGTTTCTCAGTGACGGCGAGAACAAGGTACCAGAAGGCAGGCGGGAAGCAGCTGCTGGAAATGCCAGGTGATATTCATCGAAATTCTGCAGTCGCACGAGGCTGGGGAGACGAAGCCCAGACTGGTCGTCGCCAAAGCCGCCGGAGCTCACGAGGGCAGGATCCCAGGGGAAAGGGCACCTCGGGGAGGCAGGCCTGATACGCTCCTCCTTTTCCCCCTTGAAATAGGTTCCAGTTGTTGAACTGCTCGGAACCAGAAGACAAGAAACCAAGCAGAGAGCATCAAATGGGAGCCTCGAAAGCGAAGCAGGGCGGGCGGCTTTGTCTGATTGAGGGATGACGTCTGATTTCAGGAACTATCAAGAAGAAAGGTAAAAAGTGAGGCTGTTGATTGAGACCCACGAGGGTGAAGTCCTAGGACACAGCAAGGCAGACAGCGCTGACTGGGTCGGCGCCACCTCCGGCTGCTCCGACTGCGACGGGGCACAAAGCGGCTTATCTCTCCGGGAGGACGACATCGCTCAGAGCCTCCCCGATGGCATCCCACCGGAAACCACCGGAAATCCACGTGAAAGGGTCGTACACAATCGTTGACAGCATCCGAAATACGCCGAAAGTGTCTTTTTAAAATATCGGTCCAGAGCAAGCACGAGGAGAGAAATCATCAAAGATCAGGGGTTCGCGAAACTAAAAACAGAAACCAAAGCTGGTTCTTTAACAGATACATAAAATCGGCCAACCTCTCACTCGACCGACGAGACAGAGAGAGGATGTGAACTACCAGGACGGGGGACGAAGCACGAAGCATCACTACAGACCCCACAGACGCTCAAAGGCGAAAACGACTCTACACTCGAAACTTCAACAATTTCCACGAGATAGACCAACTCCTCGAGAACTGGGGACTCCCAGACAGAGAGGGACTCACGGCAGGGTTCTCTCTGAACCAGGACTTTCGGGCCAAGCCGTGCACGGAGTCAGGAGCCGTTCGTGCCTCGGCTTTATGCTGAGGTTTTGCTGCAGACTCTCGCTCCCGGAAGTGGCAGGCAGCCCTCCTCCAGGACGCTCGCCCTGGTTTCACGCTTCCTCTTTACCGCTCGGCCCCTTGGAATTCCCCAAACGTCACAGGATACATGGCCTTGGCCGCGAAAAGATGTTCGTCGCTTTTTATCAAGAATTTCCGATTGTTTGATGGCCGGAAGTTTCTCCGACCTACCTGGTCCACCAGGTTTTTAGTTCCGGATGGGAACGTCTACCGGGGGGTTGGGGGAGACTTCAGAAAATGTCAGCATAAAGCGCCTGAGCCCCCGGGGAGAAATCCTCTCCTGAGTTCATGGCAGTTTTTGCCGTACGTGTCGCGATATGAACGAGTTGCGGACACACACGCTCCAGCCTTGTATTCCCCCTCGTGTCGCCTGAGCCGTCCCCTCCCTGTTTCCTCGGGAGACCGGACGGCGTTAAGGTTGAGGGTGCGGATAAGACCAAAGTCCACCCCACCCCGGCGTTCTCCGCACTTCGCACCATTGAGTCGAAAGGGAAAAGAGGATTTTCGAGCCCCGGGAAACGGTTGCTGAGCCCCTAGAGAGATCCGAGGGGCGAAGCCCCACGACCTGGATCTGAGGGAAGGACGCGGAACCTCGATTCCTCCCGAAACGAGGGTTTGGGTAGACGTGGTTTATTGGGGTGGCGGCTCCAGGAAGTGGGGGCGAGACTCTGAGAAGGGTGTAGCGACGTGGCCAACACCAGGGACAGAGACTGAGCTGGTCCCCGCTGGGGGCAGCTGGGGTGGATCCCACCAGAAGCTTCGGCGGAGTCTGGAGAGCCTCTCGGAATCGCCTGCCGAGGGCTGACGGAGAAAACACTCAGCCACCGGCTCCAGTCACCTGTCGCTCAAGGGTTGGCCGGTGTGTGACCACTGCATGACAGCTCGCTGGCTCCGCCCGGCTTCCCACCTCATGCGTCGGAGAAGCCATGGGCAGAAAACATAACATGAGACGCCATCCTCCAGGCACTATGGGCACAAAGTGACACATCTGCCCCTCGTTCCCCCAGGCCCACTGGCGCCCCGTGTTCAGTCCAGCTCATTACTGACCCTTCATGGGACAACAGCCGGCTGGGACCTCCGCCAAAGCCAGTGCCCACGCCCCACGGCCATGATTGGCATTGTCACCCCGACCCCTGCCTCTTCCGGCCACTCCGCCTTGTAGGCTGCTTGCGTGGGGGTGTGGGGAGGGGGGTGACCTGGACCTTGGCCCCTGAGACTCTGAGCTTTACCAGGCCGTGGTTCCTGCCATCACCCAGTCGCTCTGTCCACTGCTGCTCCTTGCAAGACCCTGCGACCGGCCCCCTTCTCGTCCTGCCCAGGAGTCCACACACATGCTTACTTCAGGCCGTGCTTCCTCTACACGGCGGACGAGATGCTCTCGCCGCTCCGCCCACTGTGAGGGCTTCTGCCCCGCCGTCCGTCGGGGCCCCCCTGACGGGGACCGTGCTGCGACAGCTGCTCCTTTCCTGCTCGGACCGGCACACTGGCTGCTCACGAACCAGACCAGGCCTTTTCTCTGTTTTTAGTTTTCAATGAGAGTTGACATTCGATGTTACTTGACGCTAGTTCTGGGCGCACGGCATGGTGGTTAGACATTTATGTACCTTACAAAGTGACCCCCCGAATGCGTCTAAGGACCCCTAACTGCATAGTTATCCTGCGTTAACCGACCACTTCCTGTGCCCAGCCCCACACCCCTCCCGGAAGCCACTGTGCCATATTTGTTGGCTTTATTCACCCATTTACTCTTGTTTAACCCCTAGATTCGGCGGTCTGTTATTAGTTCTCCTGCTTATCTATGAGTCTGTTTCGTTCTGTCGGTTGGTTTGTTTTGCTCTTTAGATGCCAAGTATAAGTGAGATCACATGGCGTTTGTCTTTCTCTGTCGGACCTTTTCCGCTCGGCACAGCACCCGCCAGGTCCACCCACACCGCGGCCGCCAGCGCCGTCCCGCCCCTTACACGGGGGAGCAATGTTCCGTCACATGGACCGCTTCCTCTCTACCCACCCGTCCGTCCGCGGGCACTTGGGTTGCTTCCATGCTGTGGCTACTTTTCCTCCTCCACCAGCTGGCCTGGGGACCCCCCACAAGCCCCTAAGAGTGAGCTAAAGCAGAAGCCTTGGTGACATGAAGGTCTGAGCCACCTTTTCTTAAAACTCACTGGACCCTTGGGACGTGCTCGGGCCCCAGTGCCAAGTGTTTCGTGTCCACCGGGGACGGGTGATTCCCATGCCCACCGACACCACAACTTAGGGGGCGGGACCACCCCCAGCTCAGGACGAGCGGCTCCGAGCACGTGGTCACTCGACGTCCACGGCCAGGGTCCCGGTCTGTACCAGGAGCTCCCCGGCCGCTTTTCATAGATTGACAGCTCCGTGCCGTAGGGGGCGAGGCCCTGCTCCAGCCCTCGGGGCTCTGCCCGGGACTTCCTCCCTGGACCCCGGAGAACGAGGCGAGAGGGCCGAGTCCGGGGACCCGGCGTCTTCACCCCCACCCGACCCCGCCGAGCTGCCCTCCCAGGCGCCCGCCTTGCGTCCCCCCAACCACGTAGCGGTGTTTCTGCCCCCCGATTCGCTATGACCTGGGTCCGACCTCACATCTCTTAACCTGAGGGTGAAACGGCCTCGTTGGGGTTGTGGTCGCCGCGTCCACACGGCCAGCGGGGCTCAGCGCCGTCTCACACTTCGGGGCCGGTTCCCTTTGCCGCGGCCCCTTTGCCCCGGCCCCTTTGCCCGCTTCTCTGCCGAGTCACCCTTGTCGGGGACCCCTTCCCCCCGACAGCCGCCGGGCTGGCTGTGTAATGGGGGCTTTCGACAAAGACGAGTGTGTGTCCTTTTTAAACGTGGCGGCGATGTCGACCTTTCCCTGCATTTCGTTCTCTTATTTTTTGTCACTCGTCTAACAGATCTGTCTCGCTCTCTCTTTCGCGAGGCTACACGGACAGGGTCCTCTGCGTTTTCTTCCAACGCGTTGTAGCTTCGCGCGTCACGTGAAGCTTTCCGAGGCAGCCAGAGCCTGTGTGGAGCAGGGCACGGTCACGGCTGTTTCCCACATGGATAACCGGGAGCCTCGCCGTCGCCCGCTAGGCAGCCCCTCCTCGTCCACCGCTGGGCCCTGCCCTGCGTCCCACGCCGTGTCTCGGTGTGAGGGGTCTGCCCCTTGCCTATCCTGCCCCATCCGTTCCTGCTGCGGCCACCCTCTGAGGACACGGCCTCGTGACGAGGCTCGGCGGTCCCACGGTCCCAGGTCCGCAGCCAAGAGGAAGCACACGGCGAAGACGCCGGCGGGCGGCCAGCTGGGGGCAAGGCCGTGAATAACCCCCAAATCCCCCCCCACCCCGTGACTCCCACACCCCACCGCAAGGGCCACAGACAGAGGTGAAGTCCGGTCCCCCAGTTCGTTTCCTGCTCCTTGTAGCAGACACCCCCAGACGACTGCTCGTAAATTCTGCTACTCGGGAAAGCGAGCGCAGGAGGGATGCGTTGTCCCTAGTCCACCGTGGCGGGGACCCAGTGGGCAGGACTCCAGGGCTTGACCGCCGACTCCGGCTCTGAGGGACATGAAGCCACAGGCTGGGCCAGGAAGCCTCTTCGCTCGCTCGCCCGAGGCTGGGGCTGGGAGACCCGGTGGGCTCGGCTCGGCCGGGACAGTGAAGCGGCCTCTCCAGGTGGCTCAGCTTCCGCAGGCCGCAGGGAAGCCCGGGGCAGCCGGCCTCCTCACAAGGGGCTCAGAAAACAAGGGGGAGCCACGCGCCCTGCGGCCCCTGCTCGTGAGCGTCACGGGATCATTCCCGCCACCTTCCGCTGCTCAGGGCCGCGTAGATTCAAAGGGAGGGGGTGCCTGTGCCACCTCACGACAGAAGCTGTGTCGCGAAATTTGCTGCATGCGTTACGAGCACCGCACCCAACAGTAGAACAGGGGGGTCTGGCCATGGCACAGGATCATATCCCTCCGTACCCCAGGACAGTAGAGCCCTTGAATCAGACTTGCAGAAGCAAAGTACTTCTCGTTCCATAAATCAGATCTAATCGGGCTCAGCTTCTACAAGTCATGATTTCGTGACCACGAAAGGGGAAGCGACAAAAACCTTCCGGTTTTTTCCACATGAAGTGACACCCAGCGGCACGGCGAGAGCGAGCTGGGAAACGTGAGGCCGTGGGCAGAGCAGTGGCCGCGGCTGGGTGGGGCAGGAAGGGGTCTCGCAGATCGCGGCTTCAGGAACGGAGGCTTCCCCTGGGCAGGGACAAAGCTGGGAAGCTTTCGAGAAACATCTAGGACGCCAGCCCCGGAAGCTGCGGTGCACCAGGCCGGGAGGGGGCCCCCCAGGACCCCGCTTTCTTCAGTGACCCGGGACGTCAGAGTACCCCGTAACTCACAAACATCTTGGGAGGAACGAATGACCCAGGCTGCCCACAGCAGGAGAGGACAGAGCGAAAGGGGACGTCGTGGAGGACCCCTGGCCCCAGGCCCAGGCCCCTCCTCTCCACCTGCCGCGGCCGGAAGCTCCCGTCTGTGCTGGTGGCGATGCCCGCTGGGAGGTTCACACGTCAGCTATTGCTGTGCAAAACTCGGTGGCCCGAGATAGGACAAATAGTTGCTGTCTCCCAAGCTTCTGAGAGTTCAGAGTCCGGGATCGACTTTGCCGGTGGTCCTAGTGAGGTGCTGGCCCTGTCCTTGCCTGCAGGGCACCTGAGCCAGCCGCAGCGCAGCGAGGAGTCACTCGTGGGCTCGGCCACCGTCCTTCTACACCGCCTTACCTGCCCCTCTGAGTTCCCCACACCTCTGGACAAGGGCAGACACTGCCCGCTCGCCCCTGCCCAGCCCGAGACATCCTCACTTACCGCGTCCCTCCCCAGCGTGCAGCCCAAATCCCCCTCATTCTGCATGAGCCGGCCCTGTCACCTGCCCTGGGACACTGACCACCGGGTCCTAGCCTTTAACTCCAGAGGACACTAGGACTCAGGCTGGCTGTCCTTCAAGCTCGAGCCCAAGGATGACCGGGCAGCTGAGGCTCCAGGAGAGGAGCCTGGCGAAGAGCCTGACCTCACTCTTCTGGTTCTTGCACCCCCTCGGACCCCATGTGGCCGCACCCCCTCTGACCTCTCATGGCCGCACCCCCTCTGACCTCAGCCCGGCTCCCCAGTCAGGAGAAGGAGGCAACGGGGTCCTAGGAGGCCGGCCCGGGGCCAGTGCCCACGCGAGCTCCCCCTCCAGGACCCCAGGATGGGCCGGGGCTGTGCTGGCCAGGGCAGCATTCCCAAGAGCGGACCCACTACAGCCCAGGCAGCCAGTGCTCCCAAGAGGGGTGTGGGACCCACCTCGGGACCCCTGAGGAGGGCTGCCGGTTGCACTTGTGTGTTTAAGGACAGGAGGCAGCCCATCGGCCGGGAGCCAAGGAAGACGCGGGCCACCCTACCGAGTTTGGACGCTTTAAATCATGTTTTGTCTTCGTGATGTGAGTCCAATTCAATTATCTCAGAAGTTGGAAAGACACAGCAAAAACATTCAACCTAAAACGTGACGTGTGCCTGAGTATTGCCTGCTTTTGACAGAATCCGTTCTTCCAGAAGCCCTGGCTTTGTCCGTCCCTGGAAAACGCTCCTCCGCCCCCGCCCGGCAGCAACGCCGGCTGCTGGGGACCGTGGGGTCCACGCGGCCAGCTTGCTCCCCCGCCACCCGCCACGTGTGCCCGTCACAGTGGGCTGAGCCGGTTATTTTCAGAAAGCGTATTTTTATAGGAAAAAAAAACAAATTCTTTAAAACTCTTTCCACAGACATTGGAACTATCATAAAAGCCATAAGGGGCCACGCATGCTGAGTCTTTACCACGCGCCGGGCGCGGGATCAACGGGATCAAGCGCGTAACACGCGTGACACCACGTGAACCTCACGAGTGGGAAACCGAGGCTTCGAGAGACCCCAGACCAGGGTCCTCAGTGGAGGCTGCGGACCTGGAGCTGGCCGAGGGGGCGGCTTTCCCAGCTGGTGGCAGGAGGGGGTGGGCGAGACTCGGCCTGGGAACCAGGACAGAAGAGGCGAGCACGCAGACCCGGTCCGCTGGGCCCCGCAGTTCACGCACCTGCCCGCGTGAACCTGCCTTTCGCTCTCTGAGGCCTGCCTTCCAGGCCATGCTGACCTGGAGGGACTGTCCCTCGGGGGTGACCAGCTCCTGGGGATGGTGAACCGCGGCCCAGAGCTCGCCTTTCAAATGCAAACCAACCAGCTCAGAGCCCACCCCACCCCACCCACCACATACATCAGGCCTGCCTCCCACTCCAGCCCACTGTCCCCTGCCCAGATGGGACAGCCCCTACCCCAGAGCCTCCCTGGAACCAGCCCACACTCCCCTCGTCCACGCCCCCCCCACTCCCCTCACTGCCTCCTTCCTGGGGAAACCACAAAAAGGCTGCCGCCCACACACCCGCTCCGTCCGCCTCCCGTCCCGGGGTCAGCTGTGAGTGGCACTCGATCTACTCAGGGGCAGTGGTCCCAAAGCGTCACCTCGGCATCCCTGATAACAATACCTCGAACGTGAAGACGTCCCCTCACCCACAAGCCTTCTGCAGACGGGCCAGCAGCTGGTACGGCGGGAGCAGGGACACCCCCCCCCACCCCTGTCCCCACTCCCCATCTGCCCCGGGGCCTGGGGCGACCTCTCGTCTTCCTCGGGGTCTCGGAGTCAGGTGGATTCTGATCCGAGGCCCCGAGGGGACTATGTGAGCAGACGGGGTTCGTGAGGAGACCCCCGAACCCACCCATGTTCCTCAGTTCCTCCTGGTGTGTGCTCCTCCCTGGGTCCGAGGTGCAACAGAGCCGTCGCCCACATCCGCAGACTCGGACGTCGGGGGACAGAGCAGCACGCTGACCTGCTGAGGCCACGGGGCTGGCTTGGGGCGGAACTGGCGGAAATGCCCATTTTGTGGGTCAGTAGTGGCGGGACACCAGCCACTTCCTACGGTGGAGCCACCCTGTGACAAGTTGGGACCTGGTCACCCAGCTTTGCAGGCAGCTTGGACCGCCCAGCTACGGGACAAGCTCAGGAAGGGTGCATCTACACAGACGACACGGGGTGTTTTGGGTGACAGCTCAAGGCCAGGGTCCCAACCCGGGCTTCCGAGGGTGCAAGGACACCCCGAAGCACAGACGGCCTGGCTCGACCCCTCAGCAGCCACCGAGGTCTGCACGGCCTCGCACAGCGATGCACGTTTTCTGTGCCTCGGTTCCCCCGTCGGCCAGCAGAGATGACCGGATGGCCGGCTCAGGGTGACTGAGGTGCTCCATAGAGGCAGTCGGAACACGCCCGCATATGACGCCACGGTACCTGTGCCCTGGGGCGGCCGTGACAACGACCACAGCCGGGGTGGCTTAGGACGCAGACGTTCACCCCTCCTGGTTCCGGAGGGCAGAGGCAGAAAGGGAGGGGTCGCAGGGCTGGCTCGCTTGGAATGCTTCCTGCCTCTTCCAGCTCCCGGGGCTCCAGGCGCCCCTGGGGCTGTGGCCGCACCCCTCCGGCCACTGCCTCCATGGTCACCGGACTCCTTGGGGAGCCTGTCCTCTCCTTTCTCTTACCGGGACCCCCGTCATGGCCGTTAGGGTCCCCGGGGAATTCCAGGACGACCCCATCTCAGAATCCTCACTTCCTTCCACAAAGGCCCTTTCTCTTAGGAATGCCGTGCTCGTGGGGACGTGTCCCCCAGGGTCTTCATCAGCCCACGACGGGCATCACACCGGTTTCACCGCCGCAGATCTAGCTGACACCCCGGGAGGGGACGCCTCTCTCGCAGGTACGCGGAGAGCGTTGAGTGTGCACGGCCCGCTGACGGCGGGGCACAGACGCGGGGCTGCAGGGGGCGCGGGGCGGGTGCCGGGGGAGGGGCGGCGGGGCGGAGAGCAGGGCAGGCTGGGTGACCCCTGAAGAGGGGAGGCCACCCCCGAGGACACTGAGCGGAGGTCCCAGGGCAGCTGCAGGGGGAGTGAGCAGGGCGGGGCCGGGCCCTGCAGGAGGAACCAGCCTGGGGCCGGGAGGACTGCGACTGTCCGGTTCGGAAGGACAGTGTGGGGCCTTGGCCCGGCCCCTCGGGCTGTGCTGAGGGTCCTCCATGGCGGTCACTGTGTGAAATGACTCCGAAGCCAAATCCTCTGAGACACAAGGACGAGCAGCATCTTCGGGGTACGGTTCCTCTCTAGTGGCGCAGACGAGCTCTGGGGGCCCCCAGGATGCCCAGGACAGCACCCCCAAAAGGGGTACCTAACTGGGAACACCTTGAGGCACATGGCTCTGAGGAACAGAACTTGCAAAAGTATTTTAACTCCAAAGAATGCGTCGACACTGGACCCCGAGTGTGAAGCAGGTGGCGGGGGGGGAAGGGGGGATCTCGACCCCTCAGACCACCCACAGCGGCACCCACCGATGACCCATCATGAGGTCCGGCCCCAAGGCAGGCACCGAGCTGTCCACAAGAGGTCAGTCGAAGGAGAGGGGGAAACTGAGGCACAGAGGGGTCAGGTCACTCTCTCAAGGCCACACGGCCGGAAAGGGTCAGGCCGTGCCCACGGGCCTGCCTCTGCCTCGCACGCGCCTGCACACACATCAGAGGACCGGGGGCAGCTGCCACCACCGTGGCACCACCAGGACACGGGGCCCCTGGACATGGGGGACCCGGTCCGCTGCTCCCTCCCGTCCATGCAGCAAGTGGGGGACACTTGCTGCCCAAGGCTGCAGTCCAGGGGGATGGGCCGGGGAGGGCCGGCCACACCAAGGGCTTCGCCGAGCTCACTGCTGTGACCGGCACACCCCTCCCACTTCCTGAGGACTCTCCTACCCCGAGAGCAGAGCAGTGCTGAGCGCAGCTGAGCAGCAGGTCTGGGAGAGGCGCCCAGCCATTCGTCAGCAGGTGAGGAGGTTCGGAGTCCCCCGCCCGCCCCATCCGCTCCCCCAGGCCCACCTCTGGACACCCCTGAGGACTACCTGGCTTCCATGGGGAGGGACGTCAAGGGGCAGGGACGGGGCATGCGGTGGGAAGCAGACCGAGGGGCAGTTTTTAAACCCAGGATCCGGGTCCTCCTCCAAGCGATGGGACAGGTGGGTCCTTTCTGAGTGTCCCACTGCCCACCGCTCCCCCACCTCCTTCCAGGAGCGGAGCCCCACCCCCCACAGACCTCCCCCCACCCCTGAAGTCTGAGCGAGAGCCAGGACAGCCCGGGCTGCTCAGCTCCCTCGCCAGCCATCGGGGGAGCACAGGCCCAGATCGGGAGGGTCAGTGCAGCCCACGGTGACACCAGAGGCCAGCCTGGCTCGGCGGGCGTGGAGGAGAGGACCCTGTGTGCCAGGCGTAGGGCAAGGCCCGGGGGGCGAATGACGGGCCCGCACGGGGCAACCACGGAGATAGAGAGGGGTGGGCAGGGATGATTGGGGCGCCTGCCAGGTGGGGGGCTCGGAGCCGCTGCAGGAGGCGGGGCCCAGGTCGGTGCGGTGGGGGCGAGGGTGCTCTGCGGGGCGCAGACCAGCGAGGGAGGACGGGAGCGCCAGGCGTGTGTCAGGTGGGGTCCCCCCCTCCTCAGCTCCACGTCCTGACGGCCCCTCAGCTGCATCTCCCCAGCTGAGGACAGGACCGCATGGATCCTGGGTGGAGGAGGGGCACAGGAAAGGCCAGCCTGCTCCAGGTCCCTCTGCTGCCACAGCTAGACTTCCCTGCCACCAGTCCTGTCTCCTCTGGGAGAACATCCCAGAGCAAGGCCACCAGCTCTGGAACACCAGCCACCAGCAAGGCCCGGACTGGAGCAGAACTCTTGGCCCCTCCCTCCTCCAAAGCTGCCGGCAGCAAACACTTGTGTTAACTTCCCCCCGTGGGACCTGTCCCCGATGTCCCCGTGCCTGCTTTGAGGCTTCAGAGCAGCGCTGTCGCTGTGGGCATCCCTGGGGTTTAACCGCTGCCGAGGCCGGGAGCAGGGGCGGCCTGGGTCTCCCTGTTCCGCCCCGCAGCTGCCCACCGCCCACGCCAGGGAGGAGGACCTCCCTCCTCCCACGACCGTTGCTGGACACCGCCCAGCGGACCCGTGGGCGTGGGGTGCTTAGCAAGAGTCAGTCCTGACCCTCCGGCGTTCGGGGGTGCCATGCAGGGTCCCTGAGGGAGGGGGAGCAGGTCCGCACGTGGGTCCCTTTTGCATGCACACGGCTGTCCGGCCCCTCGGCGACGTCCACGACACCACGGCTCACCGTGCGTGTGGGGCCCTGTGGGTCTTCGCCGCTCAGCCTGGCCATGCAGCTGAGGCGGCGCCCACCCCCCGGGCCACCGGTCAGTGTCGCCGTGTGTCAGGCGTCTTGGGGAACCCTCCCCTTACAAAGAGGCCGGCGAGGCCAGAGCTCTGGCTAGGAATTCACCGGAAGCGTGGCCCCGAGCTGGAGCCACGTCTGCCGGCCACACCGGGAGGACACCCTGCAAACTGGGGCGACGCCCCTGCCCCCCACCCCCACCGTGGCAGTGAACAAATGACGAACAACAGCCGTGACGCCTGTCGCTTCCTTCCAGAGTCCCAGAGTCCCAGACGGCAGCATGTTCGCCAGCGTGGCTTTCTACCTCGGGCTGGCCGTCAGCCTCGGGGGGCTGCTGGGGAACGGGCTCGTCCTGTGGCACCTGGGCTTCCGCATCCAGAGGGGACCCTTCTCTGTCTACGTGCTGCACCTGGCCGCCGCCGACTTCCTGTTCCTCTGCTGCCACGTGGCCTTCTCCGCGGTCCAGGCCGCCCTGGGCTCCCGGGACACCCTCCGCTTCGCCGTCACCTTCGTCGGGTTCGCCGCGGGGCTCTGGCTGCTGGCGGCCCTCAGCCTGGAGCGCTGCCTGTCCGAGGTCTTCCCCGCCTGCTGCCGGAGCTGCCGGCCCCGGCGGGCGTCAGGCGTCGTCTGCGGGCCGCTGTGGGCGCTGACCCCGCCGGCCGTGCTGCTGCCCGCCCACGCCTGCGGCCTGCTGCGCGCCGCCTCGCGCCCGCCGGCCTGTCTGCGGTACCACGCGGCCAGCGTCGCGTGGCTGCTGGGCCCGGCCTGCGGGGCCTGCGGGGCCGGGCTGCTGCTCTTCGTGTGGGTGGGGTGCTGCTCCCAGCGGCCGCGCCCCAGGTTCTACGGTGCCGTCCTGGGCCCCGTGCTCCTGCCCCGCGTCCTCTACTGGAGTCTGCGGCCCCTCCTCGACCTGCTGCTGCCCGTGTTCCCCCCGCTGGCCACCCTCCTGGCCTGCGTCCACGCCAGCTCCAAGCCGCTCATCTACTTCTCAGCCGGCCGGCGGCCGGGCAAGCGAGAGCCGCTGCAGGCCGTTCTGCAGAGGGCCCTGGGGGACGCGGCCCAGCTGCGGGCTGGGGGGCCGTCCCTGCCCATGGGTGCCCACCGCCCACCCGTCGCCAGGCCCCTCCAGGACCACGTGGGGGGCTAACCTTGCACGCACACGAAGGCCATGCCGTCACTTCCACGAGGAGTCGTAGCGGATCCCCTAGTCCTGACACCCCCAGCCCCAGCCCCAGCCCCGCCCCCGCCCCTAGAGCCTTCCCAGCAGTCTCCGCACTGGCCACCAGGTGGCGCCGCTTCCCCGGCCCCCGAGAGCGGGGACGCCGCGGGCGGGAGGCGCCTGGCTCAGCCCCACCGGCCCGCAGAGGGTGCTGCCCGCTGAGCCCCGAGGCTCCCCTTACGGAGACGGACGTGTCAGTGAAGCCAGGCCACTTAGCTTCCGAAATACAGATCATTTCATGTGTTTCCTGGTGATTTAAAAATAAAATAGTTCGTGGCCAGCGAGGAGTCTCCAGCCCCTCAGGGAGCGTTGGGGGGAGAAGCTGCCCCGCCCGCTGGACCCAGCGGCCGACTCGGCGAGGAACCGCCCCTCCAGCCACGTTTAATCATTTTTTTAACAGAGCCCGCAGAAAGGCTGATTTTCACCCAGAGGGAGACATTCTGCACGTGCTGTGTTAAGCCTGCCGTGACCAGGCATTTCACGACCACGGGGAGATCGTCTTTTAAAGCTCTCATTTTTTCCCACTAGAAAAGTAATGGGTGGTGGCTCCCTGTGGGGACGCTGCGGGACTCACTTGTCACCCCCCCAAAACCAGAGACACTCCCCCCCGCGCGGGCTTCTGTCCCTCCCTGGGGCGGACATGGTTCTGTCCACGCCGAGTCCTCCGCCCGGTCTCCCCACACGGTGCCCTTAGCACAGGGCGGTCCCTGCAGCAGGCAGCACAGGCCCCACAGACTCGGGAACGGCGGGTGAAGGACCCACGCCCTGCAGGTGGGAAATGGGGCAGGGG
>NW_024350923.1:1900522-1913191 GCF_902729225.1 Pteropus medius | reverse complement strand
CTTGCTGCCCAAGGCTGCAGTCCAGGGGGATGGGCCGGGGAGGGCCGGCCACACCAAGGGCTTCGCCGAGCTCACTGCTGTGACCGGCACACCCCTCCCACTTCCTGAGGACTCTCCTACCCCGAGAGCAGAGCAGTGCTGAGCGCAGCTGAGCAGCAGGTCTGGGAGAGGCGCCCAGCCATTCGTCAGCAGGTGAGGAGGTTCGGAGTCCCCCGCCCGCCCCATCCGCTCCCCCAGGCCCACCTCTGGACACCCCTGAGGACTACCTGGCTTCCATGGGGAGGGACGTCAAGGGGCAGGGACGGGGCATGCGGTGGGAAGCAGACCGAGGGGCAGTTTTTAAACCCAGGATCCGGGTCCTCCTCCAAGCGATGGGACAGGTGGGTCCTTTCTGAGTGTCCCACTGCCCACCGCTCCCCCACCTCCTTCCAGGAGCGGAGCCCCACCCCCCACAGACCTCCCCCCACCCCTGAAGTCTGAGCGAGAGCCAGGACAGCCCGGGCTGCTCAGCTCCCTCGCCAGCCATCGGGGGAGCACAGGCCCAGATCGGGAGGGTCAGTGCAGCCCCGGTGACTTTCAGAAAACCAACCACAATGGCTTTCGGCAGGCGTGGAGAGGAAGGAGACCCGATGTGTGCCAGAGCATAGGAGCAACAGCCAGAGGCCGAAAGAACAGGCCTGCACACCTGCAGAACTTGGCTCCACGGAGATAGAGGAGGGTGGGCAGGGTGCCAGAGGTGCCTGCACCAGCCAAGAGTGAGGGGGCTGCCGAACGGCAGCTGCAGGAGGCGGGGCCCAGGTCGGTGCGGTGGGGGCGAGGGTGCTCTGCGGGGCGCAGACCAGCGAGGGTGGATGGGAGCGCCAGGCGTGTGTCAGGTGGGGTCCCCCCTCTCCTCAGCTCCACGTCCTGACGGCCCCTCAGCTGCATCTCCCCAGCTGAGGACAGGACCGCATGGATCCCGGGTGGAGGAGGGGCACAGGAAAGGCCAGCCTGCTCCGGGTCCCTCTGCTGCCACAGCCAGACTTCCCTGCCACCAGTCCTGTCTCCTCTGGGAGAACATCCCAGAGCAAGGCCACCAGCTCTGGAACACCAGCCACCAGCAAGGCCCGGACTGGAGCAGAACTCTTGGCCCCTCCCTCCTCCAAAGCTGCCGGCAGCAAACACTTGTGTTAACTTCCCCCCGTGGGACCTGTCCCCGATGTCCCCGTGCCTGCTTTGAGGCTTCAGAGCAGCGCTGTCGCTGTGGGCATCCCTGGGGTTTAACCGCTGCCGAGGCCGGGAGCAGGGGCGGCCTGGGTCTCCCTGTTCCGCCCCGCAGCTGCCCACCGCCCACGCCAGGGAGGAGGACCTCCCTCCTCCCACGACCGTTGCTGGACACCGCCCAGCGGACCCGTGGGCGTGGGGTGCTTAGCAAGAGTCAGTCCTGACCCTCCGGCGTTCGGGGGTGCCATGCAGGGTCCCTGAGGGAGGGGGAGCAGGTCCGCACGTGGGTCCCTTTTGCATGCACACGGCTGTCCGGCCCCTCGGCGACGTCCACGACACCACGGCTCACCGTGCGTGTGGGGCCCTGTGGGTCTTCGCCGCTCAGCCTGGCCATGCAGCTGAGGCGGCGCCCACCCCCCGGGCCACCGGTCAGTGTCGCCGTGTGTCAGGCGTCTTGGGGAACCCTCCCCTTACAAAGAGGCCGGCGAGGCCAGAGCTCTGGCTAGGAATTCACCGGAAGCGTGGCCCCGAGCTGGAGCCACGTCTGCCGGCCACACCGGGAGGACACCCTGCAAACTGGGGCGACGCCCCTGCCCCCCACCCCCACCGTGGCAGTGAACAAATGACGAACAACAGCCGTGACGCCTGTCGCTTCCTTCCAGAGTCCCAGAGTCCCAGACGGCAGCATGTTCGCCAGCGTGGCTTTCTACCTCGGGCTGGCCGTCAGCCTCGGGGGGCTGCTGGGGAACGGGCTCGTCCTGTGGCACCTGGGCTTCCGCATCCAGAGGGGACCCTTCTCTGTCTACGTGCTGCACCTGGCCGCCGCCGACTTCCTGTTCCTCTGCTGCCACGTGGCCTTCTCCGCGGTCCAGGCCGCCCTGGGCTCCCGGGACACCCTCCGCTTCGCCGTCACCTTCGTCGGGTTCGCCGCGGGGCTCTGGCTGCTGGCGGCCCTCAGCCTGGAGCGCTGCCTGTCCGAGGTCTTCCCCGCCTGCTGCCGGAGCTGCCGGCCCCGGCGGGCGTCGGGCGTCGTCTGCGGGCCGCTGTGGGCGCTGACCCCGCCGGCCGTGCTGCTGCCCGCCCACGCCTGCGGCCTGCTGCGGTACCACGCGGCCAGCGTCGCGTGGCTGCTGTGCCCAGCCTGCGGGGCCTGCGGGGCCGGGCTGCTGCTCTTCGTGTGGGTGGGGTGCTGCTCCCAGCGGCCGCGCCCCAGGTGCTACGGTGCGGTCCTGGGCCCCGTGCTCCTGCTCTGCTTCTGCGGCCTGCCCCGCGTCCTCTACTGGAGTCTGCGGCCCCTCCTCGACCTGCTGCTGCCCGTGTTCCCCCCGCTGGCCACCCTCCTGGCCTGCGTCCACGCCAGCTCCAAGCCGCTCATCTACTTCTCAGCCGGCCGGCGGCCGGGCAAGCGAGAGCCGCTGCAGGCCGTTCTGCAGAGGGCCCTGGGGGACGCGGCCCAGCTGCGGGCTGGGGGGCCGTCCCTGCCCATGGGTGCCCACCGCCCACCCCTCGCCAGGCCCCTCCAGGACCACGTGGGGGGCTAACCTTGCACGCACACGAAGGCCATGCCGTCACTTCCACGAGGAGTCGTAGCGGATCCCCTAGTCCTGACACCCCCAGCCCCAGCCAGCCCGCCCGCCCCTAGAGCCTTCCCAGCAGTCTCCGCACTGGCCACCAGGTGGCGCCGCTTCCCCGGCCCCCGAGAGCGGGGACGCCGCGGGCGGGAGGCGCCTGGCTCAGCCCCACCGGCCCGCAGAGGGTGCTGCCCGCTGAGCCCCGAGGCTCCCCTTACGGAGACGGACGTGTCAGTGAAGCCAGGCCACTTAGCTTCCGAAATACAGATCATTTCATGTGTTTCCTGGTGATTTAAAAATAAAATAGTTCGTGGCCAGCGAGGAGTCTCCAGCCCCTCAGGGAGCGTTGGGGGGAGAAGCTGCCCCGCCCGCTGGACCCAGCGGCCGACTCGGCGAGGAACCGCCCCTCCAGCCACGTTTAATCATTTTTTTAACAGAGCCCGCAGAAAGGCTGATTTTCACCCAGAGGGAGACATTCTGCACGTGCTGTGTTAAGCCTGCCGTGACCAGGCATTTCACGACCACGGGGAGATCGTCTTTTAAAGCTCTCATTTTTTCCCACTAGAAAAGTAATGGGTGGTGGCTCCCTGTGGGGACGCTGCGGGACTCACTTGTCACCCCCCCAAAACCAGAGACACTCCCCCCCGCGCGGGCTTCTGTCCCTCCCTGGGGCGGACATGGTTCTGTCCACGCCGAGTCCTCCGCCCGGTCTCCCCACACGGTGCCCTTAGCACAGGGCGGTCCCTGCAGCAGGCAGCACAGGCCCCACAGACTCGGGAACGGTGGGTGAAGGACCCACGCCCTGCAGGTGGGAAATGGGGCAGGGGGCCTTCCGCTCCTGTGACGCTCCATGCCGGACCCCAAGGAGCAGTGTGGCCTGGAAGTGGGCTCGGGGAGCCCTTAGAGTGGGGGTACCCTAGGATTGGCTCCATCCTCGGCCCCAGGAAACAGCTGCAGGGCCCCCTACAGGGCCATCCGTTCTTGTGGGCTGGCCAGGAGGGGCAGGCAGGCAGGTGACAGTGTCTGGGGTGCGTGACAGACTGGCCTCTCTAGACAGATGGGGGTCGGGGCCTCTGGCCTCGGAACCGCAGCTGAGGCGTGGGGACACCAGCCTGAGCCCGAACGAGCTGGCGAGAGTCCCCGGTCCTGGAGAAGCATGTGGCTGGCTAGAAGGACGGGACTGTCACAGGGCCGGGCTCTCGTCCTGCTGGCACCTCCCTAGCCAAGTGGCCTCCCGCGAGTCCCCTGACGGCTCCTTGCCGGGTTTTCCACGGGAGGCGGAGCGGTGTCTCCTGGAAGGAAGCCAGGCAGGGCGGCCAGGCCTCACGGGGCGGACCGGGCTGAGGGCCAGGGCCGGTCCCCACTGCTGGGCGGCCCCCAGCCTGCCCTGACCACGGCGCACCCACGGAACTGCCTGCCGGCGACCCCGGGCTCGGCACCTCCCTGTCCTTGTGTCTGTCTGTCCTGTGACGCCGGCAGCGGGCGCCACGTTCCCGGCTCCTCTGGCATACACCTGCCCTGGGTGACCGCCTCCGTCCCCACCGCAGGCTTCACTTCCTGCATCCTTATTTGTCACCTGTTAGTGTCCACATCTCTCCGCAGAAGAACTCGTGGGAGCGGCAGCTCCATCCGGGAGGAGGGCTTGGCGGGTGCTCATTGAGCGGATGGCCAGGCGGGCGGGTGACAGCACGAACTGTGTGGTCCAATGCTCACTGGGATCAGACCGGGCTGGTCCCGAGTTCTGGAACCTTCCCGGCCAGCCGAGCCCTGATCGCTCACCTGCAGCCTGAGTGGGGTGTCAGATAAGGAAGGGGCCAGCCGCTCGCTGCAGAGAGCAGAGGCCAGGTCCCCAGGCCCATCGACAAACATTAGCGACAACTCTGTGTGAGACCCTGGGCGGGAGCGCAAGGGGTAGCCGCACCGCGGTGGCCCTGTCCCCAGGGAGCCCGGCGTCTGGAGAAGGGACGGCACATGCACACGGTGCGATGGCAGCATGCGGGGTGTGCGGAGCTGTGCAGAGGCTTAGGGAGGCTCCATCTGTCCCGACTTGCCCCTGACGACCCCGGTTCCGACTGCGGCCTTGATGTCATTGGTGCCTTTTTTACTCGCAAGTGGATGACCATCATCTGGTCACCCCAGGGTGAGAAAGCAGAGGAGGCTTCCAGGAGGAGGTGTCTGTGCTGAGCTATACGAAGGGTGCAGGGCGAGGGGGAAGGGCTGCCTCAGAGGGGGAAGTGGGAAAGGCCCAAAGCAGGGGCGCCTGCAGAGAAGAAGAGGAAGGGGGGCCCCCCAGAGGGCGCTGGGTTAGGGACAGGCACGCCCCAGACGCGACAGAGGGCGCCCCAGGCAGACCGTGGGCGTGAGCTTTGCACGCAGCCCCCAGGTCTTCCCACATTAAATGTGGGTGGCGGGAAAGAGGGGGGGCCTGCTTTGTTTCTCCCACAAGGATGTCTGGTCAATCTAGCGGCGTTTGTCGAAAAGTCGTTCCTCGTCCCGTCGAACTCCACGGGCGCCTGGACCGTAAGTCCGCTGACTGCAGAGGCCGCTCTGTCTCTGGACCACGCGCCGTTAGCCTGGTCCGTTGGGCCCTCATGACGACACCGCTGTCTGCGTCCCTGCAGCATCACAGGATGTCGTGACCTCAGGGGGCTTAAGTCCGACGATTTCGTATTTCTTCTTCAAGATTAGCATCACCGCGTACATTCTGGAACCAGCCTGACACCGTCTTCAAGAGCCTCCTGACCGTCTGACTGGGCCTGCACTGAATCTTTTCAAATATTCGTAGATGTTCACGGAGAGCCGATGCCTTCACACGCCGGAGCTGTCCAATCAGAGAACAGTCTTCGGTTTCCGCCAGCCGCGTTTGTGGTTGTTAGTGTGCGTGTCTCATGCTTGTTTTTAAACATGTATTCCCGGGGATCTGAGACTTCTCAATGCTATATAAAATAACCGTGAAACTCTGTTTTCTAATCGTTTGTTGATAGTTTATTGGTTTTTCACACGACCGGAAGGCTGTCCTGCCAACTTGCTAAGTCCCTGGTCAGTTCTCATCGTCTTTTAAAGACCGCTTAGATTTTCTGCGTGCACAGTCACGTCGCTCGCAGACAGAGAGAGTTTTGCTACTTCCTTTCTGGTCCTTCCGCCTCTTATTTCCTCTTCCTCCTTGGCTGCACGGGCTGACACCGCCCGCGTCGTGTTCACGTGGCAGATGCGGCGACCCTTCCCTTAGTCTGTCTTACGGACGAAGGTCACCGTTTCGCCATTAAACGCGAAGTCGGCTGGAGGCTTTCTGTACGAGCCCTCGTCGTGTTGATGGGACCCCTGTCCGTTCGCAGCTGGAAAGGGCGGGAAGGAGCCTCCGGCCCACCGTGTCGACTTCCGGCCTCCAGGACTGCAGGGTGACAGAGCCGTGCTGCGTTCGGCCACCAGGTCTGTGGTCATTTATTGAAGAGCCACGGACACTGATGTGGATCACGTCCTCTCGGCTGCGTTCACTTGCTCTCCTGTGTCTTCAAACGGTCGCTTTCCGTTCTTTTCTGGAGTTCACGACGATCGAATGGCGGGAGGTTGAGTCTGAGATCAGTCACTGCTGTGCCAGAAACAGCTCATCTCACCCTCCGTTGAATGAAAAGGACACAGAGAGTTCCGGACTCCAAGACATGTACATCCTCTTGGAGGCTCACACCTGTCTCAGAGGGTCGCGTGAGGATTCAGCGAAGTCATTCGTCGCACGAGGCGAATCGAGCCTCGGGGATGCTGGTGTCTTGGCCAGTTCGGGTGTCGTAAAAATACCGCGGACGGAGCTGCCTCAACAACAGGAATGGAGTTCTCACGGTTCGGGGGGCTGGAAGTCCAAGGTCGAGGTGTCGGCAGGACCGGCTTTGGAGAGAACCGGCTTCCGTCTTGCAGGCGGTGGCTTCTCGGGGCACAGGTGGCGGAGGGAGACGCCATCTCGCTGTGCCTGCTCCTCTAAGGCCACCGCTCCTGGGTGACGGCGTTGGAGGTTAGCGTGTCGCACGAACTCGGCCCCTGAATCCACGGTCAAGGTCAGAAGAACGAAGGGGCGGGCCTAGCCCTGTGGTTTATGGGGACCATAGGACTCGGCCGCGGAGAAAACGTGGCCGCAAAGTGGGCTTCGTGCTCCCGCGGGTGCCTGTGGGTGAGCGCACGCCCCTCCCAGCGAACGGGCCCTCGCTGGCAGCACTGCTCCAGCACGTGGCCCTGTGCCTTTGGAACTAAGGCCACCGCACTCGGCTCTGTGCACGGCTCAGGGTGCAGGCTGGACCCCAGGCAGAGCTGAGGGTCTCCAGAGCCACCAGACGTGCGGCCTGGAGGAAGACCGCTCTGAGGCCCAGGGAGGCCCTCATCCTGGGCCGTCCTCCCTCTCTGCCCTGGCCCAGTGTCCTGCCACCCCACCTGTGCTGAACTTGGCCAGGCGGAGCTTCCTGGGGATCCGTCCGTCTGCATTTAACCACTCTCCAGCAGCCCCAGGCGCCGGGGTAGGGGCTTTGAGACTCAGTGGGTAGAGCCGCCCACAGGGACGATTCAGCCCCCCAAGACCACCCGACATCTCCAGCAGGCATCAGGGACCTGCTCAGCTCGCACGCTCACCAGGCATTGCGCATCAGGCCCACAGCGGTCATCCCCTGAGCCAGAGGTCAGCAACGGGTGACCTGCAAGCCTGCAGAGAGGTGCCTTTGCTGGCACTCCCAGGGATTAAGGCTTCTTTCATTAGCTGCCAGCAGTTAACAATTGGAAAATTTCACAGTCTGGATTCCTGGCTGCTCCTGAATGTCAGAGGCTGGCAAGTCTCACCACATTGCCACCTGGAAGGGCTGGCCTCCTGCAGGTGCCCCGAGGGCCCCTTCTCTGCTGTCACTCCGAGCCCAGAACGCTCCTCACTGCATCACACTGTTGGTTTCTAGAATGAAGAGGAAAGTGAGCGGGTCCTTTCTCTCCCTTTTTTTTTGGTAAAAAGTGGGGGGAAACAGACCCAGGGAGCCCATGTGTCAAGAAAAATGGGGACGAGCTCATTTCTTTGTGGGCGTGATCGATGTCCTTCCTGGTTGATGTGACACTGAATTCCCCTGAGAGGGTGTGAATTCACCCCTTCGCCCCTCCCGCGTGGACGCCTTCATTCTACAGATGGAGAAACTGAGGCCCGAGCAGGCGGGGCCCGGCCCAGGTCTCAGAGGGACCGCTGCAGAGGCAGGCGTCCTCAGACAGGTGTGTGTGCACCTGTGGTGCTGGAAGCCACACCCCCCGGGGGCTCTGATGAACAGGCTCCGTGTTGTGGCCCCCTGGACCTGAGAAGCCCTGACTCTCCCAGGCAAGCCCGTGGGCCCTCCAGCAAGGACATCGGCAGGTGACTTGTGGCAGAGCTGACAGCCTGGCAGAGCTGGCCTACGGGAGGAGGGGAGGCAGCTCCAGAGCCATGGTTAAGGACATTTGGCGGCTTCCTGTGGGGAGCCAGTCTGGCCAGAGAGACCTGGGGAGCCTGGAGCAGACAGACGGAGAGGTCCCTGCAGCCAGCAGGCCACCTGGCACCTCCTCCCCATTAGCGCCTCATTAGGAGGCTGCTTAGCATCTGCTAACCCCTCAGAGGGGCCTTCCCAGAGCAGACAGAGTGGCTCCCTGCCCAAAGACACTGCCTCCCCTGCCCCTCACGGGGCCTAAACTTTCACCATTAGCATCACACTTTGCGGGGGATGCGGGACAAACCGATGTACCAAATTAGAGAGGGAAATGGCAGAGTGCAGGTCTGCCAAGACTGGCCAGAAAACACGGAGTGAAAAGAGCAGCTTTTAATGGTTAAACGTGCCCCCAGCAGCCATGCTAGTGGGAGTGGAGGACTCCTTAGGCCTCCAGAAGAACAGTATGCACAGCAACACCATCACCATCACCAGCATCACCATCATCTGTCTACTCATCACTTTCATGTACCACTGCATCTTACATCACCATCATCACCATCATCATCATCTACCATCACCACCATCACCATCATCTGCATCACCATCATCATCTACCATCACTACCATCACCATCTGCCATCACCATCCGCCATCTGCCATCATCACCATCACCATCTTCACCATCTACCAAGTACTGTCACTGTCTGATGTCCTATCGCATCACCATCTTAATCATCACCATCTTTCCATCACCTGCACCATATACCATCTTCATCTGTCTTTAACTTTTCTCCTATAAGGCTACTATTTCAACTTCAACAAAGAAAGAAGAAAGAAGAAGAAAGGCGAGAGGAAGAGAGCCACCTCAGACCTCTCCCACCCTCCACATCTCGGCTCCCCCATGGCCTGCCCTACGCCCACCTCCAAGTGCCTCAGCTCCCTCCCTGGCCCCATGCCCACGTGCAGCCTCCTCCAAGTTCCCCAAGTTCCAGGGATTTGACCTCAGCAGTCTTGACATCCTACCCTGACACCAGCCTTCTCAGCAGGGACACTCACCTGTTGGCAACCTCAGGGGAGCATGGGGTCATGAGCTGTGTTTCGAACTTGGTACTCCCTGTATTGGGCACAGGCCTGCCAGGTGCTCGGTTGAGGCCGATCAGAAGAGAGAAGGCAGGGAGGGAATGGGGGAGGAGGGAGAGAGAGGAAGGGAGCGGGGAGCAGGGAGAGATACCTGAAGATAGATGAGATTTTCACTCTTGGCCAAAACTCCCAAATTCCCTGGAAAATGAAAATTTCCTGAGCCACACGCAGCTGGACTCGGCCACTGCCAAACCCTGGCGCGCTCTGCCGTAGGCCGTGTCCACTTCTCCAGAAAGGAGGGAACCTCTGCCCTTCGCGATGAAAGGGAACCACGACGAGGACGCGCGTCCTCACCCGCCCACGTCGCCAGACTGGCAGGGGACCCCGTTCCTCTGTGAACTAACGGCATCCTCAGTGTCCCTCGGGACAAGGTGGTTGGTCAGCCAAACTCCACTGCAAGGCCCACAGCCCTCGGGGAGGCCCCAGGGGCCGCACCGCAGCAAGGCCTGGTCCTTGAGACGGCCTCGGGCCTCCCACCAGCCCCCGATGGGTTGAGTGCTCTGGACGGCGCGTGGAGCTAGGCTGCTCTGTGGTGCTCCAGCCCGAGGAGCCATGCTCCCACCTCTGCCCCTCAGCCCTGCTTAGGCCACGCCCCCTCCCGTGGTGGGGCCCGTACCCCACTTTGTACTTCTGACACTGGAAGGTCCAGCCGGCTCCTCCTTGGACTCTGCTTGGCGTGCAGGCAGGGCTTCTGTCCTGCTCGTGCGTCTCCGTCAGGAGGAGCTCCCAGGGCAAACGCTGGCCGGGCCCGGCTCCGGCTGGCGTGTGCCTGTGTCCCAGAAGCCAGGAGCACGCGAGATGAATGGCACGCACACAAGCACGGCAGGCGACACCCCCAGACGAGCGTCCCTGGAGCAGAGACAGCGCTGGTCGGTGCTCGCATTGGGAGTCGACTTGCTGTGGGGCTGGGGCTGGGGGACGGCAGCATTCGCTTCTCAGGGCTGGGCGTGGGGCACCCACCCCGCTCCTGGATTCTGGCTGTCGTGATGTCGGGGTTGTCTCCGGGATCCTGCATGTTAGCCGAGCGCCTTCCCCCAATGCCCGCCACCAGAGAAGCTTCCAGTGCAGGTGTCAGCTCAGACCAGGACCTGGAGGCTGGTGGGGAGGGGGGCATCTCGCAGAGCCCGGCTTCTGCCAGAACCTGGCCTGGGGCTCAAGAGACCATTTGCAGTCCCGAGCCACAGCCAGTCCCAATGGGGGGTGGTCATAGTGACAGAATTGGGGGTGGACAGGCAGAAATTCTTGGGCCTCCCACCTCTGCGAGCAGCTCAGCTCCAAACCTGCTTTGCTTGCGTGGGAGAGCAGGCTCGTTGCTCAGCTTCAAAGCCACCTCCCCACTGCCACCCCTGCCAGGCGACCCCTCTCCCGGCCTCCTGCCTCTCCAGTCTCGCAAATGGAAAGTCACCGTCCTGACAGTCCCTCTGCCTACACGCGTGCACGCACACACGCTCACACACGCACACACACTCTCACGCTCACACACTCACACGCACACAAACACTCATACACTCTCGCATACTCACACGCTCACACGCACTCAGGCATTCCTGCACCCCGCAGATCTCCATGAGCCCCATCGGCCTCAGCTGCCCGTCCCCTCTGAGGCTGGTGGGATGTGGCTGGAGTGCCACCTGCTGAGCCATCCTCACAGTGACCCAGGACAAGTCAAGGAGACGCCCAGAAACTCCAAGTCCACGTCTGTGAAATGGGAGTGTGCCGGCCAGGCAGCCATCGCCCGGGCTCAAACGAGGGGAAGGACGGCTCGTCGTGTGGATGGAGCGCTTGCTCCCTGCAGTGAACTTGTCACTTCCCTCTTCAGGGATCACTGCCCCTGCCCCACAGGTCGGGTCAACTGAGGTAGGAGAGGCGGAGCGCAGCGGGGGGGAGGGGCGTCAACAAAGCCCAGGCCTCAGAAATTCGAGGTTTTCTGCCTCCATCTCGAGGCGGCGAGTTTGGGCAATGGAGCAGTCAGGGTGTCATGCTTACAAGAACGTGCAGGGCCACCGGAGACCCCTCTCAGCCCAGCCGCCAGCCCTGATCCTGCAGCCCAGGGCCAGTAGTGGGGCTGAGTGCGCGCAGGAGGGACCCGCATCAGGGAGCCGAGACACCCACCGCCCTCCTCCCCAGCCCCATGAGGAGTCACCTCTACGTTGGGGACCTGCAGGTCTCCAGCCCAGCTGCTCAGAAGAGTCATCAGCTACCTCCTGCCACCTGCAGGCCAGGCGGCTCCAGGGCAGGGCCACCGTGGGAGGGAGCCGGGCACCGAGGCAGTGGGGAGTCAACGAGGACACAGGAAGACCGGCTGATGTGCTGCGTGACCTGGGCCTGTGGCCCACCCTCTCTGTGCCCCAGCTCTGACCCCATCGACCCAGAAGGAGAGCCCATGGGACAGCATGGGGTGCCCTGTCAGGACAGGCTCCCTGGTGTTCGTCTGTCACTGGCCCCTAAGCGAAGGCACCAAAGCGAGGCTGCTCTGGACCTTAGGGCACAGGGCTGCTGCCGCAGCTGGACCGGGTCGGCCTGCGCCCAGGGGGCGGCTACAAGCTGGTCCTGCTGGTGGTGCCTCCGGGCTGGAGGGGACGGCGCAGGCTCCAGAGAAGCACACGCACGCATGCGGGGCCAGTTGTGACTCCAGCTGGGACCCGGGTGTCCACACCCCCAGGGAGCAGGCGTGCCCCGCAGGGCCCCAGCCTCACACACGGCACAGCACTGGCGACACCTGCCTGCGGCCCCGCCCCAGACACGCCGCTCAAACCTCAGCCAGCTCTGGAGCTGCAGGGTCCCCTCCAGGAGGAGCCGCGGCTGGGGGCTGGGTCCGCAGCATCGCCGGGCAGTCAGCTCAGCGTCACAGCCCACCTGGGACAGCCGCAGAGTGGAGCGGACACCCAGAGCCCGCAGGTGCAGCCTGGAGGAGCGCGTCGCCCGCCCCGCACCCTCACGCCCTGCTGCACGGTGAGTGCCGCCGCCCCGGAGGGCGCTCTGCTTGCCCGGGGAAGGGCCACACTGCAGGGCGAGGCGGGGGGAGCCAGGAGCCGTGTGGGGCGCGGGGTGCGGGTTTTCTGCCGACTTCTTCCGAGTTCGCTGGGGGCCGGCACACGGGCGAGTCGGGCGCCAGGTCGGCCGGCTGGGGTCCCCGCAGCGCCTGGCCGCAGAGCCTCGCGGGCGGCAGGTCCCAGGGCAGCGCGGGCGGCGCCCCCGGGGACCATGCTGCATTGCGCCCTCGGCTCAGCCCCGTGTCCCCCTCCAGGGCGGCTTGGGCCAGCGCCACCTTGAGGGGACCGGCCGCGCCCGCCTGGGGCAGGGAAGCCTGGCAGGAGGAGCTCCAGGGCACGGAGCAGCCC
>NW_024350923.1:1891012-1898946 GCF_902729225.1 Pteropus medius | reverse complement strand
TGCACCCTGCTCCCTGAGCCCTGTGTCTTGTGCCCTGTGCCCTGCACCCTGCACCCTGCTGCACCCTGCACCCTGTGCCCTGTGCCCCTGCAGGTGCCCTGGGCAGGGCTGGCACTCTCCCAGGAAATGCCCTCTGCTTGGCCGGCGGAGGACTTGGAGAGAGGAATACTAACTGGGCCAAGAGAAATGTCAGACGTGGGACACCCAGGCCTTCCTCCGGCAGCCGGGAAAGGGG
The DNA here is from genome assembly GCF_902729225.1 of Pteropus medius. Lineage (NCBI taxonomy): Eukaryota > Metazoa > Chordata > Mammalia > Chiroptera > Pteropodidae > Pteropus > Pteropus medius. The sequence goes on along the minus strand of NW_024350923.1, from coordinate 1,898,711 downwards.
ATGGGCCGTGAGGTCCCTCCCGCTGCTCCCAGTGCCCCCCACCCCCACACTGCGCCTGTGCCTGGAGGGGGGTCCCCAGAGCCGGGGCTGAGCCTCTGCCTGGAGGTTTACTTTCTCTTCAAGGAGATGCTGGGCATGAGTGGGGGTCGGGGAGCCAGGGGCAGCCATGGTCACATGCTATGTGCTTAGAGATGCAGCTAGGCTGGTGTGCGTAGTGGGGAGCAGGGTTATGGGCTGGGGGAATGAGGGGGCTGGCCGCCCCCTGGCCAGGCTCCCGCCCCTCTTCCCACCGAGCTCCCTCGGCCCCTGGGTCCTGCGCGGGTCCCTGGGCCTAGACAACCTGCGTGCGACGTTCCAGGTCCCTTCTCTTCCCTCGGTCCCGGGGGCGTCCTTCCTCCCCCCTCCCCAGCCCTCCTACCTCCCGAACCCCCAAACATACTGGCACTAATCTGTCCCCTCCTCCTCACCCCCTTGGCTGAGGCCGGGCAGGGCCAAGGATGCCAGCCAGAGAAGCCTGCTCGGCGCCCAGCACCAGGGTGACCCAGGATGTGTCACCTGCTGGGCTTTCGTTCCCAGCTGGCGAATGCCACATCTCAGCTGGCCGGCTGCGTCAGGAGCCAGCATTTTCTGGATGGCGGTCCTCAGCTGGCCCGTAATTTGTCCTTGTCACATGCACGCTGGCCCTCCAGACCGCTGCCCCGGGAGCCGGTGTCCCCAGCTGGCACCCCTCCCCCCCGCCCTTCCTCAGCTTCCTCTCCAGGCCTGAGCGAGGCGAGGAGCCCCCTCCTCACTAGCCAGCTGTCTTAGGTCGGCGTGTCCTCCAGTCAGGCTTGCCCCAAGCTCTGAGGACGGGGCACGCCAGGCCCCACGAGGGACCTAACCCCTTGTCTGACCAGCGGCGCGTCTGTCTAGCTACAAAGATTTTCCCCGAATGTTCCAGGCACCCGCCCTGGGTAAAACCCCAGCTGGGCCAGAGGACACAAGGGTTGAAGCCTCTGGACATAGGTGGACACAGGCCCCCACCATGGGCCCCGGGGACAAAGACTCAAAGCGGGAGTGAGAGCGGGCTGTGTGGCCCCGGCCCAGGGTCCTGGCAGACGTGGTGACTGAGCGCCAGACACCACTGCGATGGCCGAGGCGACCCTCACCTGCCTCCTGCGTCCTGCGTGCGGCTGTCCCAGGCTAGCCCGCTCCTACCCGCTTAGCCTCTCGACAGCCCAGTTTTCACCTGGGGAAACAGGCATAGGGCAGTTGTGCCATTAGCTCCTTCCGAGAGGCAGATTGTCACACACTTAGCAATGCAGATCGACCCCCGGCTATTACGTCCTGTGGGCCGGCAGTCCAGGCAGGCCCAGCGGGGCCTCGGCTCAGGCCTCGGACAGAAATCGGGGTGGTGGCCAAGCTGTGTGCCCCCTGCACGCTCTGGGGGGCTCAACTCCGAGTTCATTCAGGTAGCCGGTGGGACCGAGGTCCTCATGTCCACCCGGAGTCCCCCACCCGTCTTCAAGCCGGCTGCGGAGAGCCTCTCTCCGGCGAATGCTGTCACCTTTGGGTCTCCGGCCGCCACACCCAGTGGTCGGACGCACCACTAATGCCCCTTTGGGCGACCCAAAGTCAACAGGCCGGGGCCTCAGTTACATCTTTCAAGCTCCCCGAGGTCACGTCACGTGACGTCCTCCTGAGGCTGTGTCACGTGACGTCCTCCCAGAGCGATGTCTCACATTCACGGGCACCACCCATGCTCAGGGGACAATGCCGCACAGGGCATCTCTGGTCACCCTGGAATTCTGCCCACGCCACAGGGTCAGTAACAGCTAGAAAGCGGCAGAGCTGCCGTCACCAACCCAGGAGTCTGGCTCTGGCCAGTCAGCCCGTCAGGGAGGGAGTGTAGATCCAGGTAAGCTGCAGCCACCTGCGTGTGGGGACTCTGGAGGCCAGCATGGGGAGAGGCCCTGGCGAGCAGGGCGAGAGGCCGGGCCGTGCGGGGACGTCCTCATCAGCCCAGTACGTGGCTGCCCAGGTGAGGGGCCACCCGGAGACCCCGGAGCTGAGCGGGGAGATGCCCCTTCCTGGGCCCGGAACCCAGTGGTCCACGGCTCGGGCTCAGGAAGACTCAGGCGCTGCGGCCGCCGGAGTGTGGGAGCTGGCAGGGAGGGGCCGCCGAGGGACCTCGCGGGGTTGGCCCGTCCTCAGACGCACTGCCTTTCCGTCTGCATGTTTTCTCTGTCCCCCAAATGGCAGCCCAGACGGTGGGACTCTCTCTGCTTCGCTTGCTACGGGGCCCAGCTGGGGGCGGCCTCATCGTACCACTCCTGGGACAGCCAGCTACCGGCCCACCTGCCAAGCAATCGGGGCTCCCGGGGGCCCCTCCAAGACAGAGGAAAACCGGCGGACAGCCAGCCCCACCCTGGGGCTGAGCTCCCACGGCCCCCACGCGCTGGGACAGTGGGATACACCCCCACAGGACTCAGAGCCTCCTGCCCGGGCAGGGGGGCCGCCCCAGGCCCCACCGCTGGTACCCGCAGCTAACTGCAGCCACAGGCCTTGTCTTCACCGTCCTTGTCAGGTGCGTGAAGGAGAAAGCCAGGGTGCACAGGCCTCCTGGCGCAGATGGGGCCTGTCGGCCGCCTTAAATACACTCGCCCCACGCGGCCGGCACAGCCTGGCCCCTCCCGCGTCCTGCCTGTCCCCCTGCACACTCACGCTTCGCTGCACTGCGGGTCTCTGCCACGTGCGGAAGGCTCCTCCGAGGCCCCTCCCCTCACTGAGCGTGCGGGCGAGGGCCGCGTCCAGGGCATGGGCAAGGGGTCCCTCGGCGCCAGGCCTGAGCTAGGGGCTCCTCACGCGTGCTGCCACCGAGCATGTGGGTGAACCGCCTTTATGTTCCACGCCACGAGATGTTCGGAAGCCACACAGGTGCCGCCCAGCCTGGAGGTGCTCCCAGTCCAGCCACAAGAGCAGCGGGAAGCAGCAGCCAGGCAGGAGGCCTCCCCGGAGCGGGCGGAGAGGGCGGCCCCCAAAGCCAGGCAGGTCCCGGGCTGGTGAGTCCTGTGGCCTCGCAGCCCCTTGGCTCCCCCGCACCCGAGATGTCTTTCTCATTCTCTAAGACGGAGAAAGGCCTCCTTCGGTTTGGCCAATCACTGCCCGGCCGCCGTGCCCTGAGGACGCCTGCTCTCCACCTGTCACCACTCACGAGCCGTCCTGAGAGGCCTCGGTCTTCCCACCGGCTCGGCGGGTGTGTCTGAGATCCAGGGGCTGCCGAACCAAGCTCAAAGGACAGACGTTTATTCTCTCACAGTCCAGAAGCCAGAAACCCAAGGTCAAGGGGGGCAGGGTGGGGTCCCCAGAGAGAATCTGGCCCAGGCCTCTTTCCCAGCTTCCACTGCTTCGCTGGCCATCTCCACATTTCCTTGGCCTGTGGAGGCCTCACGTCACTGTGGCCCGGGCCAGCCAGGCAGGTCCCACTCCGGCTGTTCCGGCCCTGGGGGATGGGACGAATTTTTCCCTGCTTCCTCGGTTCTCCCCAGAGCAATTTCCTTTCTGACCAGCAGGGGTCCCTGTGGGGCAAGGGTTTGTGGGAAGGGCCACCGAAGGCTTTTGTCCCATCTCCAGCCCAGGAAATGGGCTGGGCCAGAGCAGACGAGGGGAGAGAGCTGGGGCCTGAGCTGTGCCTGGCTGGGTGGCCAGAGTCAGAGGCTACCCACGTCTACAGTGTGACCGCCCCGGACAGGGGGATGAGGCCACTCCGTGAGCTAATGAATTAACGAGTAATGTCGCAAAGGACCAGGTCCACTCCCAGCCCTGGTACTGGCCCCTCCTGACCACTGGGCGGGATGGAGAGCTGACCGAACACCAGGCGCAGGACCGTGCCGTCCACAGGCGTCTGTCATTCAGTCCTCCCCAAACCGGAAGAAGGCGCTGCCCCGTTTCACAGGCGGGGCTGGCGGAGGCTCGGAAAGGCCTGAATACCCGCTGAGTCCTCTGCTAGGCTGGAGCCTCAGAGAGAGAGTTTGGATGACTCATCCCTACCTTTCTCCACCCCCTCTCTCAACAGTTATGCTTTGGGGAAGGAGAGGATTGCGATCCTTTGGATCAAGATAATTAAAGTTTTGTTTCCCAGTAAGAGCGCAAAGCTTCTTAATGAATGGCTCAAGATAAGCTACTGGCAACCACTCACACCCTAGTATAAATTAGCAACAGGGCACGTGGTTGGGACTAGTTCACAGCAGAATAGCACGCAGAACGGTGGGTATCCAGAGGCCATTAAGCATAAATGAAGAACCTCATCCTGGATTTCAGGGGGACTGTCTAAGGAAGGGAGTACATTCTGTAAGAGAGCCCCAGTAGGTAGCAAAACCAGCAGGCCCTGTAGAAAGAGGGTTCGCCCTCAGCCCCGCCCACCATGGGACCAGGGAGTACCTGGCAGGGCTGCCAAGATGGGTCACCCCTGGTTCTGCTCGAAGCATTGCCCACACCCCTGTCTCTGGAGGGCCCTGGCCCTGGGCCGGCCAGCAGAGCGGGGAGAAGACCGAGGGTCGGGGGGAGCTGCAGATCAGCTGGGGCCCTCGCAGACATGGACCCCGCCCGGGCCCCCCGAGGAAGCCAGCTCTGTCCCCAGAGGCCAGGACTGGGGTGGAGGTGTCCCATGGGAGGGTCGCCTTTCGGTCACTCCCCTCACTAGCCAGGAAAGCTGTCACCTAGCTTTGGGTGCGGGTAACAGTTCCGAGGGCCCCTCCCCGCTTTCCTTCAGCCTCCCGTTTGTCAGGAAGCAGCTCGGCGAGGTTTCCTAAAGATGACCTCGGCCAGAAAGAGCCAGAAAGAGCAAACAGGCCAGTGGGAAGGGTGGCGCTGGCCGCAGGCCTGGGGGTTCCCCCTTCCAGCGGCCACACCCACTCGTCCACTCAGCGGCGATCCGGGCAGTGTGCCCCTGGAGATTCTAGGGCAGTGACTTTCTGGGGTGACAGACCCCTGCCAGGTCCCCCCGACGCCTCCCTTAAATCCGCCCCCCTTGACACTGGAGCTGAAATCCCCCGGGGATGGGGGACCGCACTCGCAGTGCTTGGCTCCAAGTGACCTATTTATAACATAGAGAGGCGTTTGTGCATGCGTCGGGGAGGGGACGTGCGCCCACACCCACCGGACTCGCTTCGCTGAGAGGTCGGTGGCCGATGCCAGCCATTTCTGTCTTCTCTCTCCTTCCGGCCCACGACCCTTCGGAGGCGGAGAGACCTTCTTACCCAGAACCTGAGCATCCGGGGCTCAGTCCTCTGGGTCACCGAGCTCTGGTCAGCAAACCCCCAACTCGAACTGAGTCCCTTGGGGCTGCCTGTCTCGTATGGGGTTTGGGGGTTGCCCCAAGGCACCCAATCCTCATCACCTGGGGAGCTGGTAAAACTCCCAAGCCTGGAGCCCCCTCTCCACCACCAATGGCACAGACATCCTGGGGTACACCTTGCACCTCAGGGTCTGGGCTCCACTTGCGGAAGGGGCGGGGCTGTAAGGGGAGGGCGGGGCTTTATGCCAGGAGGTGGGGCTGTCAGAGCACGGGCAGCCATTGGCGTCACTTGAAAAACGGGCTGGAAATAAGAATGGGGCACAAATAGCGGGAGGCGGTCCCGGGAGCAGTCAGGTCCAGCCACAAGCTGGCCACTGCCCCACCACGGGGTCTGCCACCACCAACCACGTCCCAAGCTGCAGGGCCGAACTGGGTCCCGGTGGGGAGGGGAGACCAGGAGGGAGGCAGGTGCTGGAAGGCTGCCGCCAAACACGCCGGGTCCCCCAGGTCCCCGTGCAGGTGGATGCTTGCGCCAGCCCGCCCACGGAGACCAGATTCACGTTCACACAGCAGGTGTGGATAACCGAGCAGAAGGAGGCAGCCACCCCGAAAGCCAAGGATGTGGACCCTCCCCGACTCATCGCGCTTCCCAGTGTCTGCCGGACACTGAGGCCTGCCGGGCGCCCGGTCCTCCCCAGACCGTGTAGGTTAAGCCAGAGAGAGGGGCCACCTGCTCTCAGCTCCGAGGGGGCTCGGGGCAGGCAAACGAGCGGGGAGGGCTTCCAGGAGGAGGTGAGGCCAGGCCCAGAGCTGAAGCAGAAGCGGTGCAGGCTGGGAAGGGCGTGTCCCTGTGGAGGTCGCCAGGCCCACGCCAGATCGAAGGATGTGCCTTTCCGTTGTTTATTCTTTTTCCCTGAATATTCTTGGGCTCATTCACCCCCTTGGGCTCCATTCTAGAAGCTGCTGGTTCCCAAACAGCTCTCCCCATTCACCTTCCTCTCTTGGAGCCACCCCTCCACGTGGCCCTTCCTTCCGGAACCTTCTCTCTCTGGCTTGGCTGCTCTCTGGAGCCATAGTTCTTAGATTGAAGACCCCTATGAACCACCTGGAATCACCCCGGCCCCCTCCAGCGATTGCTCGGTCCCCACTGGGACCTCGGTATCAGCATTTGGTGGCTCTAGGCTGGTGGCCCCAGATCCCTATAACGAGCCCGTCCTCAGAGTGTATCTGCTGACTGACCGGCAGCAGCCCCTCTGGCAAAGGCAGTGGACACACCTCGCGCTCCACCAGCCCCTGCTACCGTGAGGGTGGGCAGGGCGCCCACGGCCGCCCCCACCGCCCAGCACCGGCTTCAGCAGAGCCCGGGCCCTCCTCCCCTTCCCCAAGGGGCAGACCCTCGCCTGCACATGGGAATCAGAACGGAGCCGTCTCGCTCAACAACGGTGCAGCCCCGCGACCTGCCACCCCGGCCGGCCGCTCCTATTACCCGCCCCTGCCGCGGCGTCTTCAGCCACCGGGGTGGCGGACAAGCTCATATTCTGTGTGCTTTGCCAGCTACCTCACAAAATCGCCGTCCACTCCAAAAATTACATTTCACTGCACAGGATGTTCTCCGTAAGTGACAAGCGGCCATAGGCTTGACGGCTCGTCAACTCCGAGCAGCAGTGGGGTCCCAGGGATGAGCCGGCAGCTCGCAGGAGGCATCTGTTGCCTCCGCCAGTGGTGGGGAGCGGGGTGCAGGGGGGAGAGGCTCCAGGCGGCTGGGGCGTGGATCGCGCTGGCCATGCGGCCACTGCCGGGAGCCGAGTTAACTTCCAGGTCATGCGTTTCTGCTCGTCTGTGCCGGAGTCAGCATTTACCTGCGTTTCGAAGCAGCTCGCCCCACACCCACTGAGACGAGCGGTTCCGCCTGGGCCAGAAGCACTTGGAGGGTGACGCCACAGTCCCTCGCCTGGTGGCCGCCACGTGGGGCCACTTAGCTTATCAGACATTTCCATCATTTCAGAAAGTTCTGTTCCACGGTGCGTCCTAGACTTTTTTAAGTGTCAAGGGGCCCGAAGTGAACATGTAAAACAGTCGCAGCCCACGTGGGCCGAGACGGTTTGTGTCCGCAGAGCAGGGCTTCGAGTAAGAACCGAAGCAGTCCCCCCGGGCTGTGGAAGGCGACCGACTGGGGGTCAGAGGGCGTGGACCCCGAGGAACCCTGGTGCCCGCTAGGCGGCGGAGAGAAGGGGAGGGCGGGCCGGACTCTGGCGGCGCCAGGCGGGGCCTGCTCCGGAGTCCGCCCCCCGCCCCAGCCCATCGAGGCGACGTCGGAGCTGCAGCAGCTGCAGACGGAGCCCCAGGCCCTGCTCCCCCCCCCGGCCCCCCGCAAAAGCTGTCCTCGACAGACCCCTTTGTCGCCTCTGCCTTCCGCAAAGGGAT
>NW_024350923.1:1889513-1891001 GCF_902729225.1 Pteropus medius | reverse complement strand
CGGAGTCAGCATTTACCTGGATTTGGCTGCTTCACCCCACCCGGGAACGGCGGTTCGCCTGAATTGCTTGGAGGTAGCGCCACAGTCCTGGGGTGGCCGTGCAGGCCCGCCGCTTATCGGGCATTTCATCATTTGAAAGTTCTCTGTTCCCGGTCGTCCCTGACTTTTAAAAGTAAAATTTGATGAACATCTTAAAACGATAGAGCCTGAGCGGTTGTCCATGAGCAGGGGCCAGTAGGTGAAGCAGTCCCCGAGGCTGTGAGAGAAAGAACCGACTGAAGGCGTGTTGAACCCTGGTGGTGTATGTGTTGTGGCAGAGAAGGAGAGGCTGAGGCAGGACTCTGTGGCATGAGAGACCTGCTCAGTGTTCCCTTCAACCCTTCGAGGCTGACGATGAATGCAGCAGCTGGGGAGGCAGATCCCCAGCCCCCATAGCTGTCCTCGACAGACCCTTTAGCCTCCTCTGCCTTCGCAAGGATGAGTTTTCTCAGCCTTTGAGTCCCTTGGCCTTGCCTCACTGACCCCAGCAGTGCAGGGGTTACAGGGATTGCCACCTGCCAGGCCCAGCACCCAGCTCAGGAGAGCGTGCCTGGGTGGGGCCTGACCCGCCCCACACCCCACTTGCAGCACCCCACCCTCCACTGTGACAGGCTGATGGAGCCAGGCCCCCAGCCCGGAGCTGCCTTGGGAGAACTGCCCGACCCCTCCGAGAGGCCCAGGGCGAGGGCCCGTCAGCGTCCCCTGAGGCGACCCCTCGGTCAGTCCTCAGTCCATTGCTATGGTAAATTACACTGATCGATTTTCGCATGTTGAGCCGGCCTTGCATTCCAGTGATACACCCTGCTCGGTCAGGATGGATGACATCCATCCATGTTCAGCAGAGCTCACGGTCTCGTTCGCCTCCGAAGCCCCCACCTCCGTGAGCCAGGCCCCCGGGGACCTGCTGGGAGGGGGTGGACTCGGACCCCAAGAAGACAGGTCTCACCGCAGTGGTCACACGTGTCTGACAGGAAGGCGTGCTTGCCCTCTGCTCCCTCGAGAGGTGGGAAGGGCATTGCCACCTGAGGACAGGGGGACTCGGTCACAAGGGGTCAAAATCATCTGGCCGGGGCAGAGCCACCTAGACACCTGACCCCTCTCCCTGCTCTTGCTGACCCCACGGCCTGTGGCTAGAACCTCCTCTTGCAGACTGGGTGTCTGTGTCCTCCCAAAACTCACTGGGGAACCCTAACACCCGCCGTGATGGTGGCCGGGGGCGGGGCCTCTGAGAAGTGACCAGGCCACGAGGGTGGAGCCCTCATGAAGGGACCAGCGCCCTGATAAAAGGGACCCCAGAGAGCTCTCTCCACCATGTGACGATACACCCAGCAGGGGGCGTTCTACAGCCCGGGAAGAACCTGAACCCAAACCCGAACCCCACCGTGCAGGCACCCGAACCCCGGGTTTCCCGCCCCCACAATGGTGCAGAGCGAATGCTCCTTGTTTCAC
>NW_024350923.1:1863862-1889357 GCF_902729225.1 Pteropus medius | reverse complement strand
TCGAACACAGAGCAGGTGCGCTTCTCCAGCTGCCTTCTATTAAGCCAGACGTCCAGACAACTCAAAAAACAGAACGCGAGGCCCCTCTCTTCACCAGACATTTTATTTTGGAAAATGGTTGGTTTTCATTAATAAGACGTCAGCTGTGTTAACATAACGGGTTTGTCCAGTTGACTGAGGGCAGGGGACGGGCTTGAGGCTCAGAGACGGGAAGGGGCGGAGCCTGATTGGCTGGGGTCAGTGTCTCTTGGGACCCCAGCCTGTGTCCTCAAATGGAGACCTAGCCCACGAGCATCTGGCACAGGAGAGAAGCTCAAGGTGTGAAGGACTGGCTCGCCACCACGGATGCCGCAGGCATCCAAAGGGCGAGTCAGTGCAAGCTCCCGAGGTCACCTGCCGTGGCGGTCCACGTCCGAACCCCCAGGCCCTGTGAATGTGACCCCACATGGACGTAAGGTCCCAGCAGACTGAGCAAGTGAGGGATTTCCAGATGACGGCTTTCCGATTGGTCTTGGTGGACCCACATCTGATGACTGCGTCCTTCTAACAGAAAGGAGAGGGAGGTTTGAGACACACCCGCACAGGGAGATGGCCACGGGACGATGGGGCAGCGACTGGAGGGATGTGTCCACAAGCCAAGAACGCCAAGAAGGGCCTGCACATCTCCAGCTGAATCCCGGCTTCTCCCTGCTCTGGCCCTATGAGCCTGCTGACAGGCCGTGGTGACCCCGCTAAGCCCCAGGAGGCCCCACAGGAGCTCGAGGCCGGGGAGAAAGCAGCTTCCTGCAGCACAGGCTGCCCTGCCCCCTGGACACTGTCCCTCGCATGGGACCTTTGTTGCTATTCAGGCTTCCCAGGCTCATTGCCGCACCTCACAGCGGGCTCAGCACGACCTGCTGCTTCCTCAATACCACGTGCTGCGGGGACTGACCCCACACGGAAGGCCAGAGGCACAGCCTGCTGGCCCCCGACTTCCCCTCCACGGACTGACTCGCTGACCAGGAGGAGGAGGAGGAGGTCCCAGCACAGCACATGGCACATCCAAGGGCACCGACACCCCACGCTCCCACCGGTCCTACGGCCATTTCAGGCCCCCTAGAGTCCCATGGGGTCTCGCCCGGTAAATAGCACCTTCTTGTCCTCCCAGTTTGGAGAAAAGGGCCATCGTCAAGACAGGCGTGAAATTCCACATTGTTATGTCGTTATTACCATCGTGTGAGCCTGAGTTAGTGTCTGGAGACAGACGGGGGAGAGAGACACACAGAGAGCGCGTCCGGGGCACAGGCGAGGCCAGCGTCACCCAGACTCCCCGAGGAGCCCCTGCAGCTGAATCTCACAGGTTCCCCAGAGGACAGAGAAGGCCTCCGGCAGGGCTCACACCCGACTTGGTGGCTCACACAGCATCTCCCTTCCGGGGAGGGAGGTGTCTGAGGCCTCTCTGGGGACACACACGCCCACCTCTTGCACCGCCGTGGGGGGCGGGGCCGCAGGGACTGGCTGGGGCACGGCTCTCTCCGTCACACCCGGCCCCCTCCTGCACCCTGGCGTTTAGGTGCCTCGGCCAATCCCAGCTGCCGGCCAGCTAGTCACTAAACCTCGCTGAGACGGGGAGAACGATGACCCCACCTCCGGGAGGAGGAAGGGACGCAATCGGCCATGCATGAAAAGTGGGAGACATGGTGCCAGGCATGCAAGGAGCCATCAATACACCCTGCGGCTGTGTCTGTGATCAGCCACTGTGTCCCAGAGACCATGCCGGGCCTCGCGGGGGGTCCGCCCAGCCCCGCTGCTGGGGAGGAAACCGGGACAGGAGCGAGGGGCTCCCCGCGGGTGGCCTGAGTATCCGGCAAGCTCTGCAGTCCTCGTCACTGGTCACTGGGAGGGATTTGCTTCCAGCGGCAGCAAGAACAAGGGGCCCAGGCTCGTCTGCCCTGGGTCGCCCCCCTGCTGCCCAGCTGGGAGTCGGGGACTCCGCCTGAGTCCAGCTACACCCCTTACTACCTGGGCCTCAGTTTTCTCACCTGGGAAATGGGGAGAAGGAGTTGTTGCTGCCTCACTGGCTTGACCAGGACTGATGAGATCTGACAGCAAGGCCCCACGCCTGGCCCAGGCCCCCTGCAGCCCATCCCTGGAGGTGCCTGCTCCCAACTGTCCTGGCTGCCCCCGCCCTTCCCAGGGAGACGGCCAGCCGGGGCGGGAGGGGCAGAGGCCTGCGAGGGGTCCACTCTGGTCACCTGGTTCTTCTTCATTAACTAGGTGTCAGAGCCAGTGGAGAGGCTCAGAGCCCAGCCCTGCAGCCCCCTGCCAGGGAGGGGACCCTCACCCACGATGCCAGCCTGGAGGCCCTCTCCCCTGCTCTGTGCCTCGGTTTCCCTATCTGTTAAATGGAGCCTGTCGTGACCTGCCTCAGGGTTGTTGGGTGGAGTAACCGAGTCACTGAGCGTAGCTCCTGGGACAGGCTGGGGCCTTGGGGGACTCTCGTGGTCCTCACGGACCCCCGCCCGGAACTCTCGGCGTGGTCCCCAGAGAAGGGCGCATTCGTGCCAGAGCTGGGTTCCCTGCCTTGGTGCCATGACACTGGGAGCTGGCTCGTCCCGTTGGGGGGCAGCGGACGGTCCTGTGCGTTGATGCGTGTTTGGTGGCGCCCTTGCCTTCTACTCACCAGAGGCCGGAAGCACCCCCACTCCACGGCTGTGACAACCAAGGATGTCTGCGGACATCGGGAAGCGAAACCGTCCCAGTTGACAGCCATCAAGGACGGCTCCCAGGTCCCGAGACGGGGATCGAGAGTCCTGACCTTAAATTGTGCTGTTTGCTCAAGAGTCAAGTCCCCCATATTTGCAAAGGCATTTTAAAAAATCTTACTCCTCACAGGCAGATCTGTCTGAACTACTGTAGATTCAGAGCTGGGTAAGAAGCCGGCGGCTGCTCCCCAGCGACAGTGCCAGCTACTCCGTCTCCTGGGTGTAGTCCCCACTAGTGCTCTTGAAGCCTGTTCCGTCCCCAGACACTCCCAGCAGCTCACGGGGAAGCTGCCCTTGTCCCCGAGTGCAGATAAAACCGAGGCACGGGCTGCCTGAAGCTCCTGGGCGGTGAAGCCCACCAGTGCGCCTCCGAAGCGCCGCGGTCAGCCCCTGCTCAGTGTGTCTGAGCTTCTACGTTCTCCTTTCCTATGCTGGCCACCGTGCACACACCACCTCCATGTGACAGGCGGGCAGCCGAGGCCCCCCTCGAATCACGCTGCCACTCCAAAACCAGGCCAGAAGCTGGAAGGGGGACTTTCTGGAAAACTCCAGTGCTCGTTGTGCCGCTGGACACCTGACACCTAGCGCCGGGTCTGGCAGGTGGCACCTTCCTCGCTTCCCAGAAGGCCATCTGGCGACCCACCCCAGTGAGTGTGTCAAGCGTCGTCCAGAGTCCACCCTCCCACCGGGCATCTGTTGTCATCCGGGTCTTTCCTGATCCACCACTGCACTTAGCCAGGTGTGCCTTTGATCTCTGCCCTCGGCAGCGGCAGCGTCCTTCCAGAAAGCCGAGCTGGCCCCAAACGGCCCGCATCATCCATGCCTGCAAACTTCCCCTCCGTTAGCCCTTGAGACGGTGGCCCAGGAGACAGAGCTGTTTTCCCCTCGGCCCACTGTGGATTGGCCCCAGACCCAGGACGTGGCCAGGCTTCTGGCAGCTGCACCCCAGCTTGCGAGGGGCCTCAAAGAGCAGTCCCAGTGGTCTCTGTTGGCTCCGGCTGGGCAGACTCTCTCCTGAGGGCGTGGGGGCCACTACCCCAGACCTCCTGCAGCCGCCATGGCCCTGAGCATCTTCACATCCAAAGGCCGGGCAAGGTGACCGTGGGTGGGACCAGACTGGTCCTGGGGGTGAGCTCAGTGCAGGCCGCGGCAGGACACGCAAGTCCTCAGCCCCTCTTGTGCCTGGGGGAGACCCAGCACCTGGCCCAGGGGAGTGGGCGGGATGCCCACGCCGGGGGCAAAGGGCCATTTGGGGACAGAGCTGAGGGGCGGCTCCTGCAGCTGCCCGCCTTGAACCAGCACTTGGTCCAACCCCAGGGTCAGAGGGGTCCCAGGAAGGCAGGCACTGGTCTGGCTGTAGCCCCTGACCCCGGGATGACCTCCAGGTGCTCTCGGCCCCACGGGGACCATGGAGATGTGGGAAGCACCTGCCGGCCTGCGGAGTGGGCAGGAAGGGCCTGGCTCTGCTGAGGGTCAGTGATGGGTGGACTGAGGTTCTGTTTGGGAAAGGGCCTGCCCTGACCCTCGCCCTGACCCTCTCCCTCCTACCTCCTCTGGGAGTGGGCTGGCCCCGCCCACCTGGGTCTGGGTCTGGGTCTGAGGGTCTGAACAGCAGTCCGGAGCTCCTCTGGCTCAGCGGGCAGAGCTGAGGAGGCCTCAGGCCACCTCGGGGCCCACCTCAGCTCCTGTCCGGGGCTGTTCAGTCAAGTCAAAGTGTCCTTTCTATCCACGAGCACTTCTGGGGTCTACCGAGCTCCTGGGAGCAGACAGGACGATGCGGACACACAGGAGGGAATCCGCACAGGAGCCTTTAGCCGAAGTGTCCTGAGGAAAAGGTGCAGTGGGAGGTGTGGGGTATGACACATGCAGGTCCCGGCATCTCTCTCGTCTTCTGGTGGCTTCTGTGACTGGGGGAGAAATGGTGACAGTTTCTTGGGCTCTAAAAGCGGGGGACACCCCACACTCTGGTAAGGGTAGGCTGACGGCAGGCACACACCTGTGACCGTGGCACCCTCCTGCACCCCTAAAAGCGATAACCCCTACAGGCTGACCCCAGAGGCCACCGCTCACCTTGCCCAGCCTCCCGCTCATTTTCAGGTGAGTGTCCCCAGCCGGCAGACCCGCGGCCGCCTCCGCAGGCCCTTCTCAGTGTGCCGAGCCCCAGAGCGGGCCGCGCGGGTGCGGGCAGGGACCCGGGTCCCCGGCGCGCCGGCTCCTGCGCGCGATCCCGCCCGGGTTTTGCGGCCGCCGCGCCCCGCTCCCTCCTCGCGCCTCCCGCCTCCCTCCTCCGCCTGGCGCCCGCCCGCTCCCTCCCTCCGCCGCGCGCCGGGCTCGGTCTCCTGGCATTTCCTGCAGCCCGGCCGCGCCGCCGGCGGACCCCCGCGCGCCCGGCCCGGCGCCCCGAGCTCGCCGCACGGTAGGAGCGCGGCGGGCGGGCACGGACGGGGAAGGGGGCCGGGAGGGACCCGCGAGCGACCCGGGAGGGGCCCGGGGCGCGGTCCGCAGAGGCCGAGGCAGAAAGGGCCCGGAGCGTCCAGCGGCTCACCGGCGTCCGGCTCGGGGATTGGGGGAGCCCCGCGCCGCAGCTCCCGGTCCCCGGGGATTGGGGCGCAGCCCCGCGGACCCCGACAGTGGCCGGCGTTGCGGAGCCCCGCCCCGGCCCGTCGCGCCAGGAGCCCCGGGGTGGCGTGGGGACCGTCCCGGGCGCCGGCGGGTGGGGCCGGGGTGTGGGAGCGGCGCGCGCAGCCGGGCTCCCCACTTGATGCAGCTCGAAGGGGCCGGGAGCGGGAGGGAGGTGGCCGGGACATCTGCCTCGAATAGCCGGCCCTGGTCCCGGCTGAGCTGAGCCCACCCCGGGGTCCAGAAGGGACGGATTGGGGGAGGGTAGAGGGTGCTGCGTCTGGACCGGGGCTCGGATCCGTGTCTGGCTTCTCAGCTCCGGGCCGATTCCGAGGGCCGCTCTGTCTGAGTCCACAGAGTGAAGGGCTCCCCCACTCCTCCGCTGAGGGAAGAACCCCTCCCCTTGCTCCGTAGCCATGGCCCCCATCTCCCCCATCTCGAGGCCACTAACCCCTTAAAGATTTGGAGCTTCAGGAACAGCTCTGGGGGACGTGAGCGTACAGCAGGGCCCCGGGCACTTGAGGATTCCTGGAGGTTGGGGGAGGGGGGACCTGGCAGTCACCAGCTGGGGTTCCCCAGGCAGTTCCCCCCACCCCCACTCCCAGCTGGCTGTCTGCTGTCTGCAGAGGCTGCAGTTAGGATTCCGAGTAGCTCCTGGGGGTGTGGACAGGTCCTTCCAGGAATGAGGTGGGCCCCCTCTGCCCCGCACCCATCCTCGGACTGGGCGGGGCCTGGTGGTGCCGGAGCAGCTGGGTCGACTGGAATAATTTATATGTGTGTCTGTCTGCCCCCCTAAACCACTTCAAGGTGGCTTGACAGGCAGGCCTCTGCGATCGTGCCCCCGGGTACAGCCACCAGGCCAGAGGCAGGCGCAGGGTGCCGCAGCAGGGGACGTGGGCACTTGGGGTTGGGCATGTGCACACCTGGCGGATCCAGGTCCCAGACTCCGGCCACCCTGCCCTCGACAATACAGGCCGAGTGCTCTGTCGCTGCCTCTTTCCCCACCTCCTTGGATGTGGGATGTGCGGGGGCCTGGCGGGGCCTTGAACTTGACAAGCTCTGCCAACAGCAGGCAGTCGGAGGGCTTCTGCCGGCTCCCGTTCAAGCTTCCAACTCCAGATCTGCCGATCTCATTGTCTGCCTGCACGTGTGTGGGACAGGGCCAGGGTGCCCGGAAGGCAGGCGCTGAGTATGTCTGTCTGGTCTGCCTTGCCAGGCTGTGTGTAGAAAAGGTGACGAAGCAGATGGGCCAGGCAAGCGCCTTGTCTTGGGGACACTGCTGTGCTGACATTGAATCCTGTGCCTCCTGGATGCCAAGTGGAGGCCCGTCCTTCCTGGACTCGGTCCCGCTGGCCCAGTTGATCTTCGAACCCCAATGCAAGGCGGTCCTGCCCCCTTAGGGTGGTACTCTGCCTAACGAGACCCTATCCGTCTCTCTCCCTAAGTCGCTCTTCCTGGAAGCTTCCTGAGCAGTGACAGTGATCTGACATGTGGGGGAGGGAAGGAAAGCTCTGTGACAGGACGGTCGTGTGTCTGTGGCAGCTGTTTGGGGACTCATGATTTCCGCTGATTCTGTGGCTAAGCCAGTGTTGGTGTGCGCACACACATGCAGGGTACAGGTAGGTGGAGGTGAGAGAAGCCTGCCCCACCCCCATTCTCATTCGCTGTTCAAGGGACAGGTGTCGGGCCACACCTGAGGAAGTGCAGAACCAGCTCTCAGGGTTACAGGGTGAGGTTCTGGCCCGGGTTGGGGGCTATAGAGACCCGAGGGGGTCC
Source organism: Pteropus medius (assembly GCF_902729225.1). Lineage (NCBI taxonomy): Eukaryota > Metazoa > Chordata > Mammalia > Chiroptera > Pteropodidae > Pteropus > Pteropus medius. The sequence goes on along the minus strand of NW_024350923.1, from coordinate 1,882,218 downwards.
CAGTGCTTGCCAAAAGGACCCCAGTCCTTTCGACATGAAGGGCAGCTGCCAGGGGCAGCTCCCACCGCAGGCTCCACAGTCGGCAGGTGGAGCTGCCTGGATGCCTCCAGGGATGACAGGTGAGCCCGGTGGGCATCGTCGTGTGTTGGGAGCCAGGTGTCGGGTGGTGCAGGACAGGCTGGACTTCCCCAAGGCCACCAGGTGTGTTGCCCTGGGAGGTTTTGGCGGCTCACACTGGTCACAAGGGAACGGAGTATGCTCTGTGACCTGGCCTGCAGGACCTGCGGGTCAGGAAACATAACTTACAGGGCAGGCCGAGCTCCGAGGGTTCACAGCGGCCTGGGCTGCTGGTGTTTCTCATTGCGCGGGCTGCTCCCCGGGAGGTCTCTGGGTGGTAGTGGCCCTCCTCCAGGGACCCACGGTGTGGCCTGTCCTGCACAAGGGGCTCGGACTTTGGATCATGCTGCTCTCATAGCATCACAGTCGTTCCTGGCCAGGGACTCTGGGAGCGTGCGCAGGGTGTGAAGTCCGGCTCGTGCTGGCGTCTCTGCCAGGGGATTGGGCCCCAGCTGTGTGCTCAGGACCTGCCTGGTGCAGGAGCCAAGGCTGGGGCCGAGGGGGAGGCGGGAGCAAGAGTGACTCCCTCTGGCTCAGAGCTCTTTGTCCGGCCAAGTGGCTGGGGACTCGGCCACCCCAGGTAGGGATGCTGCAGGACTGAGATGTGGGGGGCAGCCTGGAGGTGCTTCAGGGACCCCCAAGGAGGGAACCTCTGTAACCAGGATCACAGGCCCAAGGGATGCAAGGAGCGGGTGCCCGATGACCCCTGGAACCATCCAGCCAGGCCCCTGGAGAGGTGCAGGGCCATCAGACAATCCCAAGGTTATTTGGATCATGGGGCCAGAGAGACGGTCCCCATGGCTCTGGGTGCGAGCCTGGCTGGCCAGCCCTAAGGGATCTGGGGTACTCCCAGGGTCTCTTGCAAACCTCAGAGCCAGTGCCTGGCTTTACGCCCTCTCTTCTGCAGCTCCAGCTCTGTCCTGGAGGACCACGCTAGCCATCCGACAGGCTCTCCGCGCCGGCCCCACCTAGTCCTTCTCCAGCCGGCAGCCAGCATGATCTTTAAAAGTATAACCCACATCACATCGCTCACCCACTTAGAGTCCTTCGTGGCTCCCGCTGGTCTCAGAATGATTCCAGACTCTTTCCCGGGCCTCACAAGGCCTGGGTGCCCATCCCCACCTCCTCGTCCACACTAATGAGCACCCAGCCCCAGGCCCGTTTTTGTTTTTTTTGTTTTTTTAACCCCAGGGCCTTTGCATTCATGTGCCCTCTGCCCGGGGGGCTAACTCAGATCTCGAGTCAGATGTCACTTCTCAGAGAGACTGTGCCCCACGAAAGCGCCCATTCTGAGGGAGCCGTGTGTTGTTTTCTGAGCAGCCTTGATCTGTCTGTGAAATCATCTCCATCTGTGACTGAATGAGTAAAGATGGAGAGCAGCTGGACCAGAGCCAGGCCCAGGGCGGCTGTCTGTCGGCACCTGCGGGCATCAGTAACCTGTTGCCTAAGTCTGCTCAGGCTCCGTCGAGGGGCCTGGCACACAGCAGATGCTCTGCGAAGCCCTGGAATGGTCTTTGCTGGGGAAGTCCGGCTGGGGAGCAGAGGCCTCTCCTGCATCTCCACCTCGAGTCTCCAGGGGCAGGCAGGAGACCCCTCCCATCCTATGTGGGGACCTGTGGCCACCCTCCCCTGAGTCAGAAACAGACCGAGCAGCTGCAGGTACTGGAGGAGTGGCGACATTTTATCCGGTGGCGGCCCCACTGACCTCGGGCCCGAAGGGCTGGGGTAGTTAGGGTACACTGACCCCAAAGGAGTGCACTTACTGCGGATGTGGGGAGGGGACTTGGGGACACCCTGTCCCCCAGGCCGCCCCTTGTGACCAGCTGGGAATCACATTCCCTTGTCCAAGGCCAGGGGAAATTGGAAGCCAGGTGTAGGCCACGCTCTGCTGTCACAGGCAAGTGCCCAGGAAGCCAGAGCTTGGGGATGGCTGGCAGGATGAGATGGCGGGGCCCAGAGCCAGGAGGGAGCAAGGCTTCCAGGTACCCTGCCGCCAGCGGCAGGGGCGGTGCCTCTGTCCCTTCGCTCTCTGGCTGGGCCAACAGCCACGAGCCGGTTCTCAGAAGCTTCCACGCGGGGAAGGGAGCGCGGCGGCGGCATCGCTGTGCCCGCCTAATAGGGTGAATACGGCGCGGAGGAGGTCGCTTTAAAGGCCAGGGCTTTGCGGTAGGGGAAGGGACGGAGGGGGAGGTGGGGGAGCGCTCGTGGTTGTGCTGCGGCGGAGCAGGCTGGCATGCCCACCTATTGGGGTGACTACGGCAAAGGGTCCATTAAGGACCCCGCGGCTGCGCGGCCGGCTCACCGCGGTGCGGCGGCGGGATTTGTATGCGGGTCTATTGGGAGGAATGCGGCGGGAGAGTCAGTTAAAGGGCCGGGGTCTCGGTCGCACGCCGCTGCGCCACGGCTTCTGGAGACTTTGCGTTCTGCCTGTCCTCCTCGTGGGAGGGCGCTTCCCCAGGAAGCCAGAAGTGGGGGGCCGGGGAGTGACCAGAGGGCACCTGAGCGGCCGGGACAGGACGGCGGGCTCCCCACCCTGCCCCGGTTCAGGAGTCGGGCAGATCCGGCAGGATGCGCCCAGAGCGGAGCGAGGTCGCAGACTCAGGCCTTGAACCATCACCAGGGGAACCGGCTGGACGTCCCTGGTGGGGGCCCAGGGGACAGCCCTCTGGGTTTGTGTGTCGCTGTGTCCGTGGGATGTTGGTCCCTATGCCTCTGCAGAAGAGAGGGAGCAGGGTTCTGACCTCACTGGATCAGGGCATCGTGTTCTTCTCATTTACCACCTGTTTTGACACCCAGGGGTCTGGGGACCCTTGCCAACCTGGTCCTGCCATGGGGTTATGGGCTCCTCGTCCCAACTCTGCGAGACAGGGGCTGACAGGGCCCCCATCTCTCTCAGTTGGAGCCTAAAAGGCAGCATGGCCACCTGTCATGTGGGGCAGGGTGCTGGGAATGTGGCTGGAGGGGCAGTGGCCAGGGAGGGTCGTGGACAGAGTCCTTGCCGGCTCAGGAGGCCTGCTTCCGCATCTCTGCAGTGGGCCCCTGAAGGCAGCCCTCCCTGAGGTCTCTGGGTTGGCACTCGGCTGTCCCCCAGAGTGACAGGACAGGCTCTCCTGCACAGCGCTGCTCCTGAGGGGAGCTCCGGACCCCTGCCATCTGGGCCTGGGCTGAGCCGGGCCCCCAGTGCAGACCTGGGGCTGGCGGACAGGACTGAGGCTGGGCCCAGGGTCCGAGGGGTTGGTGTCATAGAGCACAGCGGATCTGGAGGCCTGGCCCAGGAAGATGTCTCGGGGGATTTTAACCCGGGCCTGGGGGCCAGTGGTTTTTTTTTTTACCTCCTGAACCTCCATATCCCTGTCTGTAGACCAGGCCACAGCAGTCCCATAAGTCACCAGCTGGTCTCACGTATGCATTGGGTGAGCATCAGCCATGTGTTGGTGACTCTGGTGTAGGTCCTTGTGGCTTAGGAGCCGGACCTCCTTGTTGGCCCAAGGCCAGGCACATGGCAGGGCCTTAGGGGTGCTGGGGAGGGAGCAGGAGCTGGGACTTTGCATTAAACTTCAAAACATAAGTCACGGGTGTAGCGAAGCCACTCCCAAAGGACTGAGAGCCCTACCCAACCCTCTGCTGACCTTTAGACTCACCCACGGGAAGAGCCAGCAGACTTCCCTCCCTGAGTTCCATTCTCTGGCCTCCGAGCACGTGCAGACTCTCACCTGAGCCCTCCTGCCCTGCCCCGCAACACGAGCTGAAGGTCGAGGGCACCCCGGGGGAGACTCTCACTGAGAGGGGAGGAACCGGGGCCCAAGAATGGCAGGGTCATCATGCTGCCCTCACCGGGCCTCAGTTTCCCCATGCATAAGGCTTCCCTACGGCTCCCGGATCCCTGACACCCTGTGTTCCACATCCTGTCCCCCAGGCCCAGGCCGGGCCCTGGAGAGAAGCAGGACAGGCAGAGGGCAGCATCACCCGAGGCCAGGGTCCTCCCTCCAGAGGCCACTGTCCCGGCCCTCAAGATACACGTCAAGTTTTATATGGAAAAAAGTTTCTGCTGATTTTAAAGAGTTTGAACAAAGTCCCGAGACTGAGTGGAAATCTGCCTCCTCTGCTTGCCTGGTGCCCGGTGGCAAGTCCAGCCCGCTGCTGGAGAGGACAGCCGCTTTCTGTCACCCTGCCTTCCTGTGATCCCCGAGCAGGACAGGGAGAGGGCTTCCCACACCGAAGAGCAGGCCACCCACCTGCACCAGCCCAGCACAAGCACCTCATGGGACCACAGGGCGCCTTGTGGCCCCTTGTCCTCCAGCGGAAGGGGAGAGCAGCCCACGTTGAGAGGAACTGTCACCACTGCAGCCCAGCCCTGCTGGGTCTCTACCCCAGGCTCATGCAAGGGACAGAGGTGGCCATGCTCCAGGGCCTCAAGCAAAGGGCACGTTTGCCAGACCTGAGGCCGGCAGCTGCTGGACCCTCTCGCAGCCGGTCCTGCAGGAGAGGCTTCCAGCTGCCAGCAGCCGGGCTGGCTGAGCTGGTTCTTCCTTCACCTGGGGGTGCTCAGCCCTGGGGTGGCAAGGGCAGGAGCCCCTCGGCTGTCTGTCCGGCTTGCGCCTCTCTGCTTCAGGTCTGTGTGGTGTGCTGAGCTGGCACCCACACGGGATGGCACTCAGCGGGCGTGCATGGAGTCCCAGGCGTTTGGGGAGCTTGCCCCTAGCCCCCACCTGCTCTGCGGAGCCTGTCTCTTCAGGATGACCTCACCTCACCCCTCCCAGCCCCGTGCCTTCTTCTTATGGGTCAGTCTCCCACGGCTGGCCCAGCTCCTGATCCGGGAGCAGCCATGGCTGTTGGTTTGGCTTCGGTGTTTTGTTTATGGCAGGCAGGGACTGGCTCCTGGCGCTCATTAAGCCAGCCGCCCTGGTCTGTAAACAGGGCCCCTGTGAAACGCTGCTCCTCACTACCTGTGGGTGACCTCTGACCACGTGGACGCTCAGAGGTGGCGGCTCGAACGTGGACCCCAGTTCAGACACTGCACTAGCCAAGGGCCCCTCGGCAAGTCCCTTAAGCGCCAGACTTCGGGGTTCTCATCTGGGCAACGGGGCCTCGCAGAGCTGGCCCAGAGGGAGTGCTGCGTCTGAGCTTCTGCTGTCAAGTTCAGGCTGAGGCTCAGGCTCCCCATGCTGGGCTCAGCCCTTGGAGCAGGGAGGGACCATCTCTGTATCGCTAATTGAAAGCTTGATTAATGATTGATGACTGTGGAAGATGTAAACACAGGAACCACACCGAAGAATAGAGCCAAGGTCATCATATCTGGCTGTTTTTGCCTCGGATCTGAGAGCCGAGGGCTCCAGGGTGGTGCTCGCCCCTCAGGCCCCCCAGCCCCCCAGCCCACCCCACCCCCGCTCCCTGCTCCTCCTCCCCACCTCCCTCCCAGAGGACTTCCCAGCCAGCGTTCCCAGGCGCGTTTTTTGTGTTTTGACTATATATGGATGAAGCCACAAACGAATGCAGGCGCCCTTGGCTTCCTTACAGATGTGACAGGACTGCAGATGTCCCGTCCCTTCGTCCCTTCGTCCCTTCGTGTCCCTCCCTGCTCGTGCGGAAAGACTTGCAGCTCCTGAGCCGGGCGGGGAGCGACTCTTCCTCGTTCCCTTCCCTCGCTTTAGATGAATAATCACGATTTACGTCCGTCGCCCTGTCAAGCACGTTCGCTGTGTCCATCGATGGTGCTCATGACACAGAGGTGTTAGCCAGGTTCCCCCGACGGTCTCGGTGACCAGCACGTTGTGTTCATGAAAAACAAAAAAAAAAGGTCTGTGCCGTGGGGACCTCAGCCAGCAGCACGGTATCGTGTAACTGGAACGTGCTCAGAGAGTGGGACCCAAATGATGTTCTCTCCCGGGGGGGACAGAAATCGCACGTGAGGAGGACGCCTGCCAGCCTGCTGGGAATTGCCCGTAATGCCGAAGTCATCACTTTGCACGCACTTTAAATATCTCCATAATTACTTGTCCACTACCAGGTGTATGTTTCCTCACCTGCCAAGCTAAAAAAAAAAAAAAAAAGCCGAACCTGGGTGGGAAGGGTCCAGGGCGGGGGGCGGCGGGGGGCGGCCGACGCTTCTGCAGGCTCCGCTCAGAGCTGGTGGTTAGAGCGCCCAGGGTGAAAACACTCGCTGCCACGGTGCCAACGATGGCGCAGGGGGCCCGTGGCAGGCAAGTCCCGGACGCGGGTATTTCCAGTTGGTGGTTACGTAGAAGCAGAGCTGTTGGTGGAGGCTGCTCCTTGTTATCTGGTCCCCAGGCCCTACGTGCAAAGCGCCATCTATGATGCTCTGGGCCACCCCGGAGCATCAACCTTGCCGTCACCTAGCTAGGAAGTGGCCCAGGCAGGGCTGAGCCCCTGTGCTGGCCGTCAGTCCTGGGAGAGGAACCTCAGATCCCCTACTCCTCTGGGTGTGACCAGGGAGGTGTTCCCCTTTCTCAAGGGTGCTTGGTGCTGACCAGTCCCTCTCGGGAGGCCTGCTTGTGTGGACAGTCAACCGCTGTGACACTCCCACAGCCTGGGGGCTTAAACCACAGCTGTTTATTGTCTTACAGCCTGGAGGCTGGAGGCTGAGATGCAGGTGTGGGCGGGCGGTTCCTCCCGAGGCCTCTCTCCGTGTGGTGTAGACGGCCTCCTCCTCCCTGTGTCCCCTCTGGTTGTCCCTCTATGCGTCTCTGTGTCCAGATCTCTTCTTATGAGGACACCAGTCCCATGGGATTAGGGCCCACCCCAGTGACCCCATTTTACCTTAATTATCTCTTTAAAGACCCCATCTCCAAATATAGTGACATTCTGAGATCCTGAGAGTTAGGACTTTGGTACAGGAACGTGGGGAGACATAGCCCCCCATCACAGTGGCTAAGGGAGTGGCCAGACTAACCATGGGCCTTCCGCCCTGCAGGAAGCCTCGCCAGTGGGTTCCCAGGCTGCAGTTCTGTCTTTATTTCTGTGAGGTCCAGACATTTGCAAGAAGTAGGACTTGGATGTGGCCAGAGGCTTTCGAGTCGCGATGTGTGGAAATGCCTTCGGATCTTACTTCCTGGACCCCTGACTGTTTTATTTCTGCTTGGTGCCCTGGCACAGCCCGTGTTTCCTGTGCCAGGACCTGGGACGGAGCCGAAAGCCACACCCGACTCCGCTCACACACGTACCACCGGGCTTCTGCAGGTCTGAGCTCCGACCGGGCAGGTCTTCCTTTGGCCATCAGGCCCTGCTGCTCAGTGGCCATCTCCCCGGCCCCGTGCCCACAGGGCTGCTGTCTCTCGGTCCAGCACCCCGGGCCTGGACCCACTTGCCCTCTGGTCCTGTCCAGCAAACACCCCCTTTGCAGTGGCCCTTGAGAAACCAAACGTGGCCTTTCCTTCGGGAGAGACGAGGCCCTTCGCTCTCGAGCTCGCAGACAGGCCTGTCTGTGCCAGGAGCTGCGCGCCGAGTCCCGAGCGCCAGCTGAGCCCGCCCTCCTGCCCTGCACTGCGAAATGCCGGCGGGGCCTTCCCCAGGGGCGCCTCCCCCCACCCCTCCCAGTTACTGGAGGCGACAGGTGCCCTCTGTGGGCCGCCTTGGCCAGGCGGTGTGGGGTGCACTGCAGGAAGAGGGGGAGCCCAGGGATGCCCGGCAGGCCGTCCCTATGGCGGGTTCCTGCACAGAACACGCCCGACAATGCCAAATGCAGCAAAGAGGCGGGAAAAGCCTCCTTCTATGCAAAGTAGACCTCTGTCCCTCACACCTGGTGCAGCCAAGTGGGTCCCTCGGTGGATCCCCCCTTGGGGCCACCACCGGCCCTGCTGGGGACCTGCCAGCCTGCACTGCTGTCCACCAGTGCTGCAGCCGGCCAGGCGGCCAGTTTTTAAACTGCGGTTTCGCAGATGACGGGCTGAAGACACAGGCAAATGACTGTCCTCCGCCCTGTTCATTTTTAAACTGTGTCTGCTTTTCAGTTTATTTTTAAATCTCGTAAGCACAAGGAACACACTGTTTATCTCCGGCCGGCCTGTTTTCCCGACGTGGCCATCCATCGCTCTCCGGCCTGAGCCTGGAGTCTGAAGCCACCGGCCTGGCCCCGGCCGGCCTGCCGGAGCGGGAGTAGCCCCGCGGAAGGCGTGGTCCTCGGGGACCGCTCCTTCAGGCCGCGGGGACTGTCCCTGGCATGGGTAACTTCCCCCGCTAAGCTCCAGACCTCAGAGAATGTTGCCGCCTTCAGCGGAACTCTGCAGGATGCAATTCACACACGCTGCCTTGCAACCTCGGAGTAGAAACGGGAAATCATTCAACCCTTTTCCTGGTGACTTGGGGCATTATGATTATTTTTCATAACACTTTATTAAGGGCTTTTTAAAACGACCTATCTCCTTCGATCCTTAAAGCAGCCCTATGCAGTTAGTTCTGCCATCGCCCCATTGTACAGATGGGCACCCCAAGGCTCAGCGAGGTGAAGACAGCTGCCCGGAGTCACCCAGTACATGACGGGGCTGGACCAAAACCAGCTCAGCCTGTGGTCTCCCACCCGATGACGCCGTCATGACACCCGGAGCACCACAGGGCTGTTTGTCCCTGTACTAAACGGCCCCAGATGCCTTTTCTTAAACCTGTTGAACGGGTTGTCAGTTATCTACTTTCTTAAAAACATTTCTGCTTCTTGGCCGCTCTTGTCTCGGAAGCCCGCTGAGTAAGATGGTTGGAAATGTGGGCAAGCCGAGAGCACATGCTGAAGGTGGGCCCGAGGCGTGACCGCTCACGGAGATCCTGCGAGGCCTGACTCGACCACGCAGAGCGTTGTTCCTCCTGTGTCCATGGCCGCGTCGTGTGTCCCCCTGCAGAATCCACTCGGGACCCTCACGTTTATTAGCGATCGCCACTGGGCATCGAGGCCCCACCGGAGCCCAGGCCTTCAGGTGCACAGGTGTCTGCTCTGCACGGCCTCAGGACAGGCCGAGAGGCACCTGGCAGTGCCGTTTTCAGGTGTGAAACCAGGGTCAGAGACGAACCGAGCTTTGCCCACCAGCGAGTGGCAGAGCCCTGGCCAGTCCCAAAGCCCCTCGTAGGTCAGATGCTGGTGCTCCAGATGGGTAGTAAGGAAAGGAAGGTGGGGAGATGCACTTAGAGGCAAGTATTTTTGAGGCGGGGAGGGAGTCAGGCAGGACCCCGGGGGTACAGCATGGACGGCCGGTACAGAGGTGGGGAGAGTCTCGCAGGGCAGGCAGGGCCTGACAGGCTTCCTGGGTGGTGGGCAGATGATGGTCATGGAGTGTTCGTCTGCGAAAGCTCATGAGCTAGATGGATGTGTGGTTTTCTTCATTTACATTTTATTTTATAATAAAAGAAGCCACTCTGGGTGGGACTCTTGGGAAGGGAACTTGTGACAACCAAGGCCTGGTCCCCGCTCGGGGCTGAAGGCAGACCTCCCTCTGGGCAGCTCCTGGCCTGTTCAGAGCAGCTTCCAGAGTTTGCAGACTGCTTTGCGGTTTCGCTAAGTCTAGCACCACCTAGTCCGTTATTTAAAACATGTCTCCTTAAGCCCACTAGCTTGTGTTTACTGAGGTAAGTTTATTTCTAAGAGAACCTTTACTCATCGACAGTTAGGAAATCATCGCCTCTCGTGGTGCATAGCTGGTAACAAAGTTTGCGTAGCCAGCAGAACACTGGCTACCTTGTAGCAACGGGACACCGGCCTCGCTGAGCTCCTCGGTCGCTGTGGCTTTGTGCCCAAGGGCGCCCCACCTCTGGTGAGTGGGCATGAGCAGTGATGGAGTGAAGAGGCCTCGAAGACCCCGACTCTTCTGACCTGATCGGAAGGCTGGAGAGGGAATTTAAGAGAGGCCCTTTCTCACTGTGACTGGTGATGACTGATGCCACCCTGCGTCGTCACGCAGCGTCAGCCGATGTCTGCCCGCATGTCAGGAGACTTAGGTGAAGTGCACACTTAGAGCGTGGCCCTGGAGGCAGAGGGGGCTTCAGTGGGCAGAGAGCTCGCCTTCCAGAGCCTGGGAGGTCACCTTGGCAAAGGGGCCGCCTGGGGCCTCAGTGCAGCGCTGCTGCCTTGCCGGGAGGACTCTCCCCGGGGGACAGGCTGGCATCTGCCGAGTCATAGGCTGTTCTCCAAGGAGTGGCCGGTGTCTTTGTTGATTTATGCCAGACCGTATGCTCAGCTGCGTAGCCGGGAGGGGCGTGAGGCCGCACCCTCCCCAGCTTCTGGCTGCAGGGGCGGGTTTGGACGTGCCCACCTGTAGGCAGGTCATCGCCCCACCCTCCGCGGCCTCTGATTCCTCCCTGGGCTGCTGGTGCTCTCAGCTGATTCCCCAGGAGGAAACCTGGGGACAGAACAGCTCCGATTGCACCATATGTGTTTACCTGGGAAACAAAACACGTTCTCTGGGAAGAGCCGTCTCACAAAGGCCCCTCCCCCCCCCGGAGTCTGAGCCTCTTTCTGCCAGGACCCAGCACTGCGTGTGCCAGCACCTGGCGCTCGGCACACTTGGCAGTGCCCAGGGACCAGGCTGGCGCTGCGCCTCAAGTCCCCTGGCGCCTGGCCAGGGCAGTGACTGCCAATCGACACGTCAGCAAGAGGTGGTGGGCGCTTTTGATGATTGAAGAGGAAGAAAGAGAGGACAGAGGCTGCCCTTGCCCTGGGGTGGGGTGCACCCCTGAGCAGGGACCGTGGGGCTCCGGCCACCGGTGCCGGTCGGCGCTGGGCAGCGTCTGTGTCACCTCTTGTAGACGGGCTGCCTCCTGGGAGCTCCCAGCACGAGGGACCTTCGGCATGGCATTGTTGACCAATGGGGCTGCAGGGAATGACATGTGGGCGGCGGGGGAGGCGTGTCATAGGCCGGAGCTTCCAAAAGGAACAGTTGCTAAGATGCAGGGCTGGAGGGTCCCACAGGCAGCTCTGCAGTGGGTGGGGACCCGGGCTGTACTGCCTTCCCAGCGGCTAGAGGTCCAGCTCTTAGGAGGCTGCAGCCCACTGAGGGGCAGGCCACTGGTACCCCCTGCAGTGGCCACTCAGCTCCTGCCACCTATTTCCCAGCTACCTCCGGGCCTGAATCGCTTTCTATCTCCAGCCTCTGGTCGGGGAAGGGCCTCTGGCTTCCCCTGGCTGAGCCTCTGATCCAGCTGGCCCCAAAGCCACCTCTCCAGTGCCCTCGGGGCACCTTGCTCTGCCTTTTCAACTCTGATGTGTGACTCCTTGTCTCTCTGTAAGGCTTCTGTGAAATCCTCCCTGAGCCTTCGCAGAACGCGTTCAGAGGGCCCAGCGCCCCGCGGTCCCGCGGTCGTCGAAGCCAGCCTGCCTCTCATCTCCCCGGAAACGCCCCGTGTGCACCTCTCGCCTCCCCGATTCTTCCTTCTTGCGTCCCCTGCGGTTTTATAACTGCTGGCGGGGAGAGCGCACGTCACAGCAGGGCGGAGGCTCCCCGAGGCCCCGGTCTGTGCAGGGTCCCAGGACAGGGTGACGGCACCGTCCGCACGCGTGGCTGGCATGCCAACGCTGGCGAGAGTGGAGGCAGTGGGAAGGTTCTGGAAGGTCACACCCCAGACGTCTCCTGTGAAGGTGAGGAGCTCCTGGTGGGATGGAGCCCCCACCCTGGATGCCCAGGAGAGACCCCAGGTGTTACTCCCTCCCTGCCTGCCTTCCCTGCTCCCGCCACCCGCATCCCTGGCCTGTTCTTGGTCACTTGGACCTGCCCCAGGAGCAGCTCTGAAGGTAAAACGGAGGTCACGTCTGCGGCCAGCCGGTCTGGTCACCCGGCTCTGTGTGTGCCCACCCGGTAGATCAGACCCTGGGGACATTCATCAGCACCTTCTGTTGGCTGAGTGTGGGCTGAGCGCAGGAGGCCCAGGCAAGCTGGACCCCAGGCCAATTCATGCTCCCCCGGCGCCCTGGAGCCACCTGCCCCTCAGGAGACCACCTTGTTTCACGTCCCCAGGCCAGCGTCCCCAGGCCAGTCAAGAGCTCCTTCCATCCCTGTGGGGTACAGCACCCCTCACTTTTCCCCACTGACTCAGCCTGGCGATGGCTCTGCTGGGCACACGCTATTTCCAACAGAAATAGGAACACACGCTCGTCCTGGAGCTCAGGCAGGACCAAAAAGGCCCCTCGTCACACACGTCACGCACACCGGCTACACGCGCACAGGTGCATCATCTCGTCCATAAGGCCCTGCAGTGGCCCCATGGCGGCCATCTCTCATCCCCGGCACTTTCCCCGCTCCTTCCACGGTCACCGCGGGGTGCCGTGGCCCTTCATGTGGCCACGGTCAGCGCGCCCCCCAATGTCGATGGGGGTCTCCTCCCTGTCGATGACACCGCAGAGCACTCGCTCCCCCACACGCTCGGGCTCCACGGGTCTTGTTCTGAAAACTTAGGAAGTTTTCAGAAGTCGGATCATTGGCTTAAAGGAGGTGGGCACGGTTCGTTTCAATTCGTGTTCACAAGCTGTCACCCTCCCTCCGTCTCCTTCCCAGCGGGGCCCACGCAGGGCTGAGTGCTGGCAGCACGTCCGCCAGGCTGACCCACGGGGCACAGGGAGCAGCCTGAAAGCACAGCTCCCACTCCCCGGCAGGCTTCAGGCTGGGGCTGGCCCTGCTCAGGCGGCTCCAGGTCAAGCCAGGTTGGCCAGCAGAGACAGGGCCAAGCCTGGCCCCACGCCTGGCCCTCTGGGGACACAGTGTAAGGCGTATCCAACCCCAAGGTTGCCGCCAAGTGCCCCTCTTCCCAGGGCCTCTGCCGGGTTCGCCTGGGCCCAGGCAGGCTGCCCAAGGCTCAGAAGCCAGGAGGCCAGGGGGGTCACACAGCTGATCACGGGCACCCGTCATCAGCACGAAGTCACCTTTCCTGTGATACACGGTGCTTCCCACTCTGGAGCTGGAAGGGAGAGCTGAGCTCACTCAGCAAGTCTGTCTCCCTGGTTTTGCTCTTGGGGGCATTTCAAACACCCCGCTGCAGTCAGAGAGGGCAGCCTGGAGGCGGTGGCCATGTGGCCTTCGGACACGAGTCATGATCTGTCACCTGGGGAGCCACTGGGCAGCTCCCCTGAGAACCAACCCCCGGGGCTGGGACAACCTGTCGCTGGAAACCGAGCGGTGGTTTAAGGAGATGTGGGTACCCAGGGGCAGTGCCTACTGCTGGGCCGTGTTCCCAGGGGTGTCCCCACAGGGACCCGACCCCAAAGGACACATGACCCAGGACCAGCCTCCCAGTAGTCACTGCGTCTCTCGTCACTCTCCGCGTTGGTTTTAGCTGTCACCTGCTGCTCACGAGGTGCCCGCTTGGTGCTTCACTCCTTGGGTGCGTGTCATTTCACAGTGTGACCGGCTGTGTCGGGACAGAACCAAATTTAGGTCTCGGAACGCTGAGGACCTGCCCTGCCCTCTCTCCTTCTCCCTGTGGGCAGGGGGAGGGGGTTCTCAGCCCTGAGGCTCTGGGGGATCCCTGGGGGTCTCCGACCCTTCACATCTCAGCGACACCACCAGGCAAGTCCCAGGAGGCAGGACTTGGGGCCAGGTGGCTGCCTCAGTGTCTGTAAAATGGGGTCACATGTGCTGACCGCGCCCCTAGCAAGGGAGTCTGGGTTGATGCCAAGGACTGGCACCGTGATTACGATCAGGGGCAGTGTGAAAAATTGTGGAAATATGACTTTCTTTTTGAGAAACAAGTCCTTCCCCTGACATCGCCGTGCCGGCGTCGCTGTGTGCCCCCTTCTAGACGCTTACTGTCGATGGCGGCCTTCAGTCCTTTCCCCTCTGACGGCTGAGTGACGTCCCCCCGTGTGGACGGACCACAGAGTGTCCACCCTCCGCTCCGCCTCCTTCCAGCCGTGTGAACGTGTGTTCGTTTCTTTTCGGTATATTTTGTCTCCTTTCCTTTTTGGTGTCTTTGGGGACTCTCGGCGTGGCCCGCACATGTCATGGGGTCAGGCCGATGCCAGGAGGGCGTGCGCCCTCCTGTGTGGTTTGTTCTGGGCCAGGCTGGTGGCCTCAAGGGCCTCGTAAGCAAACGGAGTAGCAGGGCCTGGGGGCTTCGTCACCACATCCTAAGATGTCAGGCCACCTTCCCGGACTGTCCCCACAGTGGCAGGATATGGAGAGGATGCTCGGCCCAGTGCCAGGCTGGGCCTCCCCGACTGGCAGGGCCACGTCGTCCACCAGACACTTGACTTCTGACAAAAGCAGTTTCCCCATAAGCCCCTGTGGGGGGGCAGGTAGGTCTGTGACCAGCCACCCACAGCCTGACTTGGAGTCACGGGAGCTGCTGCCATGGCTGGTTATCCCAGAAGAGCCCAGAAAGCAGGGCTCCTGCTCACGCCCCAGCAGCTACCCACCCAGCCAGTCATTGAGTGGCTAAGGCCTCCAGACCCCATTGGCCTCAGCCGGGAGAGTATGGCGGCCTCTCACCTGATGAATGAGAACCTGCAGGGCCAGGCTGCAGGAGAGAGCACACAGCAGGTGCTGGGTGGATTGGCTGCAGGAGAGAGCACACAGTAGGTGCTATGTGGATTGGCTGCAGGGGAGAGCACACAGTAGGTGCTTCATGGATTGGCTGTAGGAGTCAGCGCAGCTGGCTCTCACAGCCTGGGGCTGATCTACTGCCTGCAGGACCTGGGGTGGGGGTGAGACAGGCACCCCATCCACCCACAGGGATCCCGGGCTCCTGTATGTGGCTGGCGGGGAAGGCCAGGGCTGTGGCGAGGAGGCACGGGCTTCTGGACCCTCGGGACCACAGCCCAGTAAACGTGCTCTCTCTGCAGTTTCTATCCCAGTCTCCAGAACATTCTTCGCAGACCTGGGCTGCCCGCTCCCTGCGGGGTGATGTGGGGGCCCAGGACCACCTGTGCCAGCAAGCCGGGAGTCGGGGGGCTGGCACTAACCGGCCCCGTGGCCCTGGGCCAGCCAGGTCACCCTCGGCCTCAGTTACCACACCTGTGAAATGGACAGAGGGCAGAGAGTGGAGCACTCGAATGCTTGGGGTCCTCGTTGCTCCCCAGATTAGGAACCCTTCCCCCAGCCCCTGCATGGGGGGCAGGCACACAGGAGGGGGACGATGGGTGTCTTTCCTGCCATCCACCTGCCGACTCACTCAGCATCTGGCCTGGCCGGGGAGGGTGCCGAGAGGGCGGAGCATGCACCGTGCTGGGGCGCAGCTGCCGTGGGAACTGGGACCCCCGGAGCAGCAGGCTCTCTGTACCAGAATCACCTTCGCTGTCAGGGAAGCCAGGCCCCCTTCTGCCCCCGCCGTGCAGCTCAGGTTGTGATGAGACCCCCAAAACCCATTTCCTGAAAACCCTGGTGAGCCCCCACCCCAGTGCTGGGTACGAGAGAGCTCAGCCTTTCTAGAATCCTCACTCTGGAGGGGACCTAGGGGGCCAGTGGAGCTGGACCCTTGTGCTGGGGGCAGGATGGGGTCGGGTCCACGCCCTACCCCAACACAGTCACCTACTGCCAGGGCAGGGAGTGGCCTGTGGGGCTGTCTCCCTGGGGAGAGGGAGGGGCATGCAGGTAGGAGCCGCAGTGGGAGAGCTGGGCCCTGTTAGCACCCCGGGAGGGTCCCCCTGGGTGTGTCAGAGGCCAGCCCCAAGGCTTGAGTGGTGAGCACCTCTCCCTGAAGTGGGCCGGAGGTCAGGCTGCAGCCCAAGATCCGTGTCCTGTTTCAGATGTGGACGTGGAGGCCAGGTGCTGGTCAGAGAGGGAGGCAGGGTCCCCGACCTCCTGGCTGGGGTCCTGACACCCTCTCTCCCTATAATCCTCCCCTGCACTGCTGCCTGGTCACACGGCCCCTGAGACCCCTGCCACCAGGCTGCACTTTGCATCTGAGAATCAGAGTCTCCTTTTAGTTGGGACGGGCAGGAGGGTCTGGGTGGGACGTGCTGGGGTCAGGCCCGCAGCGGAGCCCACATCCGACCCAGCCACCGGGCTGGGGCGCCCAGAACTGGGAGGGGAGTGGTCGGCTGCAGAGGAAGTGGCTGGTGGGCGGTGCCCAGACCAGCTGACCGTGGCACTGAGCTTGCCGTTGGCCTGGTATCAGTCAGGAGTCCAGGTGGGCGGGTGCCAGGGGCCAGCCCCAACCCACAGCCACATGACCCGGCTGAGTCAGCCCAAGAGAACACTGAGGTGTGGCCCTCACTGTCCTCCGAGCAGGGCGAGCCACTTCCTGCCCCTCTCCCCAGGGCTCAGCCACTCCACTGCCATGTCTTGGAAATGCCTGTGGGAAGGCCCCAGCTCCCGCCCCCTCCCTCTGGGAGCCTGTCCCCTGCCTTCCTCTCTGTCTGTGCCCTCGGCCGTCTCCACAGTGCAGTGGGGACCCGGGCATGGCTTGAACTACGACACCTCAGGCTGCTCTTTTCTCGTCTTGGGGCCTCGGCTTCTCCGTTTTTGAAAAGGGATGATGAGGAGATCTGCTCCCCTCCTGCCCCCCGGTGTCATAAGAATCACAGCAGTTGGGAGAGACCGTCCAGAAGGGCCCAGGAGCTTTGAGGGGCCGGCGGCACAGCAGAGTGGCCGGGAAAGCCCCCGGCTGACAGTCCCAAATGCCGGTCTGGACTCACTGGGTGGCCCCGCACGCTGAAACGCACGGCGGGCGTTCTGAGGGGCCGCCGCTCCCGGGGGGCCCTGCTCACGCTGCCGGACCTGAGCCCCACGTGGTCGGTCCAGCACGCTTCTGGCCCCTCGCACTGGTGTCTGCTCTGGGGAGGTGGTTGGCTGTTCCTGGGCTGCGGCCTGGAGGTGGCCTCTGTCAGGCGGCCTCCATGGCTGGCTCTGGCAACCCGGGAGTTTTCCTCGTTCTTATGGTCACCAGCCTTGGGGCCTGAGCATGTCCCAGAATGCAAATACGTGGTATCGACCTGGTGGGCGCTGTCCTTTAACTGATGGCGGCCGTCCTTCCCCGGCCCATGCTGACTGTCCATGCAGTGCATGGGGTACTGCATGGACAAGACAGGGTACAAACATGGGTGGGCTTGTGTTGCCTCGTCCCTGAGCTTATCTGTGATTTTGGAGCAGTTTTTCCCTGAATCCGTTAGAAGCTTGATTCAGGCAGAGGTGGGGGTGCGGGCACGTGGGTCATGGCCGCTGGACCGCAAGTGCCTGTTTCTGCTCCCACCAATTACAGAGCCGTGGCAGCCTGAGCTGCATGTGCCCTGACCGGGAACCCCTGCCCGCTTCCCTCCAGCACAGCGGGGCGCCGGGCCCCTGTGGGCACCAGGCGCGGGCTCACCCTCTGACGTGCCCTCGCCCCCACCCCCAGAGCAAACCCCCACATACAAATAGGGACTCAGAGTCATGCAAGGCTAGCGGAGGCCACGGATGGGCGATGGATGGGTGGATGGGTAGATGATGCAAGCTGGATCGCGGCGCCGCTTCCACTCCCCCACCCTCTCTGCTGTCCCCAGGCCTCTACAAGATGACCTGGAGGACTGTGGTCAGAGCAGGCCTCCACGGAGTCCGCCATCCTGCTGGGTCCCCTCACAGGGCCTCAGCCCTCCCCACGAGACTGAGGCTTGGCGAGGCCTGGCCCCGGACAACCAGCCATGTGTCCGCCTGTGCAGCCCTGATAAGGCACAATGACCTTTCTTTACAAGGATCCCATTATTCTGGACCGAAGGTGGGCGTCTGGATGGTGGGGGAGGAGACAGCTCCAAAGGCAGCCTCCCGTGGGGCCGGAGGCGGGGCAGAGTGCTGCCCCGGGTGAGGCTTGGTGGGCTTGGTGACCACTCTCCAGGCCTTGCTGTTAGCCAGTCTGCCTTGGCACCAGATCAGAGAGCTTGTCACCTACCAGGTGCCCAAACAAGTGCTCTAACTCAGGGACTCATGGCTGGCCCTGTTGGGGGCAGAGCCTGACCTGCTGTGGGCCAGCACCACATGGACCCAGCACCCACCGATGCCCCATGAGGAGCCTGCTCAGCTCACGCTGGGACAAGGGCCCAAGCTGGGGTCAGAGCTGACTCCTCCTATGCTGTCCCCCTGTGCCACTCCCCGGGTGGCCCACGAACCTCAGTCCCAGGTTGCTGCTGGCTCAGCCGGGGTCTGTTTCGCCATCCACCCTCCCTCCCTCTGCGCACGGATGGGCTTCTGCTGTGGCCGCAGCCTCTGGCTTTCGCCAGTGGAGCAGGGGGGCTCTGTGCCGCCTCAGGGCCTCCCAGCTTCCAGGGTCTGCAGACCTCTGGGCGCCCGACCTCTCACCTCTTGCCAGTGCCTAGAGAGACAGGGCAGGGCCTCAGTCCTCAG
>NW_024350923.1:1861283-1863851 GCF_902729225.1 Pteropus medius | reverse complement strand
AGGGCGAGCCACTTCCTGCCCCTCTCCCCAGGGCTCAGCCACTCCACTGCCATGTCTTGGAAATGCCTGTGGGAAGGCCCCAGCTCCCGCCCCCTCCCTCTGGGAGCCTGTCCCCTGCCTTCCTCTCTGTCTGTGCCCTCGGCCGTCTCCACAGTGCAGTGGGGACCCGGGCATGGCTTGAACTACGACACCTCAGGCTGCTCTTTTCTCGTCTTGGGGCCTCGGCTTCTCCGTTTTTGAAAAGGGATGATGAGGAGATCTGCTCCCCTCCTGCCCCCCGGTGTCATAAGAATCACAGCAGTTGGGAGAGACCGTCCAGAAGGGCCCAGGAGCTTTGAGGGGCCGGCGGCACAGCAGAGTGGCCGGGAAAGCCCCCGGCTGACAGTCCCAAATGCCGGTCTGGACTCACTGGGTGGCCCCGCACGCTGAAACGCACGGCGGGCGTTCTGAGGGGCCGCCGCTCCCGGGGGGCCCTGCTCACGCTGCCGGACCTGAGCCCCACGTGGTCGGTCCAGCACGCTTCTGGCCCCTCGCACTGGTGTCTGCTCTGGGGAGGTGGTTGGCTGTTCCTGGGCTGCGGCCTGGAGGTGGCCTCTGTCAGGCGGCCTCCATGGCTGGCTCTGGCAACCCGGGAGTTTTCCTCGTTCTTATGGTCACCAGCCTTGGGGCCTGAGCATGTCCCAGAATGCAAATACGTGGTATCGACCTGGTGGGCGCTGTCCTTTAACTGATGGCGGCCGTCCTTCCCCGGCCCATGCTGACTGTCCATGCAGTGCATGGGGTACTGCATGGACAAGACAGGGTACAAACATGGGTGGGCTTGTGTTGCCTCGTCCCTGAGCTTATCTGTGATTTTGGAGCAGTTTTTCCCTGAATCCGTTAGAAGCTTGATTCAGGCAGAGGTGGGGGTGCGGGCACGTGGGTCATGGCCGCTGGACCGCAAGTGCCTGTTTCTGCTCCCACCAATTACAGAGCCGTGGCAGCCTGAGCTGCATGTGCCCTGACCGGGAACCCCTGCCCGCTTCCCTCCAGCACAGCGGGGCGCCGGGCCCCTGTGGGCACCAGGCGCGGGCTCACCCTCTGACGTGCCCTCGCCCCCACCCCCAGAGCAAACCCCCACATACAAATAGGGACTCAGAGTCATGCAAGGCTAGCGGAGGCCACGCGATGCATGATGACGGGGTGTAGATGGGTAGATGATGGTAGCTGGACGCGCCAGCTTCCCCACCCTCGTCCTGCCTCTACAAGATGACCTGGAGGACTGTGGTCAGAGCAGGCCTCCACGGAGTCCGCCATCCTGCTGGGTCCCCTCACAGGGCCTCAGCCCTCCCCACGAGACTGAGGCTTGGCGAGGCCTGGCCCCGGACAACCAGCCATGTGTCCGCCTGTGCAGCCCTGATAAGGCACAATGACCTTTCTTTACAAGGATCCCATTATTCTGGACCGAAGGTGGGCGTCTGGATGGTGGGGGAGGAGACAGCTCCAAAGGCAGCCTCCCGTGGGGCCGGAGGCGGGGCAGAGTGCTGCCCCGGGTGAGGCTTGGTGGGCTTGGTGACCACTCTCCAGGCCTTGCTGTTAGCCAGTCTGCCTTGGCACCAGATCAGAGAGCTTGTCACCTACCAGGTGCCCAAACAAGTGCTCTAACTCAGGGACTCATGGCTGGCCCTGTTGGGGGCAGAGCCTGACCTGCTGTGGGCCAGCACCACATGGACCCAGCACCCACCGATGCCCCATGAGGAGCCTGCTCAGCTCACGCTGGGACAAGGGCCCAAGCTGGGGTCAGAGCTGACTCCTCCTATGCTGTCCCCCTGTGCCACTCCCCGGGTGGCCCACGAACCTCAGTCCCAGGTTGCTGCTGGCTCAGCCGGGGTCTGTTTCGCCATCCACCCTCCCTCCCTCTGCGCACGGATGGGCTTCTGCTGTGGCCGCAGCCTCTGGCTTTCGCCAGTGGAGCAGGGGGGCTCTGTGCCGCCTCAGGGCCTCCCAGCTTCCAGGGTCTGCAGACCTCTGGGCGCCCGACCTCTCACCTCTTGCCAGTGCCTAGAGAGACAGGGCAGGGCCTCAGTCCTCAGCGAACCAGGCACTCTGATCCTCACTGTGCCTGGTGTCGGGGTGGCAGGTGGCCGAATGAGCCTCACCAGGGTTACACAGCCACCCCTGGCCACCCCTGAAAATGACCCCCTGACCCGCAGACAAGGAAGAAGGAAGCCCCGCCACCTGCTCCACCGCCTGCATGCACCCCAGGGGCTGCCGGGGCTAAGGAGCCTGGGGCCAATGCCACTCGTGCCTGCTGCATGTCCCTGCTCCCCGTGCTGTGAGATGGACAGACGGACATGTGCCCCTTTCCTAGAACTTGTATCCTGTGGGGGGATGGGAGTTACAGAATGAATGAATGCGTGAGCGAGCGCTGCGGGAACTTCCGGGGTTGTGTGGGGAATTTGCATTGTGTGAGACAAGGAGTGGCAACCCCCTGGGAAGTGACATTTGAGCTCAGTGTGGAATTCCAGGGGGACTCAGCCACTGAGAGGTGTGGGCCAGGGCATTGGTGTGGGGTTAGGGAAATCAGGC
>NW_024350923.1:1857411-1858257 GCF_902729225.1 Pteropus medius | reverse complement strand
GCCTGCTGGGAGGCGGAGCTTGCACCCACTCTGGGAGCCCCCTGCCTTCCCCCTCCCCCTCCTCCAGGCTGCCCACCCCTCCCCCGACTCCCTCACCCACATTGCGGGGTGAGGAGTGAGGGGCCCCAGCCGTGCCCGGCCACAGTGTCCGCCCCGGACAGGCACACTCAGGACGAGGCCCCTCTGGGCCTGTCTCCTCCCCAGTGTCATCGAGCAGACAGGGAAGCCGAGGCCGAGTGAGGAGGGCTTTGTGGAAGTCACATGGTGGCGGGGGTGCAGGACGCCGGGGGAGCGAACTCAGCCTTCCTTCTCCGTGGCCGGGGAGGAGGCACAGGTCCCAGGTGGCCCTCGGCTCCACAGGGACTTGGTCCCCAGGGCAGGGCCAGGGCCTTCTCCGAGGGCAGAGGCCGGGAGGTGGGCGTGGACGGGCCGCAAGAGGAACCAGCGCCCGGCCCCCGCTGGCCGACTGGCGGGTGGCCGGCGTCCCTGCGCCCTCGGTGCCCGGGGCGCCCCTGCTTCCTTCCAGCTCCGTGGGTGGCACCGCAATGGGAAGTCCCCCAAAGCGGCTCTCGAATCAAGAGCGCCCGCGTGAACGTCCCCTCGGAAGCGACAGGGCCCCTGCTCTCGCCTGGCCTGGGGCTGGGGTCACGGTGTGGGTGGGGAGCACGGGCCGCCGCCCCACTGCACAGGAACACGGTGCCACCGTCCGCACACTGTGCCTGGCGTGGTGTCACTTCCTCTGCTCGCCATCCTGTCTCCTCCACTGAGCTCGGCTCTCGGCCCCCAGCCCCTCAGCCCGCTCCCCCCAGCCCCTTCTCACAGCTCCAGGGAGATGAGTGACCCTGC
>NW_024350923.1:1856307-1857383 GCF_902729225.1 Pteropus medius | reverse complement strand
CTGCCTGTGGTGGAGGCTGGGCCCGAGCTCGTGGGTTCCCCTCAGTGGTGATGGTGACGCTGCCTGGTGTTGATGAGATGTCTTGGGCGGTGTCCTGCAGCCACCGCCGCCTCCGACTGGCTTCCTGCCCTACCCAGGCCTCCTGCCACACGCGGACAGACAGCCAGAGAAGCCGTGCCGTGGCCCGGTGCTCACCCCCGCTGCTGTCTTGCAGGGAAGGACATGGAGTCCAACGGCCCGTCGCTGCCAAGGGACGAAGGGCCCCCGACCCCAGGCTCCGCCACAAAGGTGTCACCGGTAAGAGGGAAGGCCCCAGGCAGGGGGTCAGCCCAAAGGGCAACAGGAAGTGGGTTGAGGAGGGGACAGCCAGCCGGTCGTCGCCAGCCCGAGCCACGGGGATCAGCTTCGAATCCCAGACTTCGAATGCAGGGGCGGCCGCTGGGAGCAGGGACGGGCCACCAAGAGCTTCCAGTTGTTTCATCAGAGTACCTCGTTGGTGTAACAGAGGACGGGGTGGCAGGCGGCCGGAGAAAGGCCGTGGGCCGCTAGGTGCCGTTCGGGGACAGAAAATCGTGATAGGAAAAGACTCCAGACCCCCCCTGTCACAAGGAGGCCCTGCATACCTTCCCGGCCTCCGCCGGTGCTGTCCCCTCCACAGGGCACGCTCTCCAGGGGACACCAAATTTGGGGGAAGCTCATGCACACACGCACACACCGTGCGCCCCCCGGGCCAGCCCCTCCCAGCTGAGGCCCACCCACGTGACTACGGGGCCCCGGCCACCAGGACTGGGCACACCCCCTCCTTCCCGTCTGAGGCCTGGGCAGCCACGGTCCTCACACACTGGTGGCGATTGGTGGCTCTGGGCTCTGACCATAGGGAGCAGCACTTCTCGCCGTGCCCAGCCACCTGCGGCTCCTGTGACCTAGAGTGACAGCCTTTCTCCTCTGGGACCCCGTGTCCTGGCCTGCGAACAAGGGCTTAGTGTTGGTCCTGAAGGCCTTTCCCCGTGTCTGCCTCAGACCTTTGATGGCTGCCCCCGGCCCAGCCTGCGTTTCCCGCCCTTAGCACCCAGGGC